>NC_138557.1:2256655-2337150 GCF_964273705.1 Natrix helvetica
GCCCTGGCCCCCTCTCTGCCTCTGACGCAGAGCCCTCATCCGAGCCTTCTCCAGACTCCAGGACTGTCCCATCTTCCTCCCCAATCTTCTCACTGTCCGAATCTGCTACCACCTCCGCTGGCGAGCCACAACATTGGATTTGATCTGGTGTTTTTTGGCAAGCCAGGGTGGCTTTGAAAGGCCTTGAGGCAAAACGGATTCAGGGTGACGGTAAAGAGATAGTCCTGTTTTCTGGGACATCAAAGTCCCCATCTCGTTAACGTTCCCTTTTGAAATACCTGCCCTTCAAACACTGTTCAGTCCTAGCCATCCACCCCCACACGCTTACACGAACCAGAGTGAATAATTCACGCTATTTTGGAAAGAAAAAAACCAACAACAACCCAAAACACGGGGCAAGCTTTTTCTGTCTTCTAATGAAAATGTCACTGCGTTCAAAGCAGAATTTTAACTAGCAAACCCTACAGTGAAACAAGCTTCTGCCTCAATCAGTAACCACGCTGTCGATCTCCAGATAAAAAGCAGAACCTGGGCCAAACCCTGATCCAGTCTAGAGGTCACCACGGGACAACCTGTCTCCAGAAATTCCCGCCAGTATGCCGGCTTCTTAAAACTGCCCCGAGTGTTTCATACCTTCAAACGACGAGGAGAAAAAAGCTGGAGAGGAATTGGATCAGCATCCTAGCCCAAGGGAGCCTTCTATTTTAAACACCAAACCCCAGACTTCCACATAGAGTTGTATGCAAAGTTAGACACCTCTGGTCAAATTGCAGATTTCAGCGAATCTCCCAGTAAATAGAAGCTGACATTCCTGGTACAGTTAAACATGTCATCTTTAAGCAGATTTTGAAAGCCTGCTATTTATATGCAGCTGTTTACGGATTCCAAATAATAAAACACTGAATTATGGCAGGTGGAGAAATTCGAACACTTTTCGGAGATCAAGTGCTTTGCAAGACTCCGTATGCAGAAGAATCAGTTTCCACTCAATTCAGCGTCTTTTAAGTCATTCTTTGGGATATTTTTTCCCCTCTTCTTTCCTTGCAGGAGTCTTCTCATTCCAAATAAAATAAAATAAAATGAAAATCTTAAAAGAAGAAATGTATCTTTCAGCAAGAGAAAAACCTAAAAGTTATCTCCGTCTCCAACTTGAAGGACTGACAAGATGGGAAAAGCAAAGTTTTGGAAATGGACTTCACAGACCCCCGACTATTATTAGAAATCTGAGAGTAGAGCTCAAACATACAAGCGCATCTACAAAAAATAAATTCTAAGCGAAAAGGTTTCTGCAAGGATGGGGGGGGGGAAATGGGACGAGAAAACGAACAGAAAGAAAGACTCTTTGCAGGCTACGAGAATTATTTAGAAGAAGAGCTGCAAAATTCGGAATGCCACAGTCCAAATGTCAGTTTTCTTATTTTGGGCATGGAAACAACTACACACAAGTAATTACGGTGATATCTTGGTACTCATTGTTAATTGGTTCCAGGAGGTGCGATGGGTACCAAAAACAATGAGTACCAAACAATTTTTCCCCTTCAGGAATAATGTAGTGAGTCACAAGGCAGCCAACACGGAGAAATTCTAGGAGAAAAACTTGAATTAAGCCTGGAAGAAGAAAAAAAAAAGCGGGGCGCGGGCATTAGGGGACACTGCGACTATGAGTTTATATTTTACCAAAAGCAAAGCAGAAAACAGTCTGAAATTATCTCATCTCTTGGCATTGTTTAAAACCTCATGGCAGTTTCCAAGGTACGGTTCTATCATAGATACTTTCTCGTGCATTTAATATCCAATGTGATTTACCCTGCTCCCTAAAAAAATCCCTCGTTCAAAAAAAGGCATCTTTAGGTCAATAATCTTCCACTCTGTTTTACTTAACATTCTTTTTCCTCTCGATCCACCGAAAAGCTAAAAGGGAATTCAAAATATCTCCATTCTGTAAGTGGTTATTGTACACTTAGCAACGCGAGATGCGGTTATTGCTCAATGCTTTAATTTCTGTGACAGTGAAACGGAGCCTAGGTGTTTGGCTGATACCAGGGGAAAAACAACGCGAATATCATAAATTATCTTTCCTTTCTTCTCCCCCCCCCCCGGGACATTAACTTCAGGGTGTCTGTCATCTTGCCTAACGAAGATATTTTGAAGGCTCCAAAGCCTAAACAAGGTTCAGTTGGCGTTATCAAAAGACTGCCTTCAAAAAAAGTATTGTTTTCTTTCGTGGGGTGTTTACAGAACTTTTGAAGTCAAGACAGATACTACAGGGGTGGGCTGTTCCCACGGGTTTGGGTGACCCTCTAGCTAGGATTCTGCTCAGTTTGGAGAACCCCCAAATGCCACCCCGGCTGGCCACGCCCACCCTGCCCCACTCCTCCCCTACCAGGAGTCTCCACGAGGATGAGAAGTTAGGCAGTTATTTTCTGGGTCTTTTTCATTGCCTTTTCTACAGCTGTGGACTCCGTGTTCTCTTATCTAATCATTCCCTAGGCAGCCTATCTTCCTCACGTACCGTTAACAAGAGATGTAAATTAGAGGCACCAAGAGTTGGTGAAATCTATTGATTGAAACCATGGATGCTACATTTTCTGAGCTAGGCTTCCCCAAAAAGGGCAAAGCAGATTCCTGGTCCCGACAAAATCCCTTTTATTAAATGAATGTGAATTCCTCTCATTCACATCCAGCAAAGGCCTGGCTAACAGTCTCTCAAAGATGAAGTTATGGCCACAGATCTTATCTAGCTTGGAAAGCTGCCATATAAATAGTTTCCAACGCAGTGCTGTGCAAGGAAAGACTGGGCACAGAGTCTCTGAGATTCACGGACAGATCTTCATACTCCTGAAACAAATCTAACAAACTAACGAATGAATTGTTTCCTGCAAAAGCCCCCTCCCCTTTCGCTCCCCTTATTTCCTATGGGAGAGGCCATTCACCTTCCACCTGTGGCTTTACTCCCAAGTCGACCCTGATTTCTGAGTTGTTCTGTTTTTCTGGCACCTCTGCGCATGCGCACACCGGGAACAGTATTCAGCTGTTCCTCTGCCTCACCACTGTCTAGCTCAGAAGGCAGCTGATAGCTGGCATACGGCTCTGGCCCCCTCTCTGCCTCTGACGCAGAGCCCTCATCCTTCCCCAGACTCCAGGACTGGCCCAGGTTCCTCCCCAACCTCCTCACTGTCCGAATCTGCTGCTAGCTCCGCAGGCTGCTGGCGGGCCACAACAGTACATTTCTTCGGTGCAATCTTCCATTTCCCATCTCTCACGGGAGGCAGGATGGACCCGGTCCACCATCACAATTTCCCTCGTCTCCCCTGTCGCCACCCGCTTGATTGAAAAGGTCAGCCTGGCCTTCTCTATTTGCATAATGGCCGAGACTAATGGAGCGGCTTCCACGGCGAATAGGGAAGTGTCACAACTTGCAGATGTGCAGAGGAAAACAAAGGCTGCTTCCCTGCGTCAGTGGGAGGAAGGAGCTCCGCACAAGGCAATGTTCCTTAATCTTGGAGGGTCACCTCTCCGGAGTAACCCTCGGAGAAACCAGCTGGTCTTTTCTGTATCCTGGTTTTAACTCCTTCAGTTTCCTCGTTGGCATTTTCAAGTTGAGGACACACGTAATTGTCAACCGTTCACGCCTGCCCCCCAAAGTCCCTTCCTTCCTTTGGCCCTTCGGCTGGAACTGAAGAGTTTGCTTTCCATGCTCAACGGCTCCTTTGGGTGTACTTCGGGAGAGCCCTCTGACCTTGTCCTCGGAGTCCCAGATCTGGGGGTCTCTGCTCCCTCTTTATTGGAATATTTGTCATGTTCTACTTCTCTTCCCAGAGACCGCTTTATGAAAACCATTTTTTAAAGGAGATACTGCTTAGGCAGAAGAAAGCCGACAGATCGGCGAAGAGGCAGAACTACGAAGCCAAGCAACAAGAATAACCAGGATGGAGGGTGGGGTGGGGAGAGAGAACAAGAGGACTTTGGGGAGGACAAAACTGAAGGAAAAGTCATTCCGGAGGAGGTGAGAAAGAGAGGGGTCTTCTTGTAGCTCAGTTTTCAGCCATGTCTCTCTCTGTCTTCAGTCCTTTCCAAGAGCTGTGGTGGCGGGGTAGTTAGAATGCAGTATTGCAGGCTAATTCTGCCGACTGCCAGCAGTTTGATTCTGACCAGCTCCAGGTTGTCTCAGCCTTCCGTCCTTCCGAGGTGGGTAAAATGAGGACCCAGATTGTTGGGTGAAAGAGGCTGATTCTGTAAAACCATTTAGAGAGGGCTGTAAAGCACTATGAAGTGGTATATAAGTCTGCTATTGCTTGGGAGGGAGGGAGGGAAGGAAGGAAGGAAGCCATAGTCATGCAATTGTTACAATGCAGTTTTGCAGGCTATCTCTGCCCACTGCCAGGAGTTCAATCCTGACCGACTCAAGGATTGACTCAGCCTTCCATCCTTCTGAGGTGGGTAAAATGAGGGACCTGGATTGTTAGGGGAAAGAGGCTGACTCTGTAAGCCACTTAGATAGGGCTATAAAGCACTGTGAAGTAGTATATAAGTCTAAGTGCCAAGTGGGAAGGAAGGAAGGAAGGAAGGAAGGAAGGAAGGAAGGAAGGAAGGAAGGAAGGAAGGAAGGGCCATGGTGGCGCAGTGGTCAGAGTGGAGTACTGCAGGCTACTTCTGCTGACTGTCAGCTGCCTGCAATTTGGCAGTTTGAATGCCACCAGGCTCAAGGTGGACTCAGCCTTCCGTCCTTCCGAGGTGGGTAAAATGAGGACCCAGATTGTTGGGGACAAGAGGCTGACTCTGCAAACCGCTTAGAGGGGGCTGTAAAGCACTGTGAAGCGGTAGATAAGTCTAAGTGCTCTTGCTATTACTGTCTAACCCTTCTGGTAGGCAGCATCTGTTCCCTGTTCTCACATGCCATGACAGCCTGGGAACGATCCTGTCACTACTCTACCCAACTGAGAAGCTGCCGCTGGGCAACCTCACTTAGGCAGCCGGAAAAGGCAGGTTGCAGAGCCCTCCCCCCCCGCCGCCGCCACCACAAACCCCTCCCCTGCGTAAGCTCATTTGCAGCCCGTAAATTATTCATCGCAGGCACGCTTTAAAAAAAAAAGTAAGAAAGAAACTATTTCACTTTTAAATTTTTAAATATTTAATAATTGCGCATTAAATATTAATGGGATTTTATTAGAAAACGTTGGCAAAGTTGGGCAGGAAAGATCTAATTGTGAAGTTTATCATTGGGAAACGGACTGGCTGGTCTCGGATGCTTTGGGGTTTATGAAGAGGAGGCGAAAAAGCAGGTAAACCTCTCTAGGCCCAGAGATATTCGGAAGAAGGTCAGTTTTGGTCCTCTAGTTATTGCACAATTCTACCAAGGATTGTGCCCTTTGCCAAGCCTTGTCTTTTGTCCTCTATAGGGCACTGACCACTGCAGCTACAGATTACGTTAGTCAAGGTTAACTGGACTGATTTTCAAAGAGGCGAATTTACAAGCACATTGTGACTTGACTCCGTGCGTCAGCCTCACCATCCTCTCATTGTTAGTTGAGGAATTTAAATAAGCAAAATAAGTTATTTGGAAACTTCCAGTGCCACCAGATTAAACCCAAGTAGGTGGATTTTGAGCCGATGTACGACACAAAACAAGCTGTAAGGTCCACAAACTGTGAGCAGAAGATTGTTGGTTATAATCACAGCTCCTCCCAGACATAACACACATTCTCGTCGTTTTGTTCCTTAGCAAAACCCTTCGGGCATCGTGAGTGAAGTGCATTTAATAATGTGCATTTAATGCAATTGTATATTTTATTGTCACCCGTGTGCTTTCCGAAGCTTCTGAGGTTTTCCAATGTTATCGCCGTAGACATATTGTGTGGAAAGAAAAATAAAATTTAAAAAAAAGGAAAGAGAAGAGAAGAAATTCAGGCAACTGTTTTGTGTAGACGCATTTTATCCCTGGTATACACCCTGTGTGTTTTTTTTTTAAGCCATCAATAGGAAAAGCAATTGCTAGGAGACAGGGCTGGAAATCCAGGTACTCTCTCAAAAGACGGGGCTTTGGAGAGGTAAGCAAAATAGCCATTCATCTCCGACAATTTCTTTTTAAAAGAAAAATTCCACTCATTTTTTTAAAAAAAAAACAATGCAAGAACAGCAAATGGGAGTTTTCTGCTGTGACTCACTTTGGATATACATTGAAGTGCCTTTTAAATTAACTCTCAAACACGTGCACCACGACAAGCTGTTTAGAAATTGCATTTAGCAATTGGAGGCCTTGAGGGTATGAAGAAGGGTCTTCATTTAGGGGTCTGAAGGTCACCAGACCATTCAGAATCCGGTTTGTGGACTTTAACGGGGTTCCAATTAAATGGGCAATGTAGCAGTCACTAAACAAATGACTGCAAGTTGGGAACTACCGGTATTGAGTTTGTCAGCCCACAAGAACTAACCGCAACATTCCTCAAGGTGTGAGTTACAAGAGAAAATAGGTGAGGAAGTTGAGTTCTAAAGAAACTCGACTTTCTCTCTCTAAAATCTCAATTTTGCTCAAAACTGTCTGGAGGCCGCAGACTTAATGTTGGAAGCTCTTGTCCATGCATGTGCTCAGAAGATGTGGAGAGAAAAGTAGGCCATCTCCACCAACATTGAGCCCAGATGGTCTCCTTCCCACCATGAAAGCTTGGATCAAGGTTGATGAGCCAGAATCTCTAAAGATTGATCAATCCAAGTAGAGCTGGAAGGGACCTTGGAGGTCTTCTAGTGCAACCCCCTGCTGAAGCAGGAGACCCTATATTATTCCAGACAAGTAGCTGTCCAGTCTCTTCTTGAAGACCTCCAGTCGTGGAGTACCCATAACCTCTGAAGGCAACTTCTGTTCCACTGGTTAATTGCCCTCACTGTTAGGAAGTTTCTCCTTAATTCCAGGTTACTTCTCTCCCTGATTAGTTTCCATCTGTTGCTTCTCGTCCTGCCTTCTGGTGTTTTGGAAAATAAGTTGACCCCCTTCTTTGATGACCAATAACTACATCAAATCCACCCAGTTTCCCAGCTCCAAAGACAGAAAGATCTACCTCTTCTGCTCGATGGAGAACAGTGGAAGACAAATCCCCTTGGACAAGCCCAGAGGCTCCACTGTGGCAGAAGAAATCATGTGCTTTGCACAAAAGATGACACACCAGACCTGGAATTATATGCAAATGAGGAGATTCGCTCCTTGCATCTAACCGCAGAGGCAAGGCTGACTTTTCAGGAGACGCATTAGATAATTTCTGTGCCGCCTTTCAAGCCGGAGACATTTCCATGTTATTAACATCTCTTTCCAGCAAACTGTTTGTCACCTCTCATAAACACGATCTGAAAAAGTACAATTATCTACCAAGGAGATTACCATTTGATGACACTCCGGGATCCAGGCTGGGGGAGGAAAGAGATGTAGTATTGATGAGACTTCCTTGCTCCCCCACAACTCTTGCAAAGGGTGGGGGGAATAGACAAATTAAGCCACAAACCAGCCACCACCTACAGATAGCTGTAGAAGAAAATAAAATAAAATCCTTGCGACAACTTTCTTGTGGGCAGAACGTGGGATGAGAAGATGAATTGCGTTTCAAGGCTGGGAATTTTTGAGAAGTATCCTTTAATAGCTACCATGTGGAGCCTGGTTTAATTTACGGCTCTGATGGCAAGCTTTGGCTCTTTTAATTGATAGATTAATCAAGGAAGGCATGGGATGATTTACTAGTTGGACACACGGAGCCGAGACACAGCTAGAAGCAACCTTGTTTTCCTGGGGGAAGCAATTTTCAGTTGAGTTTGTACTTCCAAACGGAGGAAACATAGATAAAATTACGTTTCCTTCTAGCATAGGCTTCCTTTCTGGTCTAGCAAATTGTGGTCCACACCTTGGAAGTGATTGGCCCCTCCCACAGGAAGCAAAAGAGGAACAAATGGGGAGGGGGCTTTTGCAGGAAACAATTTGTTCATTTGATCGTTTCAAGAGTGGAAAATCCCGTTTGTGACTATAAGAGACTCTGTGCCAAGTGTTGCCTTGCCCTGCGTTTGGAAACCAGTTATTTGGCAGCTCTCCAAGCGAGATAAGGTTCGTGTTGATAAACATTCCTCTGAAAGGCAGTTTGCTAAGCCTTGCTGACTGTGAATGAAAGGAATTGAAAGGAATGTAAATAAAAGGGGTTTTGCTGGGACCAAGACTCCACTTTTTGCTTTTTAAGGAGACCCTGGGTCAGAAGACTACCTTCGATCCGATGTATCCTCCAGTCGCAGAGCACTGTTCCAAGGACACTGTTCAAATCAAATGAAGACAATTTTCGCCTTGCCGGTATTGGACGCCGGATCTCCAAATCCATTCATTCAACACCTTTGTGTGAAGATGTTGGCAACGTGGATGAACAAAGAACTTTCTTCAACTCTTCAACTCGAATTCCTCCTGCTCATGAGGTCAAATGTTAGAAAGAAAAGGACCCAGGGAATCCTTGCCATTTTCCCTCGTAAACAAAAACAAGTGTTTGAATTCTGCTTTTGTGTCCTCCTCTTCTAAGTCCTCTTCCTCCTGTGCCATGAATCATTATTAATGATATTTGTCAGTCTTCTCAGGAGCTCTTTCGTGGTTGAACTGAAGCAGAATGCTTGGCTCACATCAAGCAATGAACAAATGGCCTGGGTGGGCATAAGGAGACCGTGTCAAATACCACGAATGCCACAGGGCGAGGAAGGAGTCCCCTCAGGCCCATGCACTGGAATTGACTAGCCACGTGTGGTCGAGATGGAAGATGACAATTGCCCAAGAAACCGAATGTGGAGAAGGGAGCTAATCTAGGTATGCTTTTCCCAGGTGAAAGACGTGGTCCTTGATTTACCCCATGCTGCGTGGGGAAAAATGTAGCCTTCTTTTAAGCACAGAAAGATCAAGGGACAAGAGAGCATTTGGAAAGCAGGCCACTTTTAGTGGAATGAGTTGCCTCCAGAAAAACATCTATCCCCCATGTATCTTCCAACCCAACAGAAATTAAAGTTGGAAAGGGAAGACGAGACGTTACATTTTAAGAATACACATCGGGCACCTAGTTGGAAACGTGAAGGCTACGAAACAACATTTCAACTCTTTTTAGTAGTTTAAAACCGTCTCGCTGCAGTTTTCTAGATATTTTACAGCAGGAGAAGATTTTTTTTTTAAAAAAAAACGTTGTACATCTTCTCTGGTCTGTGACGCCATTAAAAAACTTGATTAATGGAAAGAATATGGATTGTGAGATTCTCCCGACAGCCCCTCGCTAAATTGCAAATTGCTAAATGGGACTAATTGATTGATTACATGCCATCTAATCCTCGTCACTGTTAGCGACCACACAGATAACTTCTCGCCACGACGATCAGCCCCTACTCCAGCTCTCCCAACAATGCGCCCGTCCCTACCGCAAGGGTTTCTCTCCATCTTGTTGCTGTTTGTCCTTCTCGTTTGACGTTCTAATTATCTAGAGGGTTTTTACACCCACCGACACGTAACATCCCTTTGGGATAGAGAAGGGAGAATCCTGATAGTCATGTCACATTTACAAGTGAGAGAGATATTTGTACAAGGCTGTAGGGGGCTAAACCATTTTACATGCTGTATGTATTATTAATTTTTGACAGTGGGCTTAGAAAAACCTAATTCCCTCCCCGAACACTTTCAGCAGAGAAGAAGGTATTTCAAAAACTCATCTTTTATTGACTGAGTCATTTTGGAGCCAATGTGTCTGCTTTCGGCAAGACAAGAGTTTTAAATCTTCATTTTTCTTCCAACACTTTTAGAGGGAAGGAATCATGGCAAGATGATTAAAACATGCTAATGTATGCAGCAAAGGCTCTCATTTGAAATGTAATGTATTCTTCATTTGGTCCCAGGTGGAGAGAGAGAGAAATGGTGACAACAGCT
The DNA here is from genome assembly GCF_964273705.1 of Natrix helvetica. Taxonomy (NCBI): domain Eukaryota; kingdom Metazoa; phylum Chordata; class Lepidosauria; order Squamata; family Natricidae; genus Natrix; species Natrix helvetica. The sequence goes on from NC_138557.1 coordinate 2,266,569, forward strand.
GGATCTTCCTCCACCCCTTCCAAAAAAGGGGGGAAAAAACCTTTCTAAATGATAAGACCAAAGAGAAAAAAAAAAGGGGGGGGGAGCAGGAATTAAAGGCGATTAAGTATTTTTTTTTAATTCCCTTTTGCTCAAAAGATTATTCTTTGCTACAAGTGGCAAAGTGGCTGGCTACCAGAAACCAAATGAAGAGATTGACGTCAATCAATTCTTAGTGTCATTCTCTACTCAGTCAAATGCCATATAGCAATAGCCATAGCATATATACCGCTTCACAGGGCTTTTACGGCCCCCTCTAAGCGGTTTACAGAATCAGCCTCTTGCCCTTAACAATTTGGGTCCCCATTTCACCAACCTTGGAAGGATGGAAAGCTGAGTCAACCTTGAGCCTGGTGAGATCTCAAACTGCCAAATTGCAGGCAGGAAGCAGAAGTAGCTTGCAGTACTAACCACTGTGCCACATTATTTAGTATGCCACATGTGACTGATTTGGGACGAAGCAAAATAATAATACATAAATGCAGATAGTCCCAATTTATGACCATTTATGTCCCCTAGCGTCCAGAGATTAAAGTCCAGCATTGCAGGCCAACTCTGCCCACTGCCGAGAAAGAGGGGAGGAAGGGGGAGGTTGGAGTGAAGTTTTCCTGGGATATAATAATACTATACAAATAGAACACGGGAAACATTTCAATTATACGGGGAGGATTAGCCTTTGATTACGGGAGGAAGATGGGAAATAACCTGTTACGGTTTTATTCTAAGGAATCTCGGAGATTCTAATCCAATCCGCATTAATGCAGAAAATCCTTTTGCCTCTCTGTCCGCAAATCGCGCCATCCTAATTGTGTTCGCCCAGATAGTGCAAATTAGCGGAGAATTTGCTTCTCTGCAAGTTGATCCACACTGTCCACACAACCACACCAAGGCTGCACAACTCTCTCACAGTCAACTTTACAAGCTTGCGAGGATTACAGGTAGTCCTTGATTTACGACCACAGCTGAGCCTAAAATTTCTGTTGTTAAGTGAGTTTTGCCCTGTTGCATGACCTTTCTTGCCACAGTTGTTAAGTGAATCCCTGATGTTGTTAAGTCAGTAACCCGGTTGTTAAGTGAATCCTGCTTCCCCCGTGGACTTTGCTTGTCAGACGGTCGCAAAAGCGGATCACGTGACCCCAGGACACTGCAACCGTCATAAATATGAGTCGGCTGGCGAGCATCTGAATTTTGGATCACGTGACAGTGGGGATGGCTGCAACGGCTGTTAAGTGTGAAAAACGGACATAAGTCACTTTTTTCAGTGGCGTCGTAACTTCGAACGGTCACTAAATGAAACTGTTGTAAGTCGAGGGTTACCTGTATTGCAAGTCTACTGCTCTCCCCTTCTCAGAAAATTTAAACTGAAAAGGCTTTCGAGAAGAGATTGCCTTCTGTCAGAAATGGTCTCCTGCTTGGGCAGGGGGTTGGACTAGATGACCTAGGAGGTCCCTTCCAGCTCTGTTAATCTGTTAAATAACAAAAAAGTTTATTTCTGGGGAACTGCAAGAATCTTCTTTTTTCCTTCTTCTTCTTCTTCTTCTTCTTTATTTTTTTAGGGGCTAATGCTTGAAAACAACTAGAGAGAATTCCACTTAATCATAACACTGTAAACAAGGAAGTGAGAGCGGTATTTAAAAATATCTGAGCATGTTTCAAAATCCCCGCTGATTTAAATTAAGCAGCTGTGTAATCACTGGTCCTGCAATTTTAATGAAAATTCCAAAAGGAAATGCAGATTTGATTATCCGTATTACCAAGGAAAGATAAGATCTGAGCCGGAGCAGCAGACTGAGCGTAGGAAGGGAGTCCGCCTCTCCCACCCCGCAGCTCTCTTGCCTGCGGCTCATCCCTCCATCCCAGGGAGGATAAAAAGGACCAGATCCAACTTCTCCATCACTTTCCCCCTTCACAGGTAGAGCATCTGTTAAGATCTCCTGGCCTGGGAGATGACCTTGCTTGGGAGAATAATTAGAGATTCCAGGCAGAGTTTGTAGCCAGGGATCAAGCAAACAATTAAGTAATTTGTATTCTGATGCCGTTCTCCTTTAACATACTTTGGGGCATGTTATAGACACTTAATTAGTTGGTGTTTATACAGTAATTAGGAGATATATGCAACCCAATCAAAGGTCTCAGCAGAGCCACTGGCGTTAGGGGAAGAGATTTATGGAGAATGGTTATCCCCCCTTCAAGGAGAGTTATGGACAGGGAAGAGCCCGATTCAGACATTCGCTGGTCCTAGCATTGTCCTCTCTTAGGGAGAAATGGACCTAGAACTTCATGGTCCTTCTGAGAACTTCAAGCTACTTGCAAGGAGTGAAAGAGGGAGGGAGGGAGGGAGGGAGGAAGAAAGGAGTGGTGGAGAGAGGAAGGAAGGAAGGAAGGAAGGAAGGAAGGAAGGAAGGAAGGAAGGAAGGAAGGAAGGAGCGGTGGAGAGGAGCACAAAAAGCAGCCGGTGCCTGGATGCACTTAAAGGAGAACTGCAGCCATGACCAATTACAAGTGCCTTCTTCAATGCTTCTGCACCAATTCCTTTCTTTCTTTTTTATGAACAGTATCTGCTACAAAAGCAGCCAAGGATCATCGACAGAAGGGAATATTCAATAAGGGCGCAAGGCGAACAAAATGTATTCATGTTAAAGAGATTAACATTATTTCACGGACACTAATGACTTTCAAAATGACAAGTTTTACTCACTGCTGCCTTCTCTGCCTTTAGTGCCATTCATCTCTCTCTCTCTCTCTCTTTTCTCCCAGATTTCGTTGCAGCCTCCACCACCGATGGTGACTGATTCATAGCTGGTGTGCTCCTTCCCCCTCCTTAAGCCGGTTTGCTGACTAATGGCACATGCTCCGGAGACAATACCCTAGGACTGGGGTGGCGAAACTATGGCATGCGCGCCACAGGTGGCACACACAGCCCTCTCTTCGGGCACAGGAGCCGATGCCCCAGCTCAGCTCAACCGCCCATGTGCGCCCGCCTCCCGGCTGGTTTTTGGGTCTCTGCTGCTCCTTCGTGGGGGGGGGGGTGTTGCGTGTGCATGCATGGGGGTGGGGTGCACATGGGGGGTTGCGCACGCATGCATGGGGGGGGCGCACACATACCAGTGTTTGCATTTCCTGTGTGGGATGAGGAGAGCCCGTCTTTCTCCTTCTGTCCTGGCCACTGTTTACAGAGACAGCATTGAGAGCCTTTTAACAAACTGCATCCCTGCTTGGTGTGTGCGGCAGCAATGCCTCAGATAGAAAGTCCCTACAGAGAGTGGTGAGGACAGTGGAGAGGATTACAGGAAGCTCGCTTCCCGTTATTCAGGATATTGCTTTTAAGCGCTAGGTGCTCAGAGCCCGAAGCATTGTGAGAGAGAGACCCCACTCCACGGCCTGTTTCTGTCACTCCCCTCTGGGAGGAGGTTTTGAAGTATCTACAGAAGGACGACTAGATTCTGGGACAGCTTTGTTCCTTATGCCTCCCGTCTTGTAAACTCACAATATTCTCCCTCCCCCCCCCCCATGTATATGTATACATTCAAATTAGACTGTGATGTTTCTCTGTGTGCATGTATTTGGTTGTCAAAAGATAACGGTTATCATTTGAGAGCTGAATGCAATGAAATTTCATTTTAATGTATGCTCATTAGTATACTTTTAAAATGACAATAAAAATTTCTATTCTATTTTCTAATTCTATTCTATACTCTTGTTCTGTTCTATTCTATTATTATTGTACTCTATTTTATTCTATTCTACTCTACTCTATTCTCTAATTCTATTCTATACTCTTGATCTGCTCTACTCTACTCTACTTACTCTACTCTATAATTCTATTCTATATTCTTGTTCTGTTCTGCTCTATTCTATTCTTATTGTGCTCTACTCTACTCTATTCTTCATTCCAATATCTATTCTATTCTATTCTCATTTCTATCCCATCGCATCCTTCCTCTTCTTCTCTTCTCTTCTCTTCTCTTCTCTTCTCTCTCTTCTCTGTTCTATTCCCATTCCCATCCCATCTTTCCTCTATTCTATTCTATTCTATTCTATTCTATTATTTCAATTTCTATTCTATTCTATTCTATTCTATTCTACATTCCATTCTATTCCATTCCATTCTTCACTTCTTCTCCCCTGTACACAGAATTCAGCAGCTTTCCAGCCCACGTTTAGCCAATATTGGCACGTCCACTTTTTAAATTTCTGGGTGTATCAGCAATAAAACAGGAGCGTGCCAAGGACCAACTCGCTGTGTGCTGGGAAGGAAAAAGGTATCTGTGCTCACGCTCGGAGACTTAAGCAAATGGAGCAAAGAAAACTGTGAAAGAGGCCCACAAATGTGCCATAAAGACTAATGACGGACATGGGGAGCAACGAACGGAATGGCGGAAAACAGCACCCTGGGGGGCTTTCCTGGAGTTCCTTGCATGCCAATGAACGGGGTGGTTAAAATGCACAAAGATGTCCTTTACGGCTCAACATTTTTAAGATTAAATAAACGAAGACCCCCTTTGTGGCCAGCAATAATTAGCAAGGCTATTTATCTCCCATTTAAGCTGGTCTTCCTCGTGCCATATTTGGAAAGCCAGCGGGAAGAGGGTGTTTCCCACGCTTCAAGGAAGTTACTGGCTTGGTCTTTCATCTACATTCCTTGCTCAGTCTTGGACCACGAAAGAGCTTTTCACTTGCCCAGGCCTTCCACCACTTCTCTGGAGTTGTCTTCTTCTGCCAGACCACCTTCTACTAGCTCTATGGTTTTAACCGTTTGAATAACAGAATAACAGAGTTGGAGGGGACCCTGAGGGTCCTCTAGTCCAACCCCCTGCTTAGGCAGGAAACCCTACACCACTTCAGACAAATGGTTGTCCAATCTCTTCTTAAAAACTCCCAGTGTTGCAGCATTCAGAACTTCTGGAGGCAAGTTGTTCCACCTATTAATTGTTCTCACTATCAGGAAATTTCTCCTTAGTTCTAGGTTGCTTCTCTCCTTGATTAGTTTCCACCCATTGCTTCTTGTTCTATTCTCAGGTGCTTTGGAGAAGAGCTTGACTCCCTCTTCTTTGGGGCAGCCCCTGAGATATTGGAACGCTGCTATCCTGTCTCCCCTAGTCCTTCTTTTCATTCAACTAGACATACCCAGTTCCTGCAATCGTTCTTCATATGTTTTAGCCGCCAATCCCCTAATCCTCTTTGTTGCTCTTCTCTGCGCTCTTTCCAGAGTCTCAACCTCTTTTCTACATCGTGGTGACCAAAACTGGATGCAGTAACGGCTCGATGTCTTCCCTCTGTTCATGTTTGACGGAATTGCTTTTGTGGTGTGATTTGTATCCGTGTGGACATCTCATAATGGTTTCTTCACAACTGAAGAACCAAAGATCACATTCTTTTTCCTCTTCCTCCAGGCTTGTTACTTTTCTCATCTCTTGACAGTTCAGCCTCAGCCATTCTTCTTTGCTTCCCATAGTCAGGGAGGAGCAAAGGAGAAAAGAGTCATCTTCCTAAGTCATCATCCCTCTTCAAGCATCTTTGAAAAGATGGCCATTCTTCCCAGTGTCCTCAACTGAACTTGTGACCACAATATTTCCTCCATCATCCTCTCCTGGCAGAGGGATACCTTGATCTCCTTCTCCACAAGGTCAACGTTGTGTCCTGCCAGATTTGGACAGTGAGGAGGTTGGGGAGGAAGATGGGCCAGTCCTGGAGTCCGGGGAAGGCTCTCATGAGGACTCTGTGTCGGAGGCAGAGAGGAGGCCAGAGCCATATGACAGTTATCAGCTGCCTTCGGAGTCAGGCATCAGTGGGGCAGAAGAACAGCTGGAGCCTGTTCCCAGTGAGTGCATGCTCAGAGCTGCCAGGCGAAGGGAACAGCTAAAGAACAGTGGTCAACTTGGGAGTAAGGCCACAAGTGGACGATGAATGGCCCCTCCCAGAGGAAATAACAGAGGAGCGCAAGGGGAGTGGAGTTTGCAGGAGACAATCAGTTCGCTTAATTGGTTTGTGACTCTCCGAGACTCCTTGCCAAGTTCTGCAGATATTGGCCTGGCAGTTCTCCAAGCCAGATAAGGTCTGAGAGTGTAAATCCTCCCTTGAAAGTCTTTGCTGGAGGTGAATGAGCAGAATTCACAGTCAATTAATAAAAGGGTTTTTTGTCGGGACAAGGGGTTTGCTTCATGCTCTTGGGAAGCCTCAGATGAGGCCTAGCAAGGAGAATCTGTGGCTTGGAGGTTAATACATCTACCTAATATGTGTAAGTAGCCCGGATTTGAATCCCAGAAGGGTATAGCTAGCTGACAAGAGCTAAGTAGCCTGAAATAGATCTATACTTGTCTCTTTTTATTTCTTTGTTGGTAAAATATAAATTCAACACTAAGACGCCAACTGCCAGTAATGGGACAACTCATGCCCCCATGGGCCATCTGCCCTGGGAAAGCATGTTGACATATGTGTACACAGTATTTGACTTTGGAAGAATTTACATCTGCAAGACTCGGAGATAAACATTTGCAGGCTTTATAGAGAAATTCCTACATTGTGTCATTAACATCTCGGTTATATTAATAGATCCTTTTGGATCAGCATTTGCCTCTATTTAAATCTTCCGCTAGACTTTCTTTGCTATTTTTGCTTTCTTAGAAGGCAAAGAGAGAAAAAAAAGTTGGATCGCTTAGTTAGGCAATTTAGTAAAAAAAAAAAAGGATTCCAGGAAAGCGTGATTTCAATTTATGTTGCTCTGGGTTTGTTTGACTTCTATGAAAGGCAACAAAAAGCCTCTAATTTCTTTCCGAATCGTTTTGATTTCGACGTTCCTTTTGTCGTTTATTTTTTGCCACAAAATAAAACCTGTTTGGATCCGTTTATGCATCTATATACTCATTCAATCCTCATCCTCCGTCCCAGAACAGAGAAAGCAGCTGTTGCTGAGATCTAAAGTGGAAAGGAAAGGTGCTTTTATTGATGCGTTTGTTAGCCTCGTGGTCAACATCACATCACTAGAAGGAGACCCAAGGAGCATCTTCAAATCAGGTTTTTCTCCAGACAGGCCAGACTTTTAAAAATACTTCAAAGAGCTCAACCAGAGGCCGCCTCCAAGGAGTTTATTCATCCCGAAGCTGAAGGTCATAGTGAAGAGCCTGCCATTCATTGCAACTTGAGGCTGGGCAGTTTCCGTGTTGCTTTGACAAGCCAAATCGTCGATGAAAGACCTCGGAAGCGACAAAATGAGTTTATTAATAGAGTGGATACGTGTAGCTCCGGGTTGCCCTCTTGGGCCTTTGATGTTCTCTGAGCTCAGCTGTTTTCTTGCAGATGCTTCATGACCCAACGAGGTGACATCATCAGCGCTTCTGCATGAGGTCTGATGATGTTACCTAGTTGGGTCATGAAATGCCTGCAAGAAAGCAAGAAAACTGGGAAAGCACCAAGGGTCCCACAGTCCTCCTCCAATTCCTCCTCCTCCTCCACTCCACAAACACACTCCCTTCTAGCACTGATGATGTGACCTAGATGGGTCATGAAACGTCTGCAAGAAAAACACCAAGCTCAGAGAGCACCAAGGACCCCACAGTCCTCCTCCTCCTCCTCTCCCATTCACAAACCACACTCCGTCCTAGCACTGATGATGTTACCTAGTTGGGTCATGAAACGTCTGCAAGGACACAACCAGAGAGCACCAAGGGCCCCACAGCCAGTCTATTCTTCCTATCCACACTCCTCGTGATGATGGGGAGAAGCCCTGCAGCCTTCATCCTCCGGCTGAGCTGTTCTCACTTTCCTCCCCCTATTCAGCCTCTCCAGTCTGCAGACATAAAACAACGGACTCTCCAACCGCCTTCAAACCCAGCTGACGTCACTCCTCAAAGCCCCTGCCGGTGGACTGTCTTCCAGCATAGAAGTTGTGTACCCCAAATCACACGGACGCTACACACACACACACACAAAACCCCCAGCCTGGAAGGCTGAGCTTAGGGGGGGCACGTTGCACATTCCCCCCCCTGCTTGGGGGCCGCCCGCCAATGCATCTCTTGACTTTCTCTGATTAAAATATCAATCTAATTGTGGGATTTATGTGGCCTCTCCTCGTTTAATATGGAAATTAGCCTCCAGTATCCCACTGCCTGGAAGATGTGTTACTCTGTTTACTTGATGAGAAAGGGAATTGCTGCTGCTGCAGCTGTCACCACATTCGGATCTAAGTGACAACTCGGCATATCAGGAGGCACGTAACGGGCGGCTTGACAAACTTCGGAGCCTTTGAGTGCGGTCCTTTCGTCAACCTCAAGACCCCCACAGGAAATCCTTTCATCCCAACTTTAGAACTTCGATGAACCTCCTGCCTTCCTCTCCGTATCAACCGTCAAGGCACCTCACTAGAAAAGAAGACGTGAAACTTGAACGGCTGCCTTCTGATTAAAAATCCCCACGGATCGTGGCTAATTGAAAAGGTCCCCCGGAAAAGAAAGGTCCCGACTCTTCTGTCCAACGTAGGAAGTTGAGAAATTGCTCTTTGCAGGTGAGGATTTGCCTCTCTGGTTATGTTTAAATTTTAAAAGCCAGCACTTTCCAGCCCAGCCCATCTCTTTTCCATTTCCAGATGCCTTCCCAAACCCACCTTTTAATCCTGCTGTCCTGTGATGGCAATCATCCCTAACAGTAAGCGGCGAATCATCATTTTCTCAATTCCGTCTCTTTCTTGAAATTCAGTGATGAAAAAAGGAAGGTTCTACATTTAGGCAAGAAAAACCAAATGCACAGGTACAGTAGAGGTGGTACCTCGCTCAATAGTAGTAACTGTGAGAGGGATCTTGGAGTCCTAGTGGACAACCATTGAAATAGGAGCCAGCCGTGTGCAGCAGCTGCCAAAAAAGCCAACACAGTTCTAGGCTGCATAAACAGAGGGAGAGAATCAAGATCACGTGGAGGGTTGATACCACTTTATAAGGCCTTGGTGTGTGTGTGTGTGTGTGTGTGTGTAATCTTTATTGTCATTGTACTTAAATATAACGAAATTGGTTTTAACCTCACTTGGTTAAGACCACACTTGGAATACGGCATCCAGTTTTGGTTGCCATGATATAAAAAAGATGTAGAGACTCTAGAAAGAGTACAGAGAAGAGCAACAAAGAGGATTAGGGGACTGGAGGCTGAAACATATGAAGAACGGTTGCAGGAACTGGGTATGTCTAGTTTAATGAAAAGAAGGACTAGGAGAGACATGATAGCAGTGTTCCAATATCTCAGGGGTTTCCACAAAGAAGAGGGCCCCTGATTTAGTGCAATATAAAAAAATATAAATAATTTTTCTGCGGACCACCAAAATTTTCTCGTGGAGTAACTGTGGTCCAAGGACCACCAGTTTGTGACCGCTGGTCTAGACAGGAGGACCCACTATAAATTCCCAGGAAGTGAAAAGAAGTGGGTGGACCATCTCACAATTTCTGGTTGGTGGTCTCATCGAGAATCCTAGAGCGGATGGACATAACTCTGGACCATTCAAAGCCCTGAGATTCTTCATTGCCTCTGGAAGGTTGAGGAACATCTACCAAAGGGTGTGTAGGACCTAAATGTCGAAGAGAACCTCGTACCCTTGTATCCTAGCTGATTCGCAGGTCAGCGGGATTCAGGTTTAGAAAGGACGAAGCATATAAGTAGGAGGGGCACTTCTGTCCCAAAAGTCACTCCTAGTTAAGAGTCTGCGTTGGCAACGAGGAAGACGAGAGTAGACGGGACACCATTGATGTCAATTCGTTGGACACAAACAAAAGAGGCCTCTTAGGTCCCTTAACTGCTCGTTATTCTTTCTCCTAAAACTGCCTCGAGCTAAGAAACAATCTTCAGCCAGCCCAGGAGGATTGGCGTGACAGCTCTAAAGAACATTTCTCTTTTTTTCCCCTTGCCTTTTTCTAACCCACCGTGATCCCCCAACACAAACATTCTTTCGGTTCCCGTCACAGTTGGGAGCCGGGAATGAAAGCTGCCCTCCAATCCTGCAGGAGTCAAGAAAACGCTCAGAAACATTTTGTGCCCTTGCTGCTGGGGCCAACTCTTTTCTCTCCCCCCCCACCCCCCATGAGTCCATAGACACATCAACCTTGCCTCCTTACATCTTAAACCAATGTTTTGTGCTTTCCTTCTGCACAACGGTTGAACAAGCGACAAATACACAAACAGGAACCTTCGTCCCTCTAAGAATCAGGATGGTAAACCAATGCTTCTCAAGCTTTGCCACTTGAAGGTGGGTGGACCTCAACTCCCAGCATTCCCCAGCCAGGCAGTCCACCCATGGGAATGCTGGGAGTTGAAGTCCACCCACCTTCAAGTGGCAAAGCTTGGGGAACAAGGCACTAAGCTGAAAATTTGGAGCCAAGCCTTAATGTGAAAGAAGGTCCCTACGGAAGGGGAGGTGGATGGGTTACAGTGATGTGGCCATTTCTGAGGAAGGAGGGAGCATGTGTTGCGTACCGCCAGCGGAGCTGGCAGTAGATTCGGACAGTGAGGAGTTTGGGGAGGAATCTGAGCCAGGACGTTAAAACAATTATAGTCAAGTGAGAATTGTGGGATGTTGATAGTAAGATATATAAAGATTTTTGATTTAAAATATACAATGTGATATGAATTATAAGTCATGACTGTGGAAGAGATGCACGAAAGTTATTTGTAACCAACCGACACACTTCTACAATATGTAACGAAAGATGATTTTATTTTATTTTTGCGTTTGTTGTGTTTGTCTAACTCAAGTGTTCCTCAACCTTGGCAACTTGAAGATGTCCGGACTTCAACTCCCAGAATTCCCCAGCCAGCGAATGCTGGCTGGGGAATTCTGGGAGTTGAAGTCCGGACATCTTCAAGTTGCCAAGGTTGAGGAACACTGGTCTAACCAAAAATGAAAAAAAAATTGAAAAAGAAGAAGAAGAAGTAATGGATGGAAACTAATCAAGGAGAGATCTAACCCATAACTAAGGAGGAATTTCCTTATAGTTGAAACAATTAATCAGTGGAACGGAAGTTGCCTCCAGAAGTTGTGAATGCTCCAACACTGGAAGTTTTTAAGAAGATGTTGGATAGCCATTTCTCTGAAATGGTATAGGGTTTCCTGCTTGGGCAGGAGGTTGGACTGGAAGACCGCCAAGGTCCCTTCCAACTCTGTTATTCTGCTATTCCAGGGATCAGCAACCTGTACCTCTGGAGCCGCATGTGGCTCTTTCAACCCTCTGCTGCAGCTCCCTGCCAACCGGTCGGATCCACCATTGATAGGACTTTCGGTTAGGACAGGGAGAGGAAAAAGGATGCCACACTAGGAGGAGACTCTATGTTGGGAGAACCGGACTTCCCGTCAGCTCCAGAATTGAACGGGGGGCTTCCGGTGAGGACCTTTGTGGCTCGTTGAGTGTTTAAATGCTATTCTATTAAGAAATGTGAATGAATTGCTTTGAATGTTGTCAGAAGTGTTGACGTGAATATGATCAGGTCCCTACCTCTCTAACTGCTGGATGGTTTTTTTGTCTCTCCAAACTCTGAATGTGTTTTTAGAATCTCATCCGAATGACTCTTTGCAGTATTTATATCCTTCCCTCTCTCTCTTCTCTGTCCCTCCAGCAGTCTTTAAGTGTAGAAAGCCTTTTCATCACCTGCTCTCCCTTTTTCTCTCTTAGCCTTTCCCAAGGAGCCACGGAAGTTCAGGCTGAATTTCAAGGACCCTTTCATCTTTTTGATGCCCGGAGGGATGGCAACCTTATGTTTTAGAAGAAATGTAGCCTGGGGCTTTATAAATTCACTGTTGACGTTCTTTCAGACCAAGGAGATACGGCGATGTCGGGGAAGGGAAAAAAAAAACCAAAGAGAAAGATCTGTAATAGCAATAACTCCCTTTTTTATTATTATAAGTAGGCCAGTGTGGTTTTTCTTTCTTTCTTTTTTCTTTTTTTGATACGGTCCATCTGCTAATTCCACACCTGCCGCAACCAAAATCGGTTGATCTTTTGTTCTTGATAAGTGGCCCACTGGTGAATGCCAACTGGAACCAATTCTCTGGATAATCATCGCTTAGGCTACTCACTGGTTGTCCAGCCAACAGGCAGATTCAATTTCCCTTCAAAGGTTCAGCAGAGCCATTCCGTTATTTTCAAAAATCCAATGGATCTTTCAGCAGGCAAAGGGTTCGTTCAACTTTCTTAGGGGAGGATCAAAACGCTTCCCCTTCTTTAAAAAATGGAAGAATTCTATGACAAATGGGTCTCCTACAATGGACCTTAGAGGAGACTTGACTGTAAGGTAAAGGTAAAGGTTCCCCTCGCGCATATGTGCTAGTCGTTCCCAACTCTAGGGGGCGTTGCTCATCACCGTTTCAAAGCAGAAGACCCAGCGCTGTCCGAAGACGTCTCCGTGGTCATGTGGCCGGCATGACTCAACACCGAAGGCACACAGAACACTGTTACCTTCCACCAAAGGTAACATAACCATTGTCATATTAATTGGGTTTGCTTTTTTGGATATTTATCTAATTTCCTTTTAACTTTTGTGATATGTGTTTTTTAATGTTGTACGCCGCCCTGAGTCCTTTGGGAGAATATAAATCCAATAAAACAAACAAACAAACAAAGGTGGCTCCTATTTTTCTTCTTGCATTTTTACAGGCTTTCAAACTGCTAGGTTGGCAGAAGCTGGGACAAGTCACGGGAGCTCACTCGGTTACAGGGCACTAGGGATTCGAACCGCCGAACTGCCGACCTTTCTGATCGACAAGCTCAGCGTCTTAGCCCCTGAGCCTTTCAGGTTGACTGTGAGTAGGATCCATTCGTTGATTTTTTTCCCTTCAGGATATTTTCCTCCCCATCTGAACTTTCTCCCAGTGTTATTGCTATCTCTAATAATAATCTCTTTTCCCAGAACATGATGCCAGCATGGAGAACAAAAGGCTCCATAATAAAATTAAAAGACAAAACCCAAACACTTATGATTCAACTCCCGGTAATTATATAGTCATATCAAAATTGTCTACAACGGAGAAGATGATACAAGGAAGATTGTAGGGAGGGAGAGAATCCAATTCTGTTCCATCATGGGCTACACTGTCAACTTTATGGGTTGTGTGGTATATTATTTTTCAAGGGTGTGTGTGTGTGTGGAATAAGAACAATTGCTCAAAAATGTTGGAGCTTCCTTAGCGCTTTAGTTTGTAGCCAAATCTAGTGTGATCTTCTGGACTTGACTCCGCATGTTGTATGAACCAAGTCTTGCCAACTTACGTGTTAGAGTAAGACTAGACCACAAGAAGCCCCACAGTTGTGTCTTAGGACTAGGCTAAACATGACACTCCTGGTTTGGGAACACGTCTGCAGACCTGTTCTGACCGAGGCTTCCCAAGAGCCTGAAGCAAACTCCGGATCCCTTTTATTACTTGACTGTGAATTCTGCTCATTCCCATCCAGCAAAGTCTTTCAAGGGAGGATTTACAGTCACAGACCTTCTCTGGCTTGGAGAGCTGCCAGGCTGATATCTGCAAAACTTGGCAAGGAGCCTTGGAGAGTTACGAACCAATGAAGTGAACTCATCGTCTCCTGCAAACTCCATTCCCCTGTCGGTCCTCTTTTATTTCCTCTGGGAGGGGCCATTCATCGTCCACCTGTGGCCTTCCTCTCAAGTCGACCCCTGTTCTTTAGCTGTTCCCTTCTTCTGGCAATTCTGTGCATGCGCACACTGGGAACAGGCTCCAGCTGTTCCTCTGCCTCGCTGATGTCTGACTCCGAAGGCAGCTGATAACTGGCTTATGGCTCTGGCCCACTCTCTGCCTCAGACACAGAGCCCTCATCCGAGCCTTCCCCAGACTCCAGGACTGGCCCAGGTTCCTCCCCAACCATGTTACCGGCAACGGCAGCACGGACCGGGGAACTAGTTCGGGGGCGTGGCCAGCCTGCTGTCCCTACCAGTTTGGCGACCCAGTCCCAATTTCCACTACTGGTTCACCCGAACTGGTGCGAACCGATAGCAACCCACTTCTGGTTAGAGCCCCATTTAGCCAGGATGCGGCACAATCGTATTCAAGGAAAAGGTTTAAATAATGGCCAAGATATTATTACGCCAACCCATCACCAGTGCCGCCCTTAATGTCTTCTTGATTATTTTTTGTTGCTGCAATTATAATCTGCCGAACCTTAAATGTTGAACTGCTCTGGATTATAACAAACACCTTGGGCACAATAAAGGATGAACCTCTACGGCTGCAGAGCTGAAAAATGTTATCCTCCACTCAGAAATCTGAGGAGCAACTTACACATCAATTAAAACAAACCCGTGACGTTCCTCACACCATTTCACTGGTCAAGTATTCCTTGACTTCCCTGGTACACACACACCATTTGCCACTCAATTGCCAGTGTGCACTTCAGCCATCGACTTTATGAATTGCATGTTTGTACCATGCAATAGCCAGAAGCTCCCCGGGGTCACGCAGAAGAGGTTAAAAATGCATAATCAAACCGAAAAGCTGTGCTAAAGCAACCCAGGGGCTCAAATCAATTAAAGGCTGGGGGAGGGCATTGGAAAAAACACAACCTTGGATACATAAATGAGAAAGGTACAGAGAGAGAGAGAGAGAGAGAGAGAGAAAGAGGGGAAAGAAAAAAAGGAAGGAAGGAGGGTGAGTGGAGGGGGAGTGGAGGGGAAGGGGCAGGGAGGGAACAGGGAAGGAAGGAAGGAGGGAGGAAGGAAAGAGGGTGGGTGGAGGGGAAGGGTCAGGGAGGGGACAGGGAGGGAGGATGGTGGGAGGGAGGGAGGGAAGAAAGGAAGGAGGGTGGGTGGAGGGGATAGGAAGGAAGGAAGAAAGGAAAGAAGGGAGGGAGGGAGGAAAGTAGGTGACTAAGGAATTCTGGATGTCAAAGTCAACCCTTCTTGAAGTTGTCATGGTTATGAAAGACTCAACTGGATGCCTATCAAAACCATCCAAGGGCTGAACTAGGCTGATAGCACATTGGAAAGTCCTCCATTTGGCATGGGATCAAACAGCTCTCCCAAAACCTGTGAAGCCGCTTGGATTGCAGAATGAGGTACCTACCAGCCACTTCGGGGTGGGACTGGAGACTTGCGCCGCCCTCCCGTTTCCCTGGGAGGAGGCTGCTGCTGGTGGTGCTGCTGGTTCCTTCCCCATCTCCCCCTTCTAAGATTCGGATCCTCTCGCGGAGACGTTCGCATTCCTCCCGCAGGTTTCCCATCTGCTCTTGACGCTGCTGCTTGGCCAGGCTGGCTGGGTTCATGGAGAAATGGAGTATTTTGGTTCGGCTGGGATCGGGATAACCCTGCAAGGCACAGAAGAGGGGTGGGGACATAACAGCTCGTGAGGATGGACAAGAAGCGAAGGACTGGAAGGCCATCCAGCTTGCGTGAAGGGGGCCCGTGGGAAGGGCCAGCTGCAAATGAAGAGGAATGGCAAATGCACCAGCCCATCCGGGAGATAGTTACTTTACGCCTAGTTTACTCCATGCAGGTCATCTCTGGGTTCAGGGAATGGCAGTGAGGAGGAAAAAACTGAGAGCTAAGTAAGTCTCCCCAGGAGAAAGAGAGAAGACAAGTTTGGCTTGGACAGAGGGGAAAAAAACCATCAATGAGGATCTGATAGCGTTTAATCAAGTAATATGGAGAAGGGTCACTCAAACGTCAAGAGCATGTCACTATCATTCCTAAATGCAGGACACGGTCTCAAATGTACACCTCTGTTGGGCTACCCACCAGCCACATTAACATCAGCTGCAAAAAAAATATACATATTGCCATTTATGGCTTTGAGTCTTTTCTCCGGGGACCAAACCAAGGGCCCATCCCCAGGTAAACACCGATGCTCCACCACCTTTCTAGCCAGCAATGCAAGCTTAGCATTCGGCTTCGGATAACAAGCAAATGGCAGACCACAAAATAATCTTTCTCGTTCTATCTTTCCTGGCACAGTGCAGCCCCAGAATCGTGGAGATTAAAGCTCTCCCGGCTGCATTCAGCGCCCTCTAGTGTCACATCTCGAGCCCCTCATCCTGGTTAGACACAAGAACGTGGCTGTGGGAAAGACAGTTAGTAGCCAAGGGGTAGCCTGCTTGCTTGCCCGGCTGGCATTATTAAAAAACGTTTCTTTGAAGCTATGCACAAGAAGCCAGCGTTAAAGTCTTAAGGTAGGAGCCTCCTGTCCTAAAACTATGAAAAAAAGTGGGGTGGGAGAAGGGGGTCCTTGTCTACAAAAGACCACCAGGAGGGGATGGGCTGTTTGGAGAGAGACGGGTTACATTTAAGGATGTGTGATGCAGCGTCAGGGGAACAGAGGTTCACAACAGCAGCTTCAGCCTGGCTCAAGATGCAGATCAAAAGCAAGGAATACATACATACATACATACATACATACATACATACATACATACATACATACATATATCAGGCAGAAGATTCTCAACCACTTTTCTTCCCCCCCCCCTCTTCTAACAAGCAGGAAACTGAAGTGTATTTTCGAGAGCTACAAGCCAGATATCTGATTTTTATTAAATCTGTCTTATTAGGTACATTAGGATCTCTTGCTGTCTTCATCCGCAGGCAGACCCCTAGTGGCAGTCTTCCTGCTTCGGTTTTTTTTTTTTTTTAAAGGACGGCAATTAAAAAAAGGTGAAGCTACAGAGTTGGATTTAGAAAACCGACTCTAAATCGACAGGTTTGGATTTAGGAAAGACAGGTTGATTTAGGAAATGTAGTTAGATTTAGATACATCTAAATGATAAACGAGGTGCCAAAGAATGGAGGCCTTTGAACGATGGTGCTGGAGAAGACTCCTGCGAGTCCCTTGCGATCCAACCGGTCAATCCTAGAGGAGATCAACCCTGGCTGCTCTTTAGAAGGCCAGATCCTGAAGAGGAAACTAGACTTTGGCCACCTAATGAGAAGGAAGGATTCCCTGGACAAGAGCCTCATGCTGGGAACAATGGAGGGCAAAAGAAGAAGAAGGGGACGGCAGAGAAGGAGGTGGCTGGATGGAGTCACTGAAGCAGTTGGTGGAGCTTAAATGGACTCCAGAGGATGGTAGAGTCAAAGCTGAACTGTAAACTACATGGGGCAGAGATGACCTCACTGGAGTAGATGCCAGCGTGCTGCTCCCAATAAATAACTGGCTTTCTTTTGAAACTTGGCTCGAGACTCATGAATTAATTAGGGCATCTGTCGGAACCTTGCAGCCGGAGGTTGGACTAGAAGACCTCCAAAGTCCCTTCCAACCCAGTTATCATGTTATTCTGATCTGGAAGTGCAATGAGGGTATCTTGGTGGAGCCAGCCTTTGGTCCTCAGAAGGCACTGGAAGGACTCATATTTTTTTTACCCGTCACGCAGCGTTTCCATGAGAAAAATAAACACTCTCCCGAAACACAGTTGAAAGGAATGGCTGCGCCTTCCTTCTGCCTCCTTGCTCAAGTCTTGTTAAAGTCATTAGAGGGGGAAAAAAACCCTTACATGAAACGCTTCCAAAGAGTTCCCCGGGGCCCCCTGCGTACGACAGGCAAGCGTGCTGACCAAACCCCCAATTCCCATCATTAGGGAGGACAGGAAGCCCAGGGGACCCCCTGAAAGCCCTCTGAACGACGACACGCTGTCATGCCGAAATGGCTTCCCACAACAACCCGGAGAAAACGCAGAGACCCACCCACGCCTGGCCTGACAAAGCGGCCCTCTTTGATCGTTTGTCTTGTACATTTCCTCCCTGCAATCTTGAGGAAAATGCATCTTTTACAAAACATGCGTCAAGATATGTCAAGCCATAATAAGAGAGGCTGGTGTGCTTCCCTAAGGAGGCGGTTGTGGGGAAGGGTCTGGGGAGCGTGGGGGGGGGAGAAGAGTGATGTGGAGAAAACAGGCAGGGCCCTTGGGACAATGTTATGCCCCCTCCCCCCCCAAAAAATATCAACTTCCTTGAGTCCTTGTCTATCTTCTTTGATCAAGGCAAGAGAGATGAGAATTATTCAGCAAGGGAAGTCCTACAGTCTTCCTCTCTGGCTTGATGTGTTCTACGAGGCCTTCTGAGAATTCAGCAATGACTTAGGGGTCACCGGTTCAACTCCCTACTAAGGCATATCACTGCCCCACACTTAGGGACGAAGATATCCCTTGAAAACCACTCTGAAATGGTTTCCTGCCTTGAGCAGGGGGCTGGAGTAGAAGACCTCCAAGATCCCTTCCAGCCTTATGATTCTATGATTGAGTAGGGAGTTGGATTAAAAGACCTCCAAGGTCCCTTCCAGCTCTAGGATTCAATGAATGAGCAGGGGGTCAGACTAGAAGACTTCCAAGGTCCCTTCCAGACCTATGATGCTATGATTGAGCAGAGGGCTGGATTACAAATCCTTTGAGGTTCCCCCAGGGCCCTAGGATTCTGGGATTCTAATCCTAATGCCCGAGAACAGTGAACCACGAAGACCCTTGCCAAAATCCCATTGACCCCACATGATCCCTTCTCCCTTCCAAGCCAGAGACTTTCAACCACCACCCCAACTCCCAGCAGTCTGTCTTCCTTTCATGTCAGATTTAATTCTGCATCTTTCATGAAGCTCATTTCTGGAATTTATTCTGAGAAGATTTCCGAGAGGGGATCTCGGGAGAAATCTCTGTTCAGCAAATCCACCAAGCTTGCCCGAGACCCCTTGTTAGTGAAAAAGCGAAAGGGAATAAGCATTAACAATGCACGGCAGAGGACGCAGGGCCTTCTTCTCGGCTTAAATAAAACATAAGATTTAAAACAAAACCAATCTCCAAATTAATGAGCGCGGCTGTTTAATATACCAAACTGCCGGAGTGAGTTTCCCCCCCTCCCCTTCTTTTTTTCCCTCCCCCTCTTCCCTCAAGGAAAACATATCCTTATGAATAGATAATTTTGCTAATTTGTTAAATGCATTAGAGCAGTCTTCTTCCAATCTGGCGCTTTTAAGATTCGCTGGGATGGCAACTTTCGACATCTCCAGCCAGGCGTGGCCGAAGAATTCCTGAGTATGTTGGTTTTTTAAAATCTCCTTTTGAGGACACAGAAACGGGAACGATTTCATTTCCCTTCGTGGGACAGGAGACATTCATCCATAACTTGGCTTTTGAGCGTGGCTGGTGTGGAGAAGTTCACCATCAGTTCTTCTCCTGCATCTCCTGGCTGGATTCACACGACAAGCCTTTGTTTGACTGGTCTAGAGGAAAGAAGGACCAGGGGTGACATGATAGCAGCCTGCCAATATTTGAGAGGCTGCCACAGAGAAGAAGGGGTCAGGCTATCTTCCAAAGCACCTGAGGGCAGGACAAGAAGCAACGGGTGGAAACCTATCAAGGAGAGAAGCAACCTGGAACTAAGGAGAAACTTCCTAACAATTGGGAGAACAATTAGCCAGTGGAACAGCTGGCCTCCAGAAGTTGTGAATGCTCCAACACTGGAGGCATTTAAGAAGAGACTGGACAGCCACTTGTCTTAAATGGTTTAGGGTCTCATGCTTGAGCAGGGGGCTGGACTAGAAGGCCTCCAAAGTCCCTCTGTTAACTCTGTTATTCTATGTTCTAAGACTACTTATCTACTTTTCAGCCAACGCATAGAAAGTTTACCCAAGAGTTCTATCTTCCTTGGGG
This sequence comes from Natrix helvetica, assembly GCF_964273705.1. Classification (NCBI taxonomy): domain Eukaryota; kingdom Metazoa; phylum Chordata; class Lepidosauria; order Squamata; family Natricidae; genus Natrix; species Natrix helvetica. Next base: position 2,286,212 of record NC_138557.1, read on the forward strand.
GGGCTACTGCAAAATTTGCATGTGTGCTGGTGTTACAGGCTGATTTATTCTTCTAAGAAAAAAAAAGAGCTACGGCAAAGTCTCTTTTTGTTCAATTCCTCCCACCTCCCTCGGAAAGTCAGCCACCAATAACTCCGGGCATAACAAATCTCCTCTCGGAATAATTGTTGGCAGCTTATTATGATGAGCGGCTCAGAAGCTGGCAAGACCGGTCAGCAAAGGGCAGGTTTTGGGATTAGAGGGGAGGGGGGAGGTCGGATAGGGTCCCGAAAACTTTGCAGCCTCGGGAAAGATCTTCTTGCAATGAAACCTATATCAGCATCTGGACAGGTGTTACGCCTGGCTACGCACAAAGCGGAGGCTCGAGATAACATGCTCCCTGCTGCACTTCTCCAATCGGTCTGAGTTTGACCCCAAGGCTTCACTTCGGATTACCAGGATAAATCCAAGCAGGGTTTACAAAAAGAAGCCCAGATAGGCTTAATATCCGGCCAGGCTTTTAACCCTAATTGACAGTTTCTTTCTTTCCTTTCTTTCTCTTTCTTTCTTTCTTTCTTTCTTTCTTTCTTTCTTTCTTTCTTTCTTTCTTTCTTTCTTTCTTCTTTCTTTCTTTCTTAACATCAGAAGAATTTCCTGGGGATCCACTTTGCTTACCGACTGCCTTGTTTAGTGAAGAAAGTTAGGTAAAGGTAAAGGTTCCCCCTCGCATATATGTGCTAGTCGTTCCTGACTCTAGGGGGCGGTGCTCATCTCCGTTTCAAAGCTGAATAGCCAGCGCTGCCCAAAGACGTCTCCGTGGTCATGTGGCCGGCATGACTCACCGCCGAAGGCGCATGGAACGCTGTTCCCTTCCCACCAAAGGTGGTTCCTATTTTTCTACTTGCATCTGCTTTTGAACTGCTAGGTTGGCAGAAGCTGGGACAAGTCACGGGAGCTCACTCTGTTACGCAGTGCTAGGGATTCGAACCACCGAACTGCCGATCTTCCTGATCGACAAGCTCAGCGTTTTAGCCACTGAGCCACCATATTCCTTGAAGAAAGATACGGAAATGGTAAAAAAAAAATAGCTTTGTGTCCAATCCTCGCATTTGTGACGGATGCAGCATCACCCGCTCATGGAATTGCCATTGCTTCACAAACAAGATGCATTTTTGCTTGCGATGTGCAGAGTGAATGCAACACTGCAGGGAAGGCAGAAGGAAAACTGTAAAGGTTGCAGATCTTCCACGTAGTGACCAAGTTGCCAATCCCAAGTGTGGTCACTAAATGAGGACTGCCTGTCATTCCAGCAAGGCAAAACTGCCTTATGCCCTTAACATAAGCCATGTGTTTTCCCACTTAATGACCAAGCTGCCAATCCCAAGTGTGGTCACTAAATGAGGACAGCCTGTCTTTCCGGCAAAAGTGCCTGATACCGACGTAAATCTTGGCTGTGCGTTTTCCCACTGAGTTGCCAATCCCAAGTATGGTCACTAAACGAGGACGGCCTGTCATTCCAGCAAGGCAAACCTGCTCAAAGCCCTTAACATACGTTTTGGCCACCTGCTTTTCCACTTAACAACAGAGCTGCGGTCACTACATGAGTTCACTACCTTTCACTTGTCCAACAAGTCAAAAATGTCTCGTTATTCTTGTCCGCGTGTTTTCCCACATTGCCACCGAGTTGCTGGTTGGTCGCTAAAGCGAGGACTGCCTGCAAGGGTTCTAGCAAGGCAGAAGTGCCAGCTGCCCTTAACGCCACGTTAACCGCTTAGAGGCTGGAGAGAAATCAAAGTCCTTTTCATATATACAGTATATATATATATATATAAATAAGACAGACTTCGGATTAATCCCCTCCCTGGAAGCGTCCCAAGATGCCAGCGAGGGCCTTCACCCAGTGCTGGCAGCTGAGAGAGTCAGCAATGCAAGGGGAATTAAAAAGCACGGTTAAACAGCCCCGAAGCCTCATGCATATTTATAAGCAACACAGCAGCCAGGCTAAATCAATAGCCTTCCCTCTTCCATTAACGTAGCTCAGAAAAGAAAGGAGCCAATAACACAGTGTGGCTAAATTCAGAGGAGAGGTGGGGGGGGGGGCAGGTTGCAGAGAGACCCTGGAAGAATCTCCCACAGGGGAATGAATGGGTCCTTTAGATCAGCGCCCCCCACTCCAAATTCTTTTGGGCACCGTTGACCGGTTCCGTGGAGAAAGACGTTTTCCCGTGGACCGGAGGGGGGCATGGTTTTGCGGGCTGCCTGCGTCTCGCGGATGGGGCTTCACAGGGGTGAAATCCAGCAGGTTCTGGAGAACCGGTAGCGGAAATTTTGAGTAGTTAAGCGAATCCGGCTTTCTCCATTGATTTTGCTCGACGGAAACCGGCAGTTGTTGAGTGTATCACGTGGTCATTAAATGAATCCAGCTTTCTCTATTGATTTTGCTTGACGGAAACCGGTTGGGAAGGTCTCAAATGGTGATCACATGACTCCAGGATTCCCTGGGTGGCCAAGCACCCAACTGGAGATGCTGCGATGGTCATGAGTGTAAATCGCTTTTTTTTTAGTGCCATTGTAACTGTATTATATCCAAAGAGTTGGATCCATAGTTGGCCGACCTATGTAGGCCAATGTCTTCCTACAGTTCCCAATTCTGGGCCACAAGAAGAGTTGACCTCAAGAAATCTTTACATAGTCTGTGTGATAACTATTTGGTTGATCCCGAGTTCAACCCTCAGCTACAGATAGTCTCCTTTATTGGTTGATCCGTTTTACTCTACACCTTTTTATTTTTCAAGATCTACTGCATTCATCGGAAGTGTTGGATCCACAGATGACCAACCCATCTAGGCCAACGTCTTCCCACAGTTGTCAACTCTGAGCTGTAAGATCTGTCATCCAGAGTTTATTCCAAGAGAGTTTCAGCTGCCCCTACAAGTATTTTTCATTTTCCCCATTTTAAACGGCATAATTGGCAATTGATCTTGGACTTCTGGAGGCACGTGCCCATAATGAAGAGAGACAGCTCTTGAATTAAGCAGAAGAGGCAGGAAAACTGTGAGCTGACCTGGAAAAACAGCTTAATGCCATCATCAAAACACAAAACATGGCGATATCACGGCCAGCCAAATCTCTCACTGTATAATCAAACCCGCGTAACACTTTCTCCTTCGGCAAAGGTTCCTTTGAAGTGGCTGTTTGATCCTCAGGAATCTTTCTTCAAATGAGCCCCAAATGATTATTTTTAATGGAGTTGTTCCGACGTCTTCCCCGAGAAAAAAAAGAAAAAAACTATCGTAATGATCTGATTACATCCAATCATTTATTTCCAGCCATTACTTGAAAATTGGGGCTGGTGAGTCACAGTAAATTCACACACTCGTGTTTTCTGGTCATTAATGACTCATTGGCAGTATTTATGACTGCGTGGCTTGGTTATGGCATTCAGAAGAGAATGGCTGAAGAAAAAATTGTGGGGGCTGTACTATTAACTGGGTTGACTCTATTCTAGGCAAATACGTAAACTGGCTTGCCCACTACTTAGCCAGCATTAACTGGCTATACGAAACACCTTCTCACCCAGAGAAGGGGTGCTACCACGAAAGAAGTCTTCCAACTAAGCTTGAGGATAAAATTCAGGGTTGAAAGTATGGATGCTCCTGCATATGTTGGTCTCTTGCCCAATATTTCAACCAGGGGTGAAATCCATCAGGTTCTGACAGGTTCTGGAGAACTGGTAGTGGAAATTTTGAGTAGTTTGAAGAACTGGCAAATGCCACCTCTGGCTGGCCCCAGAGTGGGGAGGGAATGGGGATTTTGCAGTATCCTTCCCCTGCCATGCCCACCAAGCCACACCGTGGCCACCAAGCCATGCCCATGGAATCCGGTAGTGAAAAATTTTGAATTTCATCACTGATTTCAACCCTGAAAGGTTTTTCCAAGGCAGTTTGGCTTAGGTACTGAGTAGGAAAAGTGTAATTGTCTAGTTTAATGCAAAGAAGGACTAGCAGTGTTCCAATATCTAAGGTGCTGGCACAGAGAAGAGAGGGTCAAGCTATTCTCCAAAGCACCTGAGGGCAGGACAAGAAGCAACGGGTGGAAACTAATCAAGGAGAGAAGCAACCTAGAACTAAGGAGACTGTCAGGCCTGAAGTCATATTCCTTTCTGGATCTTTGGCCTGCCACACTCTCTCTTATTTTACTATGCTGTTTCGTTAGTGGGGAATTGGGAGGGGGAATAGTAAGGATAGAATGAGATGTTCTCAAAATAAAATTCCTTTCTAGAGTCCAAGGTCATCCTTTGTCTCTGCACCTCTGCACCTGACCGGAACTGGATGGGTGGAAGCTGCCAGCATGGCAGTGGGAGATTGGACCATGGGATGGACTTGTGGGTGTGGGGGCAAGATCTTGAACTTTCAACTGGGTGGGGAAAACTGGGAAGCTTTCAGATTCGGGTTTTCACAGATGTGCCAACATGTCTCTTTTAATAAATTGGAACTTTGAGGAATACTTTGCCTTGGACTCTGATTTACTTTTGGATGTTATTTGGAATGCTGACAGAGACATTTCCTGACAGTGAGGACAATTAGCAAGAGAAACAGCTTGCCACCAGAAGTTGTGAGTGCCCCAAAGCTGGAGGTTTTTAAGAAGAGATTGGACAGCCAGTATAGGGTCTCCTGCTTTAGCAGGGGTTGTACTAGAAGACCTTTAAGGTCCCTTCCGACTTTTATTCTAGTTTAATGAAAAGAAGGAAGGTCATTGGATGATAAACCCAAATTTATTCCTGTTGTCCATGGGGATTTTAGTTCACCCTGCAGGCCAGAGGACATTCAATACAGATTAATTGAAGCCGGTATTATAAACTGTAGACAGACACGTATCGGTGAAAAACAAGCCAAAATTCAATCTTAATGAAGAAGGGAGGGAGAAATATTAGAGCACCCCCCCCCCCAAGGGCTCTTAAGAATGATGATTGGGAAGGAGAAAGAGCAGAAGTGACACAGGTGCCAAAGGTGTTGCGGCTAACTTGTGGCCTTCGCTCTGGCGATCTTAATTGGGTCTCCCCAGATGCAGAAGACAACCTGCCAAGGAGATTTGAGTGACAGATGCATTTTTGATAGCTGGTTTTCAGATAACAGACTGTCGTCCCTCAGGACTGACAGCAGAAAACCCGCCCACCCGTCTTGATTTTGGCAGCGAAGATCTCCAGATCTTAGTGGGTCATGATGAATTGGGAAGCAGGAAACAAAATTGTCAACATCTGCAAAGAAAAGGGGAAAAACTCAAATCTTGCTGCCCTTTTCACTCTGCGGTTGCAAACTTTAGGAATGGGCTGCTTTGGATTTTAGAAGTTGGGTGGAGAAAGACCGTTTAGAGGGTTAAATATTCCTTAAATATCTCAAAGGTGCTTTTTTCGAGAGACAACTGGACTTTGTTTTTCTTTGAAGATGTTTTGCTTCTCATCCAAGAAGCTTATTCAACTCTGACTGGATGGTGGAAGAAGCCTCTTGGATGAGAAGCAAAATGTCTTCAAAAGAAAAAACAAGGAAGTCCGGTGGCCTCTTGAAAAAGAACCTTTGGGACAACCATGATCTGGAGGACGGAGAACCTTTATAGACACATTCCTTAGTTGATGTCTTTAACAGAGGACAATCAAGTTCCTTTGAAGGGCTTTGATTGGGACAGAGCTTAGGAAGAGAACATTGGCTAGTTATTGGCAAGTCTACAAGCTACCAGAGATTTTTTAACACGAGCTTCTTTACCCCAAGAGGAAGACATTCTCCTGACTAGGGAATTCTTGAAGTTGAAGTCCATATATCTTAAAAGTCGCCAATGTTGAGAGACACTGATCTAGGGAATCTTGGAGAGTGTCTTCTCCATGTTGGATCTCCACAACATGCAGGAGGAAAAAGATGCTGCGTGGCCTATGGAGGAAAGAGAGGCTAAGAAGTCCACCCTTGTGAGAATTCAAGGCCAAGAAGAGCTTCTCTGTTATGGTCCCCATGCTTTGAAACATCTTATTCCAGGTGTGTTCCTGGCACCTTCTCCATTAGCCTCCCGCCAGGCGGTGCACCATGGAGGCTTGATTGATTAGCTAATCATTTGTATTAACCATCTAAGCTGTCCTTTCTCCATCTTTCAGCTGTTGTTTTCACCGACAAGTTCAGAATAACTCCATAATCGTTTTCTTAGAGAGTCACAGTCACATCCCATTACTGTAAAGGAGGTCTGAGGTTCACAGAACTGAGCCATAATCAAGCTAAGGTGGAGATGAACCAAACCCCAGACTAATCATTTCTCATCTTCTGTAGCATGTTTCAAAGAAGATAGGTTAGAAACCATTACAAAAGAGGATTATTATTATTATTATTTTACCAAAGAGGACTTTCAAATAATAAGAGCTCCAAGTGGAGAATAATTTCAGAATCCTTTGGTCTGGTGCAATTTTGTTTCCTAGGAGTCAACTACAAGTCACCCTCAGATCCAAAGCGCGAGAAGGGAATCGGTCAGGAACATCCTAGGACAAAGTGCTCAGTCGGGAGGTCACAAAACAGGGGTGAAATCCAGCAGGTTCTGACAGGTTCTGGAGAACCGGTAGAGGAAATTTTGAATAGTTCAGAGAACCGGCAAATGCCACCTCTGGCTGGCCCCAGAGTGGGGAGGGAATGGAGATTTTGCAGTATCCTTCCCCTGCCACGCCCACCAAGCCACACCCACCAAGCCGCACCACACCCACCAAACCACACCATGCCCACCAAGCCATGCCCACAGAACCAGTAGTAAATAAAATTGAATTTCACCACTGCAACAGAGTCTCATCTCAACCCTCAAAGTGTGCCTGGAAATCCTTTGTAGGACTGAATGGGTAGCCTTGGATCATCTTGAGTAGTTGGTCAACTCTACCATGCCTTCCACACTTCTAGCAGTGATGGGATGAAGGTAGGTAGACATGCCAAGAAGGTCCTATGCTGGATCCTCCTACTTCATGAACACCAGATGTTCTCAAAACAACGCAAGAGGAGAAACACCTTCTGCCTTACAATACAGCTGGCATCCACCCTTCTCTTGCTAAGGGACGTAGAAATGTTTACTCATTCACAATCATCACAGTCTTTGTCGTACGAATAAAGAGCAGCCTTCACCTACATATGAGAGCTCTTCAAAATATGAAACTGGAGTTCTTCTGGGGGGTTCAAGATTGAAGAAACAACCTGACTCATGCCAAGACTTCTCGGTCTTGTATAACAACGGAAGCTGAAGTGGGTTTTTTTTTGGGGGGGGGGGGAATGGAATTGCGCAGAAAAGAAATATTTAAGGCTAGATAGATTTCAATGGCTCCGTGCCTAAGAGTAGCATCACTCAAAATAGGAAAGATTCATCACTTCCCTTTCAAAACCAACCCACCAACTCTTCTGCTGTGACCTAGGCTTCCCCAACAAGCACGAAGCAGATTGCCAGTCCCGGCAAAACCCCTTTAATGAAACGAATGTGAATTCCTCTCGTTCACCTTCAGCCAAGGCCTGGCAAACACTCTTTCAAAAGAATATTTATGACCACGGACCTTATCTAGCTTGGAAAGCTGCCATCTAAATATTTTCCAAACGAGGTGCTGTGCAAGGAAAGACTGGGCACTCTGAGATTCAAGAACAGATCTTCACACTCCTGAAACAAACGAATGAACAAATTGTTTCCTGCAAAAGCCCCCTCCCCTTTCACTCCTCTTTTATGTCCTATGGGAGGGGCCATTCATCGTCCACCTGTGACTTTACTCCCAAGTCTACCCTGATTTCTGAGTTGGCAGCTCTGTGCATGCACACACTGGGAACAGGCTCCAGCTGCTCTTCTGCCTCACTGATGTCTGACTCAGAAGGCAGCTGATAACTGGCATATGGCGCTGGCCCCCTCTCTGCCTCCAACGCAGAGCCCTCATCCGAGCCTTCCCCAGCCTCCAGGACTAGCCCATGTTCCTCCCCAACCTCCTCACTGTCTGAGTCTGCTGCCAGCGCCAGTGGCACACCATAACACCTTCCTGATTCACAATGGTCTCCCCAAGAAGAGGAAAATAAGACTGTGCAACCCCTGGGCAATGAAACCAATCCATCCCCTGCTTATTATCTTTGCAGATGTTCAACCCATAGAGACTCCTGTAACACATGCGTGGACAATTCATCCACAGCAGTCTCCGGCGTCTCCAGCTGTTTGACAAAGCTTAGACTGGATGCATCAAAGACAGAGATGCTCCTTTAAAGCTGTGAAAAATGGCAACTCGCGGGGAGGAACGTTTTCACACATGGAAAACTAGTTGTCTTTCCAGAGAAGTGAGAGAGGGAAGAAATCTGTGCCGGAAGGCTTCCAAATATCGCTATCAACAGACTGTGTGCTGCAGAGCAAGAGATGATGATGAGGAAAGTATTCTGCAAATAGGAATGCATTTCAGATTTCAGCGGTCAACTGGCCCCGTGGTAGCCGGATAGGACAAGGGGTAATGCTAGACAATAGAACTGGGTAAGGTTAGTTCTATGAGGTGCGCCTTGCATTCTTGTTCCTATTTCATCAGCCAAGGGTCTTCTGTAGAGAGCAAAGAAGACAGGAGGAAGACAATAACAGAGGATAATATTTGTAGCCGAGGGTCGAACTGTAGGGTCCAAGAGGCAACCGGACTCTCTTATTTTTCTCTGAAGACTTTTCGCTTCTCATCCAAGAAGCTTCTTCAGCTCCAATGGGTTGGTGGGGAATGTAAATCCTTCCAAACTGAAGAAGCTTCTTGGAGGAGAAGCCAAACGCCTTCAGAGAAAAACCAAAAAGTCCAGTTGTCTCTTGAAAAAAAAGCACCTTTGGGCAGTGGTGAAATTCAATTTGTTTTTTACTACCGGTTCTATGGGCGTGGCTTGGTGGGCGTGGCAGGGGAAGGACACTGCAAAATCTCCATTCCCACCCCATTCTGCCACCCAGAGGTAGCATTTGCCGTGTCTCCGAACTACTCAAATTTTCCGCTACCAGTTCTCCAAACTACTCAAACTTTCTGCTACCGGTTCACCAGAACCTTTCAGAATCTGCTGGATTTCACGCCTGCCTTTGGGACAAAACTATGATCTGGAGGACTGAGAATCTCCATAGACCTTGAAGAAGAAGTTGGGAAGAAGGTTCTTGGATGAGAAGCCAAACATCTTCAAAGAAAAAGAAGAAAGTCCAATTGCCTCTTGAAAAAAAGCACTTTTGGGGACAGTTAGAGAAACACAGCTAGGCGCAGAGGACCGGGCACCCTCTCCCCCCCCCCTGCAATTAAATATTGCTAGAGTCGCTTCCAGAACAGGCTTGTCTGACATGGATGGCATTTACCCCAAGCAGCTCGCGAGAGAACCTGCAAAACTGGGTCACTGGCTCGTGGAGATTCGGCGGCTCTTCAGGGACCTGCCATTTTCAAAATCAGGTCTTGTGCGTGAAGCAGATGAGAGGCACAAATAACAAGCACTTAAAGGAACACTCGGCTTCGAAGGAGTCATGTGGTGGACTAGACCAGTGGCTCCTTCGGGGTCAGAAGATCAGGGGTAAGCAGAGATGGCTAAATTGACCGTTTGGACCAAAGAACAGAAGATGAGTTTCTGTTTCTACTTGGAAACCACTCCTGGACTTTGTGCTCGAGGTGGGGAAGAAAACAAAAACTTCGGTTTCAGGTTTACCTGATTAGCTTGATTTGTCGTTATAGAAATGGCTGATTTATACTATTAGGCAAAGGTTCCCCTCGCACATATGTGCTAGTCGTTCCTGACTCTAGGGGGCGGTGCTCATCTCCATTTCAAAGCCGAAGAGCCAGCACTGTCCGAAGACGTCTCCGTGGTCATGTGGCCGGCATGACTCAACACCGAAGCCACACGGAACGTTCCCTTCCCATCAAAGGTGGTTCCTATTTTTCTACTTGCATTTTTTACATGCTTTCGAACTGCTAGGTTGGCAGAAGCTGGGACAAGTCACGGGAGCTCACTCCGTTACGCGGCGCTAGGGATTCGAACCGCAGAACCGCTGACCTTCCTGATCGACAAGCTCCGCGTCTTAGCCACTGAGCCACCAGTGCTGGTTCTTCTCCTTCTCGACAGCACATTCTTCAAGATCCTTCCTTCCCACCGCCAGGCCTTCCGAGACCAAGTCTTGGCCTTCGAAGGTGGCTGACCTTTTATTTCGATCAGTACCCAAGCCGCGATTCTCTTCCCTGTGACTTTTGTTCAATATCCACCGGATCAGAGAAGCCTCTTAGAGAAGATCGATGGGCTGCTAAGAAGTTTGCAAACGGGCTGGAGGGGCAGAAAAGGTGGCCGGATTTCCGTTACCTCCATCTCGAGTTTGCATCCGAAGGACCGGTGAAGTCCTTTACACCACAGCAGGGGTGAAATGCTTACCAGTTCGGGCCGGGGAAAAAATGCTTAACAAAGTAAAAAAAAAAGTTCCAACAATCAGCTATGCTGCGCGATGGTAGGAACTTTTTAAAAACTTTTTTTTAAGCATTTAGGGTCCGTTTTTGTTCCCAGGAGGCTTCCCTGAGGCCTGCTAGGCTGAAAATGAGAGGGGGGGGGGAATGTGTGCAGGGGTGCTGTGAAAGAAAGGAAGGAAGGAAGGAAGGAAGAAGGAGGGGGGATGGGAGAAAAAAGGGAGGGAAGGGAGAAAGAAAGAACGATGGGAGAAAATAAAGGAGGGAAGGGAGAAAGAAAAAAGGAAAAGGAAGGAAGGAAGGAAGGAAGGAAGGAAGGAAGGAAGGAAGGAAGGAGGGATGGGAGAAAAAAGGGAGGGAAGGGAGAAAGTAAGAAGGAAAAGAAAGAAAGAAAGAAAGAAAGAAAGAAAGAAAGAAAGAAAGAAAGAGGGATGGGATAAAAAAGGGAGGGAAGGGATAAAGAAAGAAGGAGGGATGGGAGAAAAAAGGAAGGGAAGGGAGAAAGAAAGAGGGAGAAGAAAAGAAAGAAAGAAAGAAAGAAAGGAAGGAAGGAAGGAAGGAAGGAAGGAAGGAAGGAAGGAAGGGAGGGAAGACCACAAACCTGGCACTAGACACAGCTTCAGAGGACACCTTGAAGGAGCACAGCAACCCAGGACTGGAAGGTACCTGGAGGTCATCTAGTCCAACCCCCTGCTCCAGTAGGATGTTGCTAAAGTGAGTTTCTGTCTTTTGACCGCCCCGGTCACATGACTACATAACCAGGCCCACCCAGTCACATGCCCCCCCACCAAGCCACGCCCACAGAACTGGTAGGGTTAAAAAGCTTAGATTTCACCACCGTAACCCGAGGCTTCGGAGTCAAAGGCCTTTGACCTCCACCGTTGCATCTCTTTAGCCCTGTTGGCTCTGACGGCCGATGCATCTCCCTTAGGCAGATCCCGCTGTCGTTTCGCTTCTTCTTCTCCTGCCCTGATCTCAGCTCCGTGCGCCTCCCGGCTTCTCTGGACTGCCTGCTTTGTATGCCAGGACACAGCCGTCCTTCTCCGGGGACTGAAATTGCTCTGTGCTGATAGCCTGGAGGGACGGCTGAAGTGCCAGAGTTTCATCTGAGGGCGATTTCAAGAAGATACACAAAATAATCCAGGAAATATAAACCAGGCTCCGTGGGCTGGACGCAGGCACCGCATCTGCGCGTGACTACAATTCTGCTTTCTTTCTTTCTTTCTCTCTTTTTTTTTATTGCTCGTTCTTCCACTGCTGCAGTAGGACATGACCAAGCCGTTAATGCCACCCTGCATCGTTTAACTCCAGGCCGCACGGAAGTAACGTCTGGTTTGGATGGGGGCGAGGGAAAGAGGAGACAAGGCTAAATCCTCCTCCAGCAGGCTAAAACCTTTCTCCCGGTGGGCCCTGAGAAGTGCATCGCCTATCCAGTTTTGGTCGCCAGATTACCACCCCTCCCCCCCAAAAAAAATGTTGTTGAGACTTTGGAAAAAGTGCCAAAAAGAGCAACTAAGGTGATTAGGGACACAGTGGCTCCGTGGCTAAGACACTGAGCTTGTCGATCAGAAGGTTGGCGGTTCGAATCCCTAGTGCCACATAACGGAGTGAGCCCCCGTTATTGTCCCAGCTTCTGCCAACCTAGCAGTTTGAAAGCATGTAACAAAATCCAAGTAGAAAAATAGGGACCAGGTAACAGTGTTCCGTGCACCTCCGGCATTGAGTCATGCCGGCCACATGACCACGGAGACGTCTTCAGACAGCGCTGGCTCTTGGGCTTTGAAACGGAGATGAGCACCGCCCCCTAGAATCTGGGGCCATGTGACCCCTTTTTTTGATCTTCTGACAAGCCAAGTCAATGGGGAAGTCAGGCTCACTTAACAACCGTGTTATTAATTTACCAACTAGAATAGAACGGAATAAGAATAGAGTAGAGTAGAGTAGGAGTAAGAGTAAGAATAAGAATAGAGTAAGAGTAAGAACAGAATAGTTGGAAGAGACCTTGTAGGTCATCTAGTCCAGCCCCCTGCTCAGGCAGGAGACCCACACCCTTTCTGACAGATGGCCGTCCAGTCTCTTCTTGAAAGCTTCCAGAGATGAAGCTACCACAACTTCCAAAGGCAAGCTGCGGTGATTCGCTTAACGCATGCCTCAAGAGACATCGCAAAATGGTGCAAAACTCACTCAACACATTTCTCACTTAGCAAACCTAAACTTTTGGGCTCCATGGTGGTCGTAAGTCGAGGACTACCTTGCATTCATTCATAAAGGATCTTTGAATGAGGGGGAGAAGCCCCGGGGCTTCCGGTCCAAAACCAGAACGGGGTAACTACCCATCAACGAACTGGTGTCCGAGCAACCATCTTCTCCAACCCTGAGGTTGACTTGGGCCTTTTAAAGGGAGGGGAAAAAAATAACTCTCTCTTCCTTTCTCTCTCCCTCTGCAACCTGGGGAATTGAATTTACTTGTCAGGCAGAGCTAAAAACTCATTAGGAAAGACTCCAACGCTGCATTTGCAGAGGGAAATACAATGATCTTATCAGACTTTCTGCAAACTCAAAAGCAGCTTTGCTCTTTGCGAGCTATTCAAAGGCTGCCTCCAGGAACGTTATTTTCTCTCTCTCTTTCTCCCTCTCCCTCTTTTTCAAATGGAAAAAGTTATCTTCATTCCGAGAAATAAGCCCATCTTGAACATAAAGTGGAATGCTAAAGAGAAGAAGAACTTCAGGGCAAAAACCCGAATCTCTTAAGTACTCCTAGCAGAAGGCCGATCAATAGAATGATCGTTGACTTGAGGTTCTCCAGGTCTTCCTCTGCAGAGTAAAGTGAGTCTGTTGACAAACAGTTCCAGGTAATCTTCCAACTTCCAAGCACTCAAATAGGAACCATTTTGAAGATACAAATTGAGAATAGTGACTGAAAAACCGATCTTCACATTACAACTGTTGCAATGTCCCCACAACCATCTGACCAAAATCTGGACATTTGGCAACTGGCTTATATTTATAACAGTTCTGAGCACTGTTGTAACTTTTTGTCTATGGAGATTATCCATCCTCCAGGTCACAGTTGTCCCAAAGGGGATTTTTCAAGAGGCAACTGGACTTCCTTGAAGACATTTTGCTTCTCATCCAAGAAAGCTTCTTCAGAACTTCTTCTTCAAGGTCTATGGAGAGCCTCAGTCATCCAGGTCACGGTTGTCCCAAAGGGGAATTTTCAAGAGGCAACTGGATTTCCTTGTTTGTCTTTTGAAGACATTTCGCTTCTCATCCAAGAAGTTTCTTCAGCTTTGACTGAATCCTTCCATTCCCCACCATCCAGTCAGAAGCTTCTTGGATGAGAAGCGAAACGTCTTCAAAGGAAAACCAGAAAGTCCAGTTGCCTCTTGGAAAAAAAAGCACCTTTGGCTTGTAACTCTTGGTTACGAAGGATTGTAATTGAAGGGCTGCCAATAACAGCTGGCCAGCTGAGACTCTAACATTTTCACCACCCAAAGACAGAACAGGCTGCACCAAAATGAGGCATCTCAATCGTATCTCCAAGGATGGCACTGAAGACTCAGCCTGTCCACTCCTCCTTGCGAAGGTCCTTCAGAAAAACTTGGCATTAAAGAACGTCGATTCTCCGACCTCAACATCTATGCTGGCTTCTAAGGACGGAAGCTTGGAGAGAAAGCCTGGTGGAACTACTATGAGCAACTGATTAAACGCCACGGAGAAGAAGGGATGAAAGCACAAAAGGCCTTTTTGTCAACCACTGTGTGATGCGCTAAAGACTTGTGACTGAACATCTCGCCCGAAGTGACTGTGATATTAGCATTCTTATCTAATTTCCTATTTGGCTCGGAAGGTCCCCTCCCTGCGTCTGCGACGCGGCTCGAGAAAAATGGTTAAACCTTCCTTCAATTTCAACCGACACTAATCCAATGAAATTATCATATCGCCCGTTTTTTTGCCTCTCAAAAGAGGAGACACTTTTCTATTATTATTATTAAGTCTGCCTGTAGCTACTACTAAACCTTGTTATTATTTAGCATCAAAGGGAGAGGGGCATATTCTAAGATACAAACGGCGTTGTTATAATTTGCCCAAGATTAAATCAGGAGAACGTGGAAGAATAAAATATGCGCACCAGCAAGCAAAGGGCGTTTACGTGGTAGACTCATAAACTATGGGTTCAACTAATCTTCCATATCTGTCTTAGGCCCGGGGGTTGGACTAGAAGACCTTTAAGGTCCCTTCCAACCTTATGATTCTATGACTGAGCAGGGGATTGGACTAGAAGACCTCCGAGGTCCCTTCCAGCCCTATGATTCTATGATTTAGGGAGGGATTAGAAGACCTCCAAGGTCCCTTCCAGCCCTATAATCTGCACATACCCAGGAACTACGTTGCCTGCACAAGACCATCTCCACTTGCAGTCGGTGGAAGACAATTTTTCTACCAAAACAGGTCCCAGAAAGTCTGGGAGTTGTCCTAGAACAGGGGTGTCAAACACAACGTATGAAGGCAAAGGTATTAATTGAAAGGACAAACACACAGAGCTCAGCGCCTTCTCTGGAAGGATCTGTCGGAGAGGCCCACGCCTGCCTCCCTTGTTCCCCTGCTTATATTCCTTCCTTTAAAAAAAAAAACAAACCCCAACGATTCTCTGATCCCCTGCTGGGTATTTTTAGCTGCTGATAATTTGTAATTAGTCCTCATCAACCTAATCTTTTAACCAAGGTGCTCTCGTTCCAACCGTCTGCCTGTTTGCATCAGTGCATACTGATTGAGCCCAGGACTGGCTGCCATCCACAGCCTCTTCTAATTCTCAAAGCTGGAGAGAGGGTCGGCTGTGCAGCTGCTGTGTGCCTGTGACACACACACACACACACACACACACACACACGGGATAAGTGTTGATAGGCTGACCAGAAGGACACCTTGAAAGAAGGACTTTTGTTGCAGGTGCTTCTCAACGTGCAAACCACCACTGAACCCCCACATTTTTTCGGCTGAGACGTTTGTCAAGACGTATCTGGCATCCCCATCAACTCCCCTTATCAGAAGGTCGCAAAAGAGGGTCGCGACCGTCATAAATATGAGTCAGTTGCCTGAATGTTGACCATATGACCATGGGGATGCTGCAATGGTCATAAATCACCTTTTTTCAGTGCTGAAAACTTAGAGCTGTTACTAAATGAACTGTTGTTGTATGTCAAGGATGACTGTTGTTGTAACTCAAGGACTACCTGTTTGTTGTGGCCCACCAGCGGCCTGCAGAACTGGCAGCAGATTCGGACAGTGAGGAGGTTGGGGAAGTCCTGGAGTCTGGGGAAGGCTCTGATGAGGGCTCTGTGTCGGAGGCAGAGAGGGGGATAGAGCCGTCTGACAGTTATCAGCTGCCTTCGGAGTCAGACATCAGTGGGGCAGAAGAACAGCTGGAGCCTGTTCCCAGTGTGCACATGCACAGAGTTGCCAGACGAAGGGAACAGCTAAAGAACAGAGGTCGACTTGGGAGTAAGGCCACAGGTGGAGGATGAATGTCTCCTCCCAGAGGAAATAAAAGAGGAGCGAAAGGGGAGTGGAGTTTGCAGGAGACAATTAGTTCGCTTAATTGGTTCGTGACTCTCCAAGGCTCCTTGCCAAGTTTTGCAGATATTGGCCTGGTAGCTCTCCAAGCCAGATGAGGTCTGTGACTGTAAATCCTCCCTTGAAAGAGTTTGCTGGAGGTGAATGAGCAGAATTCACAGTCAATGAATAAAAGGGGTTTTTGTCAGGACCAGGAGTTTGTTTCAGGCTCTTGGGAAGCCTCGGTCAGAACGCTGTACAATAGTCTATTAAATTAGCACAGAGACTGTTGCCGTATGTTTTTCAATTCTAATCTATCACCTGACACCATAAAGCAGAGGTGTGCAAGCTTGGCAACCTTGAAACTTGTGGACTTCAACTCCCAGAATTCCCCAGTCAGCATCTTAACGTTGCCAAGCTTAAGACACTCCTGCCGTAAAGATATTGCAGAAAAATTATCTTTCAAGCAGGGTCCTAAGTGATTGAAAACTGAAATGCAGGAATTATTTGGTTTAAAAAAGAACCTTTTCTTTCAGCCTCTGCTCGGATTGGAATCTACAGCTCCTTGCAAAACAATCTCAATGGATTTGAAAAGTAGGGTAGACAAGAGAAAAGTCATAAAAATATCTTGTACTAGACAAACAAAGAAGAGTGCAAGCAATCCCCGGAAGCACATTTTCAATCCGGCATCCCAAAAAAAAGCCTAATAATATGTATTACTGTGTGATTTTGCAACCTTCTCTAACAGGTGCGATAAAGAGGATGAAGGTAATTGTCTTTTTGGACAGGAATCCAGCTAAAATAATATTTTGGGAAATGTCAGGGGGGCTACCAAAGCAGAGTATCTTGCAATGGCAAAATAAATTATTGTGTATCATATACTATTCGTAATGCTTACTTCCACATTGCTTACTTCCTGCGCCATCTCATTCAGGACGATGCTTCTGAGCAGTAACCAGAGTTCTTCTCTCCACTGACTGGTTGCAAGCACACTAGAAGTTGTCCCAACTACATCAAGTTCCTTCAGAGGCATATAGAGCCCGTTAAATCAACGTGCCTCTGATTTTAAAATCTTCCTGGGACCTGAAGGACCACCTCCTCCTGATCCGAGAGCACGGAGAGTGAAGAGAAGGCGAGAACAGCGCAGACTGAACAGGCTACCCGGGAGAAGAGTGCCCTGCCCATCTTCCCAAGGCATACCTGTGGAATGAGACTTAAGGAGACGCTGTGGGGAGGGGCCTTCGGCGGGGGACAAACATTGAGTTCCTGAAGTGTGGAGTGCCTACGTTTGAACTTCCCAAGATTCCTTGCATTCTTTCTGGACGAATAACCTGGATTCTTTGCTTCCAAAACTCCTAGATTTACCCTCCTGGATTTATTGCTATGCAGCCTTGGTGTAGACCAGGGGTGTCAAACTCGATTTCATTTGAGGGCCCATCAGCGTTGTGTTTGACCGCAGGAGGCAGTGTGGCCAGCTATACGTCACTCGTGTCAGGGGTTCCTGTGGTGGGCCGAGAGCTCTGCCAGTGAAAATGGACTGTTTCAAGGGTGTCCTTCCGGGTCAGATCTAAGCCCCCTGCGGGGTGGATCTGGCCCCCGGGCCTTGAGTTTGACACCCTCAGGGTAGACAGTTGCTGAGCTGGACTATTTTCAGCCAGAGGCTGCTTGAGGTGAGGGTGGGGGTGTTTCTCATCACTTTGCTCTGGGACTTGCCAGAAACGTGGGGGCGTTTGGGGAAATGTGGAGCAATAAAGGGGCCGGTTTGAACTGCCAGCTGCCTGTGTGATGTATGTGTCTGTGCCCCGGTCATCACACTCCCTCTCTGAAGAGCGAAGGAGAGGAGGAAGGCGGGCTGCATCTAGCTAAGGGACCACTTCACCAGCCATCGTTGGCCTTGTAAACACAGGACGGCTTGAAGAAATGAAGACTAATTGAGCACTCTTGAGAAGCGCTTTCCTCTCGCTTGGCTGAGCGGTCACGATTCGATCGCTCCTTTCCGTCCAGAATGCAAGTTCCCCACTTCCCTTCGAGGAGGGATGAGCAGGGAAGGAGAAGGCTGGCGTTTTGACTTAGGCTTTCTGAGAAAGCATAAATCACAATCTTAGTCCCCCCCAAACCTTCTTTTATTTATACGGCTGTGAATTATGGTTATTAACAGTCCGCAAGACTTCACAAAGGGTCTGTGAAGATTCCGACAGATGTCTGCTTGAGTTGCCAGTGTCTTTCATGGGAATGTTGATAAGTACCCACCTTATCTCCCTCGGAATGCTGCCACGAACCTAACTGCCAAATGCAGAGCAAGGCCAAACCTAGCACAGAGTCAAACAGAACTTCTCAAAGCTTGAACCGACTAGATGAACTAATTGCTTCTTGCAAAAGCTCACGTCCTGTTCACTCCTCTTTTATGTCTTATGGGAAGGGCCAATCATATCCAAGCCTTACTCCCGAGTCGATCTTGTTTTCTTAATTGTTCTTTTCTTCGGGCAGCTCTGCACACGTGCACATTGGGAACAGGCTCCCGCTGTTCTTCTGCCTTGCTGTCAGACTCCGGAGGCAGCAAATAACTACCAAATGGCCTTGGTCCCCTCTCTGCCTCTGACACAGAGCCCTCGTCCGAGCCTTCCCCAGACTCCAGGACTGGCCCATGTTCCTCCCCAACCTCCTCACTGTCCGAATCTGCTGCCAGCTCTACTGGCTGCAGGCGGGCCACAACAGTTGGTAGGATACAGCTCGGCCAAGCAACTTCAAGAGAGGCCAAGCTGGAGGACAATGACATGTTCTCAGGATCCAAGACCCAAGTGCAGAAAAGCCAACCACTGCATCGGTTCTACCCCACGCAACCTTACTTGGAGACTGGGGAAGAATTTGGAAGAACGTGGCCCAAGGTCCCAAGGATAAAGACCATATATTAAGTTGGATGTATTGCTCAAGCTTCCAGATAAGAATCAAGTCAACTAAAGTTCATTATCTGATAACCATCCACAGAATCAAAAGGGTCTGGACCTACATTATTTGTGGCAACGTAAGGAGTCTAAGCTAATGACACGTTTAACTCCTACCTCCAGTTTTGCCTGCTCTTCTCCCAGAGTCCCCTGTGGTTTCAATCGTTTCACTTCCCCTTCCCCTGTTAAGCTCCGTGGTTTTCAATTCTGGACAAAGTTTTAGGGTACACGGGGTGCCACCACCCAGGGGCTCACAAAACCTCTGGTCTTTCAGTAACCTGATATATATATATATATATATATATATATATATGTATGTATGTATGTATGTATGTATGTATGTATGTATGTATGTATGTATGTATATATGTGTGTGTGTATATATGTATATATGTATATATGTATATATGTATATATGTGTGTATATATATATATATATATATATATATATATATATATATATATATATATATATATAATGAGCTGCAAAGATCTGAGCAGTGAGTAATATCCATGCGACAAACTTTTATAGGGATGAAGGAAAAATCAATGCTGCCTGCAGTGAGGTGTCAGTAACCAAGAGAGTGGCAAGAGACGAGGGGGTGGTGGTGGAGAGGAGGTGGACGGAGCCCCCAGACATAATTCAACCTGTCTGTCACCAGCTAAGAGTCTGAAGGCAATCAGGTGTTATTCAGACTTGCTCTCAACCAACTTCAATATTGGTTTCATCACTTGCTAATACCAAGCTTGGAGCAAGACCGAAGGAAAAACAAACACCGGGTCACTAATTCTTCTAACCACCCAACTATTTTTTTTAAAATCTTCAACTCAACCCAGACTCAACATCAGATCATTCCATAAACTTAGCAGGACAAGTAAAGATAACGGAATAACACAGTTTGGAAGGGATCTTGGAGGTCTTCTAGTCCAACCCTTTGTTTGAGCATAAGACCTTACTGTCACAGCCTGCATCTTCGCTTTCTTTCAAGCTTGCTGCTAGCTGCCATGGAAATGGGAGGGGGGAAGCACTGGGTATTTGGGAGGGGAAGCGTGCAGGAAGTGGGAATGGGATTTCTGAGAAGCGATGAGGAGGCCTGGATTCAGAGAAGCCAGCTTGGGTTGTTTACCACCTTCAAGGCCAACCTTCCTAGGATTGGCATGCATGGAAGAGGAGTATGGAGAGTTTCCTAAAACACCTTCCTGGCCGATGATTGAACTCTGGGTGCCTTCCAGAGGGTTGAGCTCTGGGGTTTATTTCAATGTGTTTCTTCGCACGCATTTTGCTTCAGATCTTGCCTGACGTTTGCTGCATTCAGTTCTTTCCTAGAAATAATACCTTTTCTCTAAATCTATGGAAATCGGGGGTTTTCTTTGCTGGGGATTGATGGAGGCCCTGACACCCCTGCCATTCCAGACAATGGGCTGTCTAGTCTCTTCCAAAAACTCTCCGGTGATGGGAGCACCCACAACTTTGGAAAGCAAGCCTGAGGAACCTCAACAGGCCTTCCCAACCAGCTCCATCCCTGTATGTCAGCTGCCGTCCCCAACTCTGAAGATTAATATTCCCCTCCACACCTACTCAAGAGCCATGAAATTCCACCGGCAGATTATTTTTAGCAAGGTGAGAGTGCCTACGTCGATTCCCAGCTGCGTGAGATGCCGAAGTTGCAGGTGAGACCAGAATGAGCGATTTAGTGCAGGGGAAAGGCTTCAAGGTGTCAGCAGTGAGCTGTATTTCAACGAAGGAGCCCCTGGATGACTCGGGGGTGTGAGGGGGGGGGGAACCCGGAACCTTTTTATTTTATTTAGGAGTGAATATGGATCTTGAATTAGGTTCCCCTGGAGCAAATGAACTGCCGTGAGTCAATTAGATTACGAGCGGGATACAAACAGAATGAAGAAATGAAATAAAAGGAATGAAATGAAATGAAGCGACAAGCCCTGAAGGGCCAATTTGAGTCTTTCCGGCATCCTCTTTCTGGACGGCTGCTAGCGAGTGATTGATTCAAAAGCCAGGTTAAATCATGCGAGCCTCTTCTTATTCTCTCTCCTTCTCTGCAGACCAGGAAGGCACCGGGAGTGTGCGTGCGTCACAACAGACAACTAGTTACAAAACTGGGGGAAAGAGGCCTGGATAACGGCCATCGCAATCTTATCGTCCCATCTCCGTTTAGAGTGCAAATGAAGGGAGTCCTCCATGTACAACCCCCATTCCCCCCAACGTGCCTGCCGTTAAGCGATACATTCATTAAGTGCATTTTGCCCCGTGTTACGACCTTTCTCACCACCCCTCTTATGAGAATTGCTGCTGATTAGGGAACAGCTAAGGAACACGGGTTGGCTTGGGAGCAAAACCACAGGTGGACAATGAAGGAGGAAATAAAAGAGGAGCAAAAGAGGAGTGGAATTTGCAGGAGACCATTAGTTGGCTTAAATGATTCGTGACTCTCCGAGGCTCTTTGCCAAGTTTTGCAGAGATCGTCCTGGCAGTCCTCCAAGCCAGATAAGGTCTGTGACTGTAAATCCTCCCTTGAAAGCCTTTGCTGGATGTGAAGGAGCAGAATTCACAGTCCATGAATAAAAGGGTTTTTTGTCAGGACCAGGAGTCTGCTTCATGCTCTTGGGAAGCCTCAGTAAGAACACTCTATTCTATTCCAGTCTATTCTCTGTTCTATTCTATTTTATTCCTTATTCTCTTCTATTCTATTCTACTCCATTCAAATATTCTATTCTATTTTACTCAAATATTCTATTCTATTCTATTCCACTTCTCAAACAGGGGATGGACACCTATTCCCTTCAAGGACGTGATATGAAATGTGAAACAAATGAGCTTGTAACCTGCAGAAGAACTAAGAGCTATTCTAAAGTGGTCCGTGGAGACCTGGGCATCAAAACATCAAACCCGCAATCTTCATCTCCCTTCTGAAGACGGCAACCCAATTAAAGGAGAAACAGGTGACAGGCTTCATCGCTAAGCCGTTGCTTTGTAAAAGCACTCCGGAGCTCTTGATTCCCTGTTTGAGCAGAGCTGTCATTCCTTGCGCCCACCCCTCCCCCCCCCAAATCTCTGGGAATTGGCAATAAAAGAAAGATTTGATTCACCTCTAATAGGTGTCAAGACAAAAATCAATGCTGTGTCTAAAATCTGGGTAACTTCAAATGAAGCCTTCTTGATGGAACAGGAGGAGAAAGAGAGAGAGGCAGAGAGAGAAGGAAGGAAGGAAGGAAGGAAGGAAGGAAGGAAGGAAGGAAGGAAGGAAGGAAGGAAGGAAGGAAAGCAGCCAGCCAACTGATTGTCTCGTCCTCGTGCATGCCAGTAACCGGAAGACTAGCTGGCCAGTGCACATGTGCACGCTGAAAACCAGAAGTTCGTTTTCCGGTGGGCGCATGCCCCCTGGGCAGGTCCTCTTCCGGGTTGCAGGCCAGGCGAGCACCCACTCGGTGCCGAAAAGGTTCGCCATCACTGGTATAAGGTCTCCTGCCTTGAGCAGCGGGGGTTGGACTGGAAAACCTCTGAGGTCCCCCTTCCAGTCCTAGGATTCTATGTCTGGCACATCTGGGAGAAAGAAGAGGCACAGGAGCCTTCTGAGGACGGATTTAATGCAAAGGAGACCTGTGCTCTCAATGGGAAAGCAGCTGTTACATAGGAAAGGAAGAGTAAGCACCATCACCGTGAGTTTTGCACAGGCGTTTGTGTTTTGTGTAGATGGCTCGTCCCCCTTCATTCCCTTCTGCATGAAAAGCAAGCATCTGTCCCATTATGTAAGCTCCTGAGAAAAAATAAAACCGGCACCTGTATCTTACGAGGCCTACTGCTAGATGGGACCATCAACCTTTTATTTAATACAGTTGGGGGTAGATATAAAGACTCCCACCACACAACACTCTGGCCCCCAAGCTCCACACCACCACCTGTATGAGTGCAAGTTGATGTTCTCCAGCCAGTAGCTCCACAAATGTCCTTAAGATGTACGTTGGCCACACCTCAACGCAGGCACATTGCCCATCTCCGGTGCTATCAAGTCAACTACTGACTGAAATGGAGATCGTCCAAGTCTTTGAGCCATAATAAAGACACATCTTGACATGTCCACTTGATAAAACGGAGCTATGGAGATGGCCCTCGGTATCCAAACGAAGACTTAAAGAAGTGGCGTCATGGCGGACGTGTCCCTAGGGTAGAGCTTGTCCCTTAGTGATGTGATTGTGGCAAGCAGCGAGCATCCATTCTGCCTCCAAAGGGATTGAAGGACAGGAGTTGTTTCTTCCCTTGAAGTTCAAACTCCAGCTTGACCAACAGATCCACCCGTTGACAAGTCATTTGTCTTCTCAGATTGAGATCCCCACCTGCAAAATGGGAATAAGTGTGACCTCCCTTGTCGGCCTGGTGGAACTAGGAATAGCAAGAGCACTTATATACCGCTTCACAGTGCTTTACAGCCCTCTCTAAGCGGTTTACAGAGTCAGCCTCTTGCCCCCCAACAATCCGGGTCCTCATTTTACCCACCTCGGAAGGATGGAAGGCTGAGTCAGGATCGAACTGCTGGCAATGGGCAGAGTTAGCCTGCAATGCATTCTAACTTCTGGGAGGGAAGAAGGAAGGAAGGACCAGGAATAGCACTTAGACTTATATACCGCTTCATAATGCTTTTACTGCCCTCTTTAAGTGGTTTACAGAGTCAGCCTCTTGCCCCCAACAATCTGGGTCCTCATTTTACCCACCTCGGAAGGACAGAAGGCTGAGTCAGCCTTGAGCCTGGTGGGATTCGAACTGTCAAATTGGAGGCAGCTGGCAGTCAGCAGAAGTAGCCTGCAGTAATGTACTCTAGCCACTGCACCACTGTGGCTCATAGTTATGAATTATGCTTAGCAAAACACTTTAACCCAGAGCCCTTGACTTGTGAGCCTTCTTCATCCATTACTACAGATTTTGGAAATAAATCTGGAAGCAAAGAGGAGCAGAGGACACAGAGAAAAGGCCAAAAGGCACAACCAAACAGCATGGTATCCATCTTCACAAAAAGAGCTTTAATGGTTGAAAGAATTCTTGGGCCGGAAAACAATGCGCGGAGGTTTACAAAATTACACTTGACCAGGAAGGAATATATACGGCCGCTCATCCAGAACAGACAAATCGGAGGATTTTCGCTTAACTCCAGCAGACCTGAGATAAAAGCCGTGCTCGGAGCACAGACGAGAATCCCTGCGCAGCGATGGCTGCTGGGGCCACCAGCACGGACAAGATGATCAAAGGTCTGCTGGAAGACAAGATGAGACTCTCGACAAGCGACAAGCAGCGACAAACCAGAAGAGAAAGCCCTTTGGTGTGACCACAGCCCACCTCCCAATCCTAACATGCGAGACTGTAGGCAGCGCACGTCAGGGTTGTGGATAATCAGCAATAGTTCCGTAAGCTACTGGGATGACATGGAAGTCAGTTCCGATGGGTAAGAATGAAAACTAGCCTGTGTCAACTGGCAAAGCATCCATGGCCTGCTCTCGAGTTGCCATAGGCCGGGGACGACGACGACGACTGATGGATCAGCGTGGCAGCCACAACCAGAACCACATTCCACGCATACGTTTCTGAAGGCTGTATCCCAGGATACCTGCAACAGCCGGAGGGGCGTGATCTCTACAGCACGCAAAAGTGCTCCGTTGTGATTTAAGACACTCTGGGATAAGGGGGGAAACGGGGTCATAATTGGGCCGTATATTACATGGGGACAGAGCTGGCTTCACTTGGGTACGTGCCGACATTTTTTTTTGAAGCTTGGCTCGAGGCTCATGATTTAATTAGGGCATCCTCAGAACCCTGACAACCTGATTTTTCTGGATACAGGGGTATCCAGGGGTGTCAAACTTAATTCTGCCCGTGAAAATAGGCTCCCAAGCTTTGTTTTCGGCTGCAATGGTCTCCTGCAACACTCTGCCAGGGAAAACGGAGTTCGGGGGGGGGGGGTGCAGAAGGTTGCAGGAGGACGTCACAGTTGAAAACGGAGACCGGGAGCCCACTTTTGCTGGCAGAGGCACTGCGGGCTGGTCCTTCACTGTTTCCAGGGTGGCCCCATGGGCCATATCTAAGCACCCCGTGGGCTGGATTTGGCCCGTGGGCCTAGAGTGTAGGTGTCAACTCATAAGGTTGCCATGGTGAGGAAAGGGGGGAAGCACATTCCATGCATAGTTTCCGCTAGAGTCGGATCTCAGATTACTACAACAGGATTGGGAGGGGTGCACCTCATTGGAGAATGTGATTTATGACACAGACTGAGCGGAGGGAAAGAACAGGGGTAAAGTTCAGCTATAATTCAAATGAGGCTTAAATCTGACTGCAATAGGGTATTGCCAAATTGGTACTCCTAATAAATGACTGGTTTTCTTTTGAAACTTGGCTCGAGGCTCATGAATCCATTAGGGCATCTTTCTGACAGTAGGGACTTAAGATATTTTCGAGCGATAACTAGGGAAGATGTGTTCAAGAATATGCTGGAATGCAGGGGGCAGAAAGATGTGTGTGGTTTCTGTGCTCCAAATTTGGGTTCACACAACAGGCTTAACTGCATCAACCCACATTCTGGGTTTGCAACCAACACTGAGTCATAAACTAATTAGCCTGAGTTCATATAAGATATTAGACCACCAAAAAACTCACCACCTAACCAAGATTAAAACTAAATCAAACCTAGTCAATTGCGTGAACCCAGCCATTTGCTTTTATCTGCCTTACAAAGTCCTTTGTCACTTACAAAGTGTGTTGTGTGATCATCCCCAGACAGACAGACAGACAGACAGAGCAAATGTTCTTAGAAGCAGCAACCTGCAATTCCACTTTTTCAAATCTAAACCAGCAAGTAGTTCACCCCATGATTAAGGCTTCAAAGCCTGTCAAGGGCAGATTGTGGAAGAAATTATGGAATGCTGCTCCTAGTTGCATCCATGGAGGCCCTCCATCAATTCAACTGCATCATAGACATTAGAAACAAATTGCAGACATCTGAACACAAAAGCGTTCATTTATACAAGCAACAGAAAATATTCAAGAATCTTTAGAACGTTCGATTTCCTAAGAGATGCATTGTAAGAAAGGTGAAGTTTCCCCTCGCACATATGTGCTAGTCGTTCCTGACTATAGGGGACAGTGCTCATCTCCGTTTCAAAGCCGAAGAGCCAGCACTGTCCGAAGACGTCTCCATGGTCATGTGGCCAGCATGACTCAACACCGAAGGCGCACGGAACGTTGTTCCCTTCCCACCAAAGGTGGTTCCTATTTTTCTACTTGCATTTTTTTACGTGCTTTCGAACTGCTAGGTTGGCAGAAGCTGGGACAGGTCACGGGAGCTCACTCCGTTACGCAGTGCTAGGGATTCGAACCGCCGAACTGCTGACCTTTCTGATCGACAAGCTCAGTGTCTTAGCCACTGAGCTACCTCATCCCTATGGTAAATATGATACATGGTAAACTCTTGTAATTTAAAAAAAAAAACCTCAATAGCATGAAATAAGACTCGGCTTCTTGAAATTAGTCTCAGGAGGAAACCCACCCCCAAAAAAGAGCATAAAATATGGACAATATTTCGGTCCCTCTCGTCAAGACAAATCAAGCATCCTAAGATGTTACCTGAAGCGTGACTTGTTCCAGTTTTGCTTCCAGAGATCTGTTCTCCTCTTCTAACCTCCTTCGCTCAGTTTCCATTTCCTCAACCTTTAACCTGGGAGAGAAAGATTTGACATTGTCTTGATTAGCCCTTAACGGGTAGTGGTTTTTTTGCATGGTTGTGAATTTACATATTGTGGTTTACTTTGCAGGAACTGGGTATGTCTAGTTTAACAAAAAGAAGGACTAGGGATGACATGATAGCAGTCTTCCAATATCTCAGGGGCTGCCCCAAAGAAGAGGGAGTCAAGCTATTCTCCAAGGCACCTGAGGGCAGGACAAGAAGCAATGGCCCCACTTTCAGAAATGGGTGGAAACTAATCAAGGAGAGAAGCAAAGTAGAACTAAGGAGAAATTTCCTGACAGTGAGAACAATTAATCAGTGGAACTGCTTGCCACCAGAAGTTGCAGGTGCTTCAACACTGAAGGTTTTCAAGAAGTGACTGGACTGAAATGGTACCTCCTGCTTGAGCAGGGGGGTGGACTAGAAGACCTCCAAGGTCCGGCTCTGCTCTCTTCTTAGTCAAAACCATCCATTTTCCAAATCCATAGCTGACATGGAGGATTTACCGAGTGTTTTTATTTATTCCGGTTCAAAATGTTCCTTTTAACTCCCAGCAAATTAAAAAAACAATAATAATAACCCAACAGAACAGTTTTTCATCCTCCTGGGTGAAACAACCTGTTACGCTCTCAAAGGCCGAAGCGGCCCCTGGCTACGGACATCACCAAGTGGGGCTAACGTGATTTATGGGAGGCCAGGTGGAGGTGAAGGACTGGCAGTGTTAATATTACTTTGTGTTGTTTCCTCAGAAGTAATAATGTTGAGAAAGAGAATTTTCACATATAACCGCTATAAAAGAAAACGTCTGATTAAAAGAACGCTTTGTTCTCCGAAGCTGGATTGGGAAGGGGGGGGGCTAGGTGGGCAGAGATGTAGATAAAGTCTTTTAAGCTCCCTTAAAAGATCATTTACTTTCCATATTAAAAGAAACAGAAGACAAAAGATATATATTTAAAAAATATAACCTCTCGTGCATTGAATGTGAATACAAATTTTTCTGAGGAAGGTAGAAATTAATCTGGATGCCTGAATTCTACAGGGGCTGCATTGCGGGGGTGAGTCGTGCAAATATGTGTATGTGTGTGTGATTTTAACCATCCCATGTTCATGTAGGTAGGCAGCTACAGGTTCGCACTAGTTAGTTTGGTGTGTACCTCCCTGTTCCAAAATATATATATATTATTTAGCAACGGGAAGTTGGCAGAGACCAGAGAAGGAACTGGGCATCGGGGCAGTGGGCAGAAAAAAAACTACATCCAAGACACAGCCAAGTGTTTGTTTGTTTGTTTTATTGGATTTATATGCCGCCCTTCTCCCAAAGGATTCAGGGCGGTGTACAACATTACAAAACACCTATCACGAAAGTTAAAAAGAAAGTGTCAGGTGCAAACAACTAAAATCACTTGTGAATCAGTGGTGGGATTCAAATTTTGTTACTACCGGTTTGGTGGGCGTGGCTTGGTTGGCACGGCATGGCTTGGTGGGCATGGCAGGGGAAGGATACTATAAAATCCCCATTCCCTCCCCACTCCAGGGGAAGGATACTGCAAAATCCCCATTTCCTCCCAATCAGCTGGGACTCGGGAGGCAGAGAATAGAAGGGGTTGGGGTCAGTCAGACGTAGTATTTACCGGTTCTCCGAACGACTCAACATTTCTGCTACCGATTCTCCAGAACTGGTCAGAACCTGCTGAATACCATCCCTCCCTGTTGTGAATGGATCAAATCAGTAAACTTTATTGTTTACTGCCCATGTTACAAGAATCTTGCCCCAGACTGCCCTCCTTCGCCTAGGGAAGGACCAGATAGGGATTCATGAATCTTGGGAGGAGAATCAAACTGGAGCCTTATGCGGCTTACTCAAAGACTCCACGCTAGGCCCTTGCTTGACTCCTCCCTCCAGTTTCCCAACAGAAACTTCTAAGTGTGCATCCTCTTTCGTCCTACTTTTCATCAGAAGGAGTCTCTGGTGGAACCATGGACAGAAGATGAAATGGGATAAACAATAGATGGTCTTCAGCTCTACTATGCCTGCTGATAACAGCTGGTGCACTTCAATTATTGGGAGAGGGTTGAATTGATGTCTACTCACAGTGGGTCTAGCAGGTGGGCGGAGCTCCAAAGGTATCCTGCAAGATCCCCTACTAATCTTGGAAGGCGAGACAATATTAATTTACCTAAGCACCCTGGAAACCATCTCTCCAAGACGGAAGGAAGATCGTTATGGCAAGAGGTTGATCTCCAGCCTCGTCCAGTAATTAAGGAAGGAGCAACTTCGGACAGAATATTTGGCTTCAACTGTCTATATTGCTTGGAACTACAACAGTGGTGAAACACAGTACGCCCACCACGGCCACGCTGACCCAGCAACCGGACAGAGAACCGGTTGCTGAAATTTTTGAAGCCCACCCCTGACCATATAGCCAGTTTTGACCAGGGGTGAAATCAATACAATAGTAGAGTTGGAAGGGACCTTGGAGGTCTTCTAGTCCAACCCCCTGCCTAGGTAGGAAACCCTATACCGTTTCAAATAGCTATCCAACATCTTAAAGACTTCCAGTGTTGGGGCATTCACAACCTCTGGAGGCAACTTCTGTTCCACTGATTAATTGTTCTAACTGTCAGGAAGTTTCTCCTCAGTTCTAAGTTGCTTATCTCCTTGATTAGTTTCCACCCATTGCTTCTTGTTCTTCCCTCAGGTGCCTTGGAGAATAGTTTGAGTCCCTCTTCTTTGTGGCAACCCCTGAGATATTGGAACAATGCTATCATATCTCCCCTAGTCCTCCTTTCTCTTAAGCTAAACATACCCAGTTCCTGC
Source organism: Natrix helvetica (assembly GCF_964273705.1). Taxonomy (NCBI): domain Eukaryota; kingdom Metazoa; phylum Chordata; class Lepidosauria; order Squamata; family Natricidae; genus Natrix; species Natrix helvetica. The sequence continues at coordinate 2,315,645 of NC_138557.1, forward strand.
AAGGTTCTGACAGATTCTGGAGAGCCGATAGCGGAAAGTTTGAGTAGTTTGGAGAACTGGCAAATACCACCTCTGGCTGGCCCCAGAGTGGGGAGGGATTGGAGATTTTGCAGTATCCTTCCCCTACCATGTCCACCAAGCCACGCCCACAGAACCAGTAGTAACAAAAGTTGAATTTCGCCACTAGTTTTGATGTTTTATACTTGCTGGGAAATGTAAGCAAAGCATGCTGGCTGGGGAATTCTGGAATTTGAAGTCTACTGATCTTATTATGGTAATTCCCGAGGTTGAAACCCATTCCTTTACACCAGGGGCTCGGCTATGCCCCTTCAGAAGAATTATCAAATTCTGCAGATAGCTTTTGTAAGGGTTTGTGTATCCATTTTTGGAACGGTGTCTTATCATTCCTCCCTTATTCAGGAACAGCACACGATAGCAGGAGTTCCTGCTGAAATCTCACCGATGCTACCGACAGCTCTCACGCCATTCCTTATCGGTGCTTCCTTATTATCTCTGCTCAAAAGGCAGCCGGTAAAAATAATAAGGGAACAAACCACCATCAATCAGGAAGGCTGATGGCCTAACAGGAGGAGATAGCTAAGGAGACATGAAGAAGTCCATCAGTGCCAACCGGCAGAGAATGGAAAGCTTCCAGCTTTTGAAGCAGAAGGAAAAGGGGGAGGGGGGGAAGACGCAGAGTGGCCACGTCCCCCACTGGCTGCACACCGAGGTGTCACGCATCATGCCCAAGCCACAAATGATAATGTATAAGAGCTGGTTGGCTCGCATTTTAATTCCTCTTCAGATCTCACAGAACGAAAGCACAAAGCATGTCAGGGAGTTGATGAGCGATGAATTGTTTGGCCTTTAAATCATCCATCAACTACCTTGCCATGAATGTAAACTGCGGGGAGCATCAGACGGAGATAGATATCGGTACTGAATGGGTGAGAATTTACGCAATGTCTTTCTTTCATTCCTGGGAAAAGGAAGCCATCTTCTGCTTTAGGAATACGGAGCAGCTTGGAGAACATCTGCTAGTAGGGTGTAAGACAGGAGTCAGCAACCCGTGGTTCTGGAGCTGCATGTGGCCCTTTCATCCCTCTGCTGCGGCTCCCTGTCACTCAAAATATGCGTCACAACCGCCAATGTGCGACACCCACCGGCATGCGATTTATTGAGCTTTTTGACTTCCGGTAGGCCAACCGTGGATACATCCAAGAAAGGTTTCAGAAGGAAACAGAATGTGTAGTTCAACTATATAGGTTACTTTTGTGGCCGCTCGGGAAACAGTCAGGCATGGGAAGGGTTTTGGTGGATCCTGGTGTTTTCTTTTCTGTGGGAAACAGGTCCCAATAGCTCTTTAAGTGCTTAAGGTTGCCGACCCATGGTGTGGGAGCTAAGATTGTTGGATTTGCCCTGTGGAAACCCAAGTGTAGAAGGGCAGGCAAAGCTGGAGGGTGGAGTTAAACATGTCAGAAGCTTGGAGTCCTTGTGTTGCCACGAGCAACCCAAGTCCAACACTCCTTGAATTCTGTTGACCCTGATCTGATGACGATTCAGATTTGAACTTTAGTTGATTAGATCCTTGAGTATCGCCTGAGCAATTGATCCTTGTAAATTGCAACTTAATGTACACCCTCATCCTACACCTGTTGTTGTTGTTAGTTGCGAAGTGGTGTCTAACCCATCGCAACCCCATGGATAATGTTCCTCCAGGCCTTCCTGTCCTCTACCATCCTCCGGAGCCCATTTACGCTCACACCGGCTGCTTTGGTGACTCCATCCAGCCACCTCTTTCTCTGTCGGCCCTTTCTTCTTTTGCCCTCCATCGTTCCCAGCATGAGGCTCTTCTCCTTCTCATCAGGTGACCAAAGCCTTTGAGCTTCCTCTTCAGGATCTGGCCTTCTAAAGAGCAGCCAGGGTTGATCTCCTCTAGGACTGACCGGTTGGATGGCCTTGCAGTCCAAGGGACTCAATGCAGGAGTCTTCTTCTCCAGCACATCCTACACTTGAGCTACAGATATCCACCACTATTGCAAAGTTTAAAATGTGAGTGGTGCAAATTGTATACTTTTTCACTGAACTCCTGCTGTTTCAGAAGGGTCCCCGCCCTACTAACTCTCAAAATGAAAGCCGGATAATTTTATTTCAAGAGGCAATCTACCTGTCATCTTGGCACACTATAAATTGAGAAAGTAATCCATCATCTATAAGTGCCATCCCAGTTCATCTAATTAGTGGGATGGCAGAACTGGAAAAGACAAAGGATGCCCGTGAATTCGGTAAGGCCTCTCTCTCTCTCTCTCTCTCTCTCTCTCTCTCCCTCCCTCTCCCCCCCCCTCTCTTTTTGTCTATTTACATCACAGCAGTGGGAAAAGTCACCAAGGCCCTGAATGTTGCTTATCATCGTTATTGTAATTGTGATCAGTATTTGATTATGATATACTGATGTTATTACTGATATTGAGTCTGTCACCTGCACCTCCATAACTGCCTGGCTTGGCTCTGCAACCCAACAAGACAGACAGGGACTTCGGAGGGTAATCAGAACGGCAGAAAAAAACAATTACAGCCAACCTGCCTTCCGTTGAGGATCTGTACACTGCACGAGTCAAAAAGAAGGCCGTGGAAATATCTACAGAGCCCTCGCATCCTGGACATAAATGGTTTCAACTCCTAGCCTCAAAACGACACTCTATAGGCACTGCACACCAGGACAACTAGACACAAGGACAGGTTTTTATTCCTGAATGCCATCCCTCTGCTAAACAACTAATTCCCACAACATTGTCAATAATTTACTAAGAATGTATTACTATTCTTCTTCTCTTCCTTCCTATTACCTATCTCCTTCCACTTATGACTATAACCATGTTTTTGTATCTTTCAATTTCTATTCTTTTTATTTGTTTCCTAGTACGATTTGATAGCTTATAACCGTGACTATCACTAAGGGTTGTATCTTTTTATTCTTGATGAATGTATTTTATTCTCCTTATGCATACTGAGAACATATGCACCAATAAAGAATTCTATTCTATTCTACTCCTTATTCTATTCTATTCTATTCTATTCTATCCTATTCTATTCTACTCTATTCTGCTCTAATTCTATTGTCAGCGTTCCAAGTATCCTAAAAGGAACATAACTACAGGCCTGACATCTATTCTATTCTATTCCTTATTCTATTCTATTCTGTTCTTTCTATTCTATTCTATTCTATTCTATTCCTTATTCCCTATTCTATTCCATTCCCTATTCTATTCTATTCCTTATTCTATTCCTTAGTCTATTCCTTATTCTATTCCTTATTATATTCTATTCTTCTCTACTTCTTTTCTATTCTATTCCCTGAACATTGGTTATCATCATTACTGTAATCATAGTCAGTATCTGATTATGATATACTGAATGTTATACTGATCCCCAGGTTGGGGCAGAAGTTCTTCTAGGAGCGATTATGGAGTTGGAAGAGACTTAACTCCATCTCTTCTCCTCAGCTCTATCACTACGAGTAGAAGGGAGGACATTCACCTCAGTGTATCCAGCTCTCCTTTGGCGAGGAAGTTGCTGGGCTCCACAGTGGACGCTTGCCTCTTCAGCATCTGAAGTTCTACCTCCAGCTACAAAATAAAGAAAACAAGTGGAAGTTAGCTTTGTTTGGTGTGGTCATCAGACATCGAGACACTTCCGTACCCATGAAGTATGAGATGAAGACAATGTGACGGTCGGTCGCAGGGTTTAAAGTGAAACAGACTGCAAACTGGTATTATAGGATTGATATTGCCCATACTTTGTTTGGGAGTTGAAGTCCACAAGTCTTGAAGTTCCCCAGTTTGAAGACCTCTGGTGTAAATGGAGAGATTGCAGAGAAAGGGATTACAAGAGAGTAAACTATGATGGCTGAGGAATTCTGGGAGTTGAAGTCCACAAGTCTTCAAGTTCCCAAGTTTGGACACCCCTGTATTATATCTTTTATATCTATTCATTTCTAATGTTCCAAATGATTAGAAACAATAAACCTCTGATTGTAAAAGTAAGAATTATTGCTTGTGTGGCTGCCTTTGTTTCCTATTGGAATTTTCTTATGACAAAAATAAAGAGGTTCCTGCTTTAGGTGTGAGCAGAATAGGCGCTGGGTGTCTGGGGGGGGGTGAGGGTTGAAGAAGAGGGGGAGCACACCGTCTAATGCGTGTCGGGTGCCATTTGCCCTGATGGCGTTGTGACTTACACAGTGCTATGTTGATACCGCTGTGGTTTTTGTCAGAGACCTAAGGGAATCTGCCGAGCTGTTTTATCTGACTTACCTTTGGATTGTAATGTGAGATGCAAGGCACAGATTTCCGTGCTTTTCAATGACTCATCAAGTGTGGAAGACACATTTGGAGAAGATAATAAGAGTTCCTTACTGAAGGATTAAGTGTGTCTCTCTAGGCACTAGGGATCTTAGCGCCTAGGCGGTTTTTACATCAAAGTTTAGATCACTGCTATGAAAAGTTACAAATTCCTTCAGTGTCACACCCTACACCCCCAACCGGACTTCTCATCCCACCCAACCTTGATAAAAAACTAGGTCTTTTCATCCTTGATAGCCTCGCATTGCAACAAATAAGAACGTACGTTCAATTTTGCTGCTACCAAGATTGTTGGATGAGCAGGCACAAAAACAGCCGGGGAAGTAATGGAAGCCTGGGAAGCAGGCCCCTCGTCAGTCAACAGGAGTGCTGATTTACCCCTAGCTTATCAACTACGTAATAGGCTTGGTTGGCACTACAAAGAAACAACAACCAACGACTTAACAGCCAGCCATCAACACCCCAGTCAACAACTAAAAAGCCACACACAACAGGCACTGTATAAATGCCACACAAAGACTAGCCCCAAGCACACAATCTGCCAGAGAGAAGTTCCCTGAGGATGGGTTCCAGCATGAGTCCGAAAGCTCGGAAGACAAAACCTCCGGTCCCGCCAACCGACCCAGATTGGATCCTGCAAAATTAAGTCTTCTCTGGTTTTCCATTTCTTGAAATAAAAGCAAAAAGCCAGGGTAAGAACCCAGCGCTTTCTCCACAAGTGGGAAAACAACCAACAACGTGCCTTAATTAGAGATGCAGACCCAAGAACACACATCCTGAAGTCTCTGGCTAGGGCCCCAGGGGGAATGACGCATTAGCATACAATATCCTTCGACAAGACGACGGGAGACTCTCGTAGCATCTTAATTCTGCTCTGCAGGATGGACGCCCAAAGGCAGGGAGGGTGGCGGCAGCACTAGAAGTCGTATGTGCGTGTCTTTGACTCCATGGACAGGACAGGTAGGAAAGGGCAGCTGGCCGGCCGCCAAGGAACCACGCTTGGATTGTGGAACTAGGTGGAAGTGGAACTACAGGGACAGCTGAAAGTTAGCCAAGATAAGCTATCCAAGTATGGGAACCCATCATGTGTTGTGGCCCATGGATCTGGCAGCAGGGTCGGACAGTGAGGAGGTTGGGGAGGAACCTGGGCCAGTCCTGGAGTCTGGGGAAGGCTCTGATGAGGGCTCTGTGTCAGAGGCAGAGAGGGGGCCAGGGCCTTATGCCAGTTATCAGCTGCCTTCGGAGTCAGACATCATTGAGGCAGAACATCTGGAGCCTGTTGGGGATGGGACAGGTCCTTTTAAGGACCACATATACTCATACATCCCTCTACATTTTTAATGTGATTGATCAGCACGAGTCATGAAGCTGGGAAGCCATGAAATAGCAGCACTACTGGGAAGGTCTTTCCAGCTGTTCTGAGCCAGGCTTCCTTAGAAAGCAAGAAGCAGAGTCTTAGTTCCTGCAAAACCCCTTTTTATTTACGCGACTGTCAATTCCTTTCATTCACAGTCAGCACGGCTCAGCAAACAGCCTTTCAGAGGAATATTTATCCACACGAACCTTATCTCGCTCGGAGAGCTGCCAGATAACTAGTTTCCAAATGCAGGGCAAGGCAACCCTTGGCACAGAGTCTCTTATAATCACAAACAGAACTTTCCAGACTGAATGAACAGATTGTTTCCTGCAAAAGCCCCCTCCCCATTCACTCTTTTGTTTCCTATGGGAGGGGCCGATCACCTCCAAGGTGTGGCTTTACTCCCAAGTCGACCCTGCTTTCTGAGTTGTTCTTGTCTTCTGGCAGTTCTGTGCATGCGCACACTGGGAACAGGCTCCAGCTGTTCCTCTGCCTCACTGCTGTCTATCTCCCTCTCTGCCTCTGATGCAGACCCTCCTCTGAGCTTTCCTCAGCCCCCAGGACTGGCCCCTGTTCCTCCCCAACCTCCTCACTGCCTGACCCTGATGCCAGCTCTGCTGGCCGCTGGCAGGCCACCACATTAGCTGACCTACGCATAGTCCTTCGCCATTAAGGTAAGAACACAGACTCTCTTAATGACTCTCCTACTTTAAAGTCTGGGAACGATCCCATTTGAAGAATTTCTGAATCCACTTATAGAACGTGGCCCCCAGCAGGGCTGGCTGGGGAATTCTGGGAATTGAAGTCCACAAGTCTTAAAAGTCGCCAAGGTTGAACGCCCTGATTTAGCCCCTTCCCAAGCCCTTCCGTTAATCTCTGCTCTGGGGGCCCATCGTCTTCCTTTGAAAGCATCATAGCGTGACGGACCACATTCGGTCAGAAGGTCCAGAAATTCTTCAAAGAGCACCTTAAAAGGGGATTTAAAACTCGGCTGCCTCCTAAATCTCCCCTCACCTGAATTCTCATCTTGTTGAAAGAAAGAAAGGAAGGGGAAAAAAGACCCCATAATTCATATTGGTTGGCCGGTGAGATGATCACAGCAAGAAATATTGACCTCAATTTTATGATCACTGGCTTTCTCGGGGTTCTTTGTTTCCCCCCACAGCTCAACCCACCGTAGACGGACCGGTTCAAGCTGGCGCTGAAGATAATTCCAAGGGACGGGGTATCCGAGGAGGGGGTTGGGCACCAGGCAGCCTAGCAGGAGATCTTCAATTCCACCCCACCGTCCCCACACAAAGCCATTCATCATGCCCCACGCCTTTGCTTTGCAGCCAAAGGTTGCAGTGAGATTTGTTATTATAGTTGGGAGCTGGCCTGCCGCAGCTCCCGAGAACCAGTAAACAGCCTATTCATCATGGGATAAGCGGACTCAAGGCCGGGTGCCCGGCTGCCACCTGTTCCCTTGACATCGGCAGATGAATTGCCAACCGTTCCCTCTGGAGGAAGAAGGCATGGGGGTTCCTAATAGATTGCTGGAGCCCTGCAATTGCGCCAGGGTGGCAGGGAGGGAAGCCAAGGCCCCGGGCAAGCAACAGAGCCACAGTCTCTCTTCCGGCTGCTTGCGGTGACTATAAGGGAGTGGCAATTCGCACCTTCCTTCAGGCGTGGCCGTGTGTTAGGATGCTGCCCTGTTGGGCTGCAGCAGGGCGGGCAAACTCTATTTCATGGAGGGCCGCATTAGGGGTTGTGTTTGAGGGGGCTGGGATGGGCATGGCCAGTTCAACATCATTTGTGTTGGGGGCACTTGTGGTGGCCAAATGCTCAGACCCCCCCCTCCCTCTCATTATAACCTTCCTTCCTAAAGTTGGACCATAAGGAAGGCTGAGCGCCAAAGAATGGAGGCCTTTGAACTCTGGTGCTGGAGGAGAAGACTCCTGCATTGAGTCCCTTGGACTGCAAGGCCATCCAACTGGTCAGTCCTAGAGGAGATCAACCCTGGCTGCTCTTTAGAAGGCCAGATCCTGAAGAGGAAACTCAAAGACTTTGGCCACCTGATGAGAAGGAAGAAGGACTCCCTGGAGAAGAGCCTCATGCTGGGAATGATGGAGGGCAAAAGAAGAAGGGGACGGCAGAGAATGAGGGGGCTGGATGGAGTCACCAAAGCAGCCGGCGTGAGCTTCAATGGACTCCAGAGGATGGGAGAGGACAGGAAGGCCTGGAGGAATGTTGTCCATGGGGTCGCGATGGGTCAGACACAACTTCGCAACTAACAACAACAACAACAACTAAGGGTCTCCTGCTTGGGGAGGGTGGGTTGGACTAGATGACCTACAAGGTTCCTTCCAACTCTGTTCATCTGTATCTATTTCTTTTCCACCGAGAGCCGGCTCTCATAATTACAGCTCTTCATTTAAGTTGGAGAAAGGAATATAAATTCATCCATTAACTTCCGAGATTGAAAATAAGAAATGGTGCGGGGGGGGGGGGGAGAAGAGACTTTCTTTCCCAGCGATTATATTTGGAAACGAAATAGAGTGACATTTGGCATTACCTTGAAAAATTGCACTAGGAAGGAGGGGAGGGGGAAAAAAACTCACGGAAAATCCACACTCAGGCTGAGAACCGCTGAAGCCAGCAACTGCGCTACCTGGATCAAAGTCTACAACTCAGACAATGTGTGTGTGTGTGTGTGTGTGTGTGTGTGTGTATATTTATTAACAGCGAGTTCTCGGACACGATAAATATTTAACAATTCTCTCCGGAGTGGGAGAGCTGCTATGTGGCTCTAATTCTTCCTCCAACACTGCAAAATAAAATCTAATTTGGGTTGGGGTTCCCCCCCCCCCAAGATTCGTGCTGCTTTGCTAGACGTATAGGGAGTTCTGGATTTACAACTCCTCACTTAGTGACTGTTTGAAGTTACAACGGGACTGACAAAAACTGACTTACAGCCGTTTTTTCACTAACACGACCTTGGCAGAAATCACGTCCGGATGCTTGGCAGCTGATCCACATTTATGACGGTGGCAGTGTCCTGGGGGCGGGGGGCAGTCACGTGATCCCCTTTTGCAACCTTCGGATGAGCGAAGTCCACGGGGAAACTAGCCGCTTAGCCCACTGGTTGACCAACTTATCAACTGCAGTGATTCACTAAACAACGGTGGCGAGGAAGGTCATAAGGCGGGGCAAAGCTCATTTAGCGACATGAATTTTGGGCTCAATTGGGGCTGGATGTACTGCCTGTACTAGGATAGGGAAGAAATTTTAAATTATTTTTATGCAGGCCTTCCTTTTACTTAAAACCGCCCATTAATGTTGTGGCCCACGGGTGGCCAACAGAGTTGGCAGCAGAGTCGGACAGTGGGGAGGGTTGGGGAGGAACATGGGCCAGTCCTGGGGGCTGAGGAAAGCTCAGAGGAGCGCTCTGCGTCGGAGGCAGAGAGGGAGCTAGACAGCAGTGAGGCAGAGGAACAGCTGGTGCCAAGTGTTGCCTTGCCCTGCGTTTGGAAACTAGTTATCTGGCAGCTCTCCGAGCGAGATAAGGTTCGTGTTGATAAACATTCCTCTGAAAGGCTGTTTGCTAAAGCCTTGCTGACTGTGAATGAAAGGCATTCACAGTCATGTAAATAAAAGGGGTTTTGCCGGGACCAAGACTCTGCTTCTTGCTTTCTAAGGAAACCTGGGTCAGAACAATTAATTGGAACCAACATTAAGAAGATTTATGCTAAAGCAGCTTTTGCTGTGATTTAGTGGCTGTTGTTTTGTTTTATTTTATTTCCCCCCCCCCCCAGTTCCTTCTTGCCAAAAGTCTGGCAAGAACTGAAGCCATTTTTTGCCTGTTCATTATAATCTTGGCTAGCAGAAGGCCTGGCCCAGCTCGTACGCCCACTGTCACCGCAACGGGCTTTGCTCTTCTCCAAAAGATGGATGGCCCAGCTCTGGTTTTTTTTTTCCTTGTCCCAGCACTGGGAAAATGCAAATTAGCCCATCCTTTACTAGGAAGGATTCGGACCTGGTGCTACTCAAGTAATAAAGATGAAAATGAGGGAATTTCCCCGGCGGAAATGTGCATAAATATTAAACACTTGTAATTAATGATCTTGGAATAGGTTTTTCTCTCTCTTTAGTTTTTCTCTCTAAGCCCAACAGTTTGATGTGAGCCATTTTAGTACCAACTATTTGGTACCAACTAGGATATAGGATTTCCTGCCTAAACAATGGGTTGGACTAGAAGACCTCCAAGGTCCCTTCCAACTTCCTCTCCTCTATTTTTATTTCTAATCCATTCTAATATTATTTGCATTCTGTTTTTTTACTATTCTATTCTATTCTTTTCTCTATTCTATTCTTATTGTTTCTATTGTATTCTCTTTTCTTTTCTCTCTTCACTTTTTCTATTCTATATTCTTTTATTCTCTATATTATCTATTCTATTCTACTCTATATTATAAACTCTATCTATTCTATTCTATATTCATAATTCTATCCTATCCTATTTTATTCTATTCCAGATCCATTGGGGTTGCTGACAGAGGAGAGCTAGCTGCAGTTTTTGGGGGGAAATAGTTACGCCTTTTTGCTCCGACTGGACAAAATCTCCAGTCCAAAATCTCCTAAAAGTAAAAGGCGGCTTTCCTTTAAAGCAAGGAGCCTGTCACAAACAGTTAGCAGACAGTCTGTTGCAAACTTCAAAAAGTTGAACTGATAACAAATGGTAATATAATGAAACCTCCCTGAAAACTGATCTTACAGGGTAAGGGTGAATAGGAAGTGACTTGAATAGAGATTGCAGGATGCGTAGATATGAACCATGAGGAGACTGGAGGCTAAAATATATGAAGAGTAGATGTCTAGTTTAATGAAATAGAAGGACCAGGGGTGACATGATCGCAGTCTTCCAATATTTGAGGGTCTGCCACAAAGAAGAGGGGGTCAAACTATTCTCCAAAGCACCCGAAGGCAGGACATACCCAATTCCTGCAACTGTTCTTCGTATGTTTTAGCCTCCAGTCCCCTAATCATCTTTTATTGCTTGGTTACGGCAACTGCTCTATATTTTAATACTTCTCAGGAATATTGTCCCTGCAAGGAGTGAAATGCCCTCGCCTCTGGAATTCAGGAAAGAATTTTTTTTGTTTGTTTTGTTTTTAAGCTGGAGCAATTCTAGAGAAAATAGATTTGCCAGACCTCCATTCGGCAGGCCGACAGAGGTTAACTTCTCGCAAACCCGAAAATAAAACCCCAGCTCAAGTTTGCAACGGGATTCCAAAACATCAAAGGATCTCCTGAATGGCTATAATCAGAAATGCCTTCCTGTAGCCGAGACCGCTGCCCATGCTTAATTAGGGTGAAACATGTTAATGATACGGGTGGCACATCCCAAAGACGGTCGCCCGGTTGCAGAATTAATTGCATTTAGAGAAAGATGCATAAATTGTGCTTATACAAGCTAATTAGCATGGGTTTGCTAATTAATACTGGAAAGTCAAGCTGCCTTTGTCTTGTCAACTGCAATTAGCTGAAGCTATTGAAATCTCTCTCCTTCTCATTTCTTCCTCCCTTTCCAGGGGTAAACTGACTTTCGAAGACAAATAATTGAATGGTGCGTCAAAACACCCGACTGTCACTTCGCTCGGTGGGCCTGTTGCCCTTCGATGCGGCCGTTTTGGGTCCTCCAAGTGGCCTGGCATTTGGTATAAAGATGCCACCTGGATCGCCCCCTTTTCACCTGGCACCGGTGACTCATCCATTCGGTATTTCACACGAGCGTAGAGATAAGGATGTTGCATGCGCCACTGTAGACCTATCGGCTTTAAATAGAAGGACCCACATTGGCTCAGCGCTCTGAAGAGGGAGACGGCGAGGGCTTATCCTGTTCTGTAATCACAGCAATCAACTCATAGCCTTTAACAGCAATTAATAAGTCAACTCTCATTAATTGGACAAGAGGAGTTTATGCTAACATTTGCAATGTAGCCTGTTTTGAACGCCATGTAGAGGAGGGCTTTAGAAGAGGTAATGAATGGGGAAGGAATGGAGGTGTTTTCAGATTCCACAAAAGCCAGCAGTTCCCTCTCGCTCCCAGGTACACGTCCCAAGACACAACAGGGGTGCGTGAGTACGTGTGTGTGTGTGTGTGTGTGTGTGTGTGTGTGTGTGTGTGGCCCATGATCTTCTCAATGACACTGCTCAATGGTTGGGAAGGAAGGAAGGGAAGGAAAAGAGAGCAGGGCTAAGGGAAGGAAAGAAGGGAAGGAGGGAAAAAGGAAGGAAGGAAAAGAGAGAAGGAGGCAGGGCTAAGAGAAGGAAAGAAGGGAGGAAGGAAAGGCAGGAGGGAGGGAGGAAGGAAAGAAGGGAGGGAGGAAAAAGGAAGGAAGTAAAAGAGAGAAGGAGGCAGGGCTAAGAGAAGGAAAGGTGGGAGGAAGGAAAGAAGGGAGGGAGGGAGGAAGGAAAGAAGGGAGGGATGAAAAAGGAAAGAAGGAAGTAAAAGAAGGAGGCAGAGCTAAGGGAAGGAAAGAAGGGAGGGAGGAAAAGAGAAAATAAGGCAGGTCTAAGGGAAGGAAAGGGGGAAAGAAGAGATGGTGGGAGAGAGGAAGGAAGGAAATAATAATTCTAGTAGGCAGGTAGGAGGGTATGTAGGCAGGCAGACAGACAGGCAGATAGACAGACAGCAGAATAGTCTTCCAGCCACCTGAGTTGTCAAATGCCATCATCGCAGCCATCTTCATATTTCAATTGAAATCTATTTCAGTTAACAGACGGGAAAGCCATTTCGGCTTCGAGAGCGGATGCCCTCTCTGCACAGCTTGACACAGTTGGCAGCTCCCTTTCGCAAAAAGACCAATAATAGAAGAAATAGTTACAACCCAGAGGAGTCCATCTGGCAGATCACTTACTCCTGAAATTATGTACTACACGGTTAGAGAGAAGAAAAAGAAAAAAGGAGAAGGACCTCAAACTGAGCTGCCCAAGGAGCTCTGAGAATAGGACAGCCAGCAATCTTATGAGCCCAAAATCTCAAGCAAAAGTTCCAAAATCGACAGGTCCTTCTCAGATAAACGTGTTTTATCAGCAGCTTTTCCTGCAGACGTGGTTTTACCTGAAATAGGCCCTGCCTGATGAGGTTCCAAAGACACAACGGTTGTGTCTTTGGCGCAACCAGATAACAATGCTGACATGGTCAACGTGAATTTCGTTTTTTGTAACTCTCACAACACTGCAAATGTGGGTATGGCTCAACATATCTCAATGGACAATAACAACATTGTTGGTTGGAACAGCAGTCTCCCAATATCTCAGGGATTGCCCCAAAGAAGAGGGAGTCAAGCTATTCTCCAAAGCACCTGAGGGCAGAACAAGAAGCAATGGGTGGAAACTAATGAAGGTGAGAAGCAACTTTGAACCGAGGAGGAATTTCCTGGCAGTGAGAACAATGAATCAGTGGAACAGAAATTGCCTCCAGAAGTTGTGAATGCTCCAACACTGGAAGTTTTTAAGAAGAGATTGGAAGCCTCCGGAGAAAAACCAATGGTGCGGGCGAATAAACAGCCCCAAGATCATCCAGTAGTCTGCGCAACCCTCTGCAATTAACAGCCAGCACCGATTGCGCCCTCCTGTCGTTCCGGACCATTTGCAGCTATGCGGGAATGCTGGGAAGGCGCCCACACATTCCTCGCACTCGTAGCCTTGATGTCCGCCTGCTGCAGCCTTTGAGAGCCAGCGGCAACGCAGGATAACCTCCCTGGCCCGCTCACGAGCCAGAAATCAGAAGCAATTTAAATGGAGCCGCAATGGACTCCGATGGCCAGCCTAGCTGGAGCTTGTCTGCGAGGAACCTGGGACCTCCAGCAGGGTCTAGTCCATACAATTAGTTACTCTAGCACAAGCAGGTGGAAGAAAATAACTTGTGAGCCAAGTTCAAACACCTTCCATCCAGTAGCAACACCCATTTAATTAAAAGAATTTTTTTTAAAAACTATTCTAGGAAAGAAAACCAATTTTCACTATCAGCAAAGGTTTTTTACATCTCTTTTCGGGCGAGACTGAGTCAGAATTGGGTATCAGCAGAGGAAGCTGGAGGCGTGGCTTAAATTCTGACTCAGTCTCTTGGGCAAATAAGGATTGAACAACCCACTCCTGGTCCCTCCTGCGCCATCAGCTGGAGAATTTCTGGTTTTTCTTTGAAGGCGTTTTGCTTCTTATCCAAGAAGCTTCTTCAGCTCTGGAGAAGAGCTGGAGAGAGCTGAAGAAGCTTCTTGGATGAGAAGCGAAACACCTTCAAACAAAAAATAAGAGTCCAGTTGCCTCATGAAAAAAGCACCTTTGGGACAACCATGACCTTGGATGATGGAGAAGCTCCATAGACTTCCAGAGAGATGGAGCAGATTGTCAGAGTCTGGTGGAATTCGATTGGCTGTTGCTGACCCCCTCATCCTTTGCTTGTTATTCCCTTTGACTCCCCTGGATGATGATGATGATGATGATGATGATGATGATGATGATGATGATGATGATGGGCAACTCTCAGGTTGCCTAAATGGAGAAGAGGAAGGAGAACTTCCTTGAACAAACTAACCACAGAACGAAAGTTGACCAAATGCCTTTACAATCAAAGACTCTCACAGCTTGGTGAACAATCTTGCCAGGTAACCAAAACAAGTCAGGAGAAGTGAGACCAAGCCGATTGTCCATCATCAGAAGAGTAGATGGAGAACCACTTCAGATCTATTCTGAAATAACTTCTAATAGACCCAGAAGACCTTCTTCTCCAGATGCCCTGCAAGCTTTCGTCCTTTCGGATGACGTGGTCCTGAAACACGACATCCTGTCCTTTAATTAGCCTCTGATTCTAACTCTCCGCTGAGAAACGTCGACCAAGACTCAGAGCCTACAAGAGGACGCCAAGCAGATGGCCAAATGGCAGACAGCATTTGCATCCGTTGGTGTTTCACCACCAAGGGCTGCATACATTTTGAGGGGCAGCTTGTGCTGCTCATCCTCCTGCTGCCGTGAATGCAAATTCAGCTTCCCTCGGACTTAAAAAAAAAATCCTTATTTATTCGGGAGCCGCTTAGCTTTCGCTTTAGCTAAACTGTTCTGATTGCAAAGGCTTGTAATCTGTTCCGTGGCAAGGCAGTCGGATCCCCCAAAGCTGAACTGAAAGTTTTGAGCAAAGGACAGCCATGGATGGATGGATGGATGGATGGATGGATGGATGGAAGGAAGGAAGAAAGAAAGGGAAAGGAAGGAAGGGAGGGAGGGAGAAATGACCACACCCCACTCTATATCAGGGTTTGGGGGCACCTGATGTGTGTGTGTGTGTGTGTGTGTGTGTGTGTGTGTGTGTGTAGTTTTTATAGATTTTCACAGGTGTAGGTATGCTGGTCTTGTTGTATTCGGGTCTTTTCCCGTGTAAAATTAATCATACACGGGAAAAGACCCGAATACAACAAGACCAATATATGTATGTATGTATATTATACATACATACATACATACATACATACATACATACATACATACATACATACATATAGGCTATAAATCAAATAAATACATTTGTACGTTTTTAAAATTAAACTTTATAAAAGAAATAAACTCACCATGTCTGCTCTTTTCTTCTGAGTACCTGCTTCTTCCAAAGTCTGGGATAACTGGCCCTTCAAGAAAATGAGAAAAAGAACAACATTGAAGAAAACGACAGGCAACTTAGGGGTTAAAGGAGAGAACGGATGCTGCAGGGCCAACTAAGGAGTAAAACAGGGAAAGTGTTTCAATACATCCGGAAACAACACTAGAATTTGTTTCTTCTGTCAAGGCAAAAAGCCTCCGGAAGTCAAGCCAGGAGACCCACAACTCCATGATTCCGTACAGGTCTAATGAGGAATGAGTTTCATCTCCATGCAGTCGCAACTTTTTAAAATCTAACAACTGGCATGGATGAAGTTACCTAGTTGGGTCATGAAACACCTGCAAGAAAACAACCAAGCTCAGAGAGCACCAAGGGCCCCACAGTCCTCCTTCTCCTCCTCCCTTCTAGCACTGATGATGTTCCCTAGTTGGGTCATGAGATGTCTGCAAGAAAACCACCCAGCCCGGAGAGCACCAAGCGGTAGGGTAGCTACATAGCTCAAGGTTGCCCTCTGGAGCCTTTGATGTTCTCTGACCTCGGTGGTTTTCATGACCCAACTAGGTGACATCCTCAGTGCTGCTGCAGGAGCTCTGATGATGTTACCTAATTGGGTCATGAAATGTCTGCAAAAAAGCTCAGAGGGAACCAAAGACCACACAGTCATCCTCCTCCTCCTCCTCCTCCACTCCATAAACCCAACTCCCTTCTAGCACTGATGAGGTTACCTAGATGGGTCACGAAACGTCTGCAAGAAAACAACCAAGCTCAGAGAGCACCAGGGATCCCACAGTCCTTCTCCTCCTCCTCCACTCCACAAAACCCATGGATGGTGTTACCAGTTGTGTCATGAAACATCTGCAAGGGAACAGCCACGAGCCCCACAGTCCTCCTCCTCCTCTCCCATTGATAAACCCCACTCCCTTCTAGCACTGATGATGTTACCTAGATGGGTCACGAAACGTCTGCAAGAAAACAAGCAAGCTCAGAGGGCACCAAGGACCCCTCAGAAGTAACTTTCTTTGAATGTCATTGAATGTTTTCTAGTTCTACTCAGGCGCAAACCTTTAGTTGAGAGCATGGTGCGTAGGCAGGAGCACTAAATTTGAACCCTTTTTTGTTTGGACTTGGTTCTTTCACCCATGAACGATGCAGTAATGTTGCTAGTGGAGGAGTCAATGGCCATCGCTTGCTACTATGGTCTTACTACAGGGATTCCCAAAGAGAATCCATGTCTGTCTTCCCTTTTCTCTTCACTTCTACTGAAAGTTAGTGCTGAGGAGTGCTACTATACCCAGCAACTCCTATCTAGAAAGGCTACTAATCATAGCACAGATCTATGGAAAGGCCTGTAGTACCTCTCAAGATAATGGCTGTGTCAATCTAAATTAGTCTGTTTACTCTGCAGGTTGAGTCAAAGGGAATGTATTCTCATTTTTTCGCTCCGGATCAATTATTATAAAAAGAACAAATTGAAACTGAACAAAATGTATTTGGATGGGGTTTCCAAGTTCAGAATACCAAATAAGCAGACAGCACTATTATGCTATTGTGGGAGGAGGAGGAGGAGGAGGAGGGGGAGGGGGAGGGGGAGGGGGAGGGGGAGAGGGAGAGGGAGGAGGAGGAGGAGGAGGAGGAGGAGGAGAAGAAGAAGAAGAAGAAGAAGAAGAAGAAGAAGAAGAAGAAGAAGAAGAAGAAGAAGAAGAAGAAGAAGAAGAAGAAGAAGAAGAAGACTACAAAGGCCAGACAAGGAATGAAGGATGGAAACTGATCAAGGAGAGATTCAACTGGAAATAAGGAGAAATTTTCTGACAGTGAGAACAATCAACCCATGCAACAGAAGTTGCCTTCAGAAGTTGTGGGAGCTTCATCCCTGGAGGCTTTCCAGAAGAGACTGATCTCAGATCTGTCAGAAATGGTGTAGGGGCTCCTGCTTGGGCAGGGGGTTGGACTAGATGACCTACAAGGTCCCTTCCAACTCTGTTAACCTGGTCTAAAGAAGTATCAGTCATGTCTTCTGTTGCAGAGAAGATCTCCAGACCCCTGCTCTGTTTTAGTCTTAAAACTTAGAAAGGTTCATATCCCAACAGCATCATTTAAAAAAAAAAACATTCTGGAAATCCAGAATTTTAGCCGACAGAGTTAGAAAGAGCTTCTGTGACTGCTACATCCCGGCCTCGTGGTGGGCGATGCCATGGTAACTCTGGTTGCTAAACAAGTGATTGTAAGTCAAGTCTACTACCTGTGCTCTAGTAGCCCATTAAAAAAATAATAACTGAGACCACAAGAGAGCAAAAGTCAACTTTTTTTTTAAAGGCAGCTATGTGGAATTCGTGCAACAGCTGGCAAACACAGCCACCTCGGATTCCTGTATCTTAGCATCCTACCATCCTCGGTTTCAATTAAAAAAAATTTTTTTTACAGTGCAATATTGCGGTTGGGAATCCCACATATTGCTATTGCAATATTTTGATTCGAAAACACGGGCCTCTCTAAATCCAAAGTAAGTGGGTACTTGCTGGAGAGCTCTGAGATTTAAAATAATAATAATAATAGCAATGCACCGTTCGCTGTCGCCCAGCCGTAATCCTGCAGAGAAAGCCGATTGTTTGACGGGACTCGTCTCTTCCTGCCCGGTGCCTAATTCTAAATTCACCACCAAACCACATGGATTGAGGGAGACTTTGAGACTTTCCCCAAAGTAGAAAGCAACGACTTTAACTTCAAAACCTCGATGGGCAAGATAAGTTTTAGAGGATTCCCAAAAGCAACACCCTTCTTGGATGAGGAGTAAAACAACTATTACTATCTCCTCCTCCTCCCTTCATCCTTCTCCTCCTCCATCCTTCTCCTCCCTTCATCCTTCTCCTCCTCCTCCCTTCATCCTTCTCCTCCTCCTCCTTTCATCCTTGTTCTCTTCTTCTCCTCCTCCATTCTTCTCCTCCTCCTCCCTTCATCCTTCTCCTCCTCCATCCTTCTCCTCCTCCTTTCATCCTTCTTCTTCTCTTCTCCTCCTCCTCCATTCTTCTCCTCCTCCTTTCATCCTTCTCCTCCTCCATCCCTCCTCCCTTCATCCTTCTTCTCCTCCTCCTCCATTCTCATTTCATCCTTCTTCTTCTCCTCTTTCTCCTCCTCCATCCTTCTCTTCTCCCTTCCTCCTCCTCCTCTTCTCCTTCTCCTCTTCTTCTCCTCCTCCCCCTCTTTATTATCCTCCTCCTCCTCCATCATCTATAACCTAGGTATCGGAGAATCTCCATAGACAGAAAGCTCAGCTTGCTGATGTCTTGTCCACTCAACATTTGTGGTTTAATCTGAATTAGTTTGCAATGGGGAGGAGAACAGAGGTGAGAACAATTGGACTTGTTTTCTCTTCTCCGCCTCTCCTAAATCAGCCAAGGCCGGTCTGCTGATTTGAAAATCAGCCCAAACAATAAAGAGGGAAAACTGGCTTAACAAAGATGTGACAGGATACCAATTGTCCAAAATTTTACTGAAGATCACAGCCGCAGCAATTTGGCAGCTCCGTAACGCCTCTCTGAAAAATAGGCCGACCGAGGCATAAAAGTTGATTTTCAAAGATACAAAAGTGTGTATGTACACACAGGCAGACCCAGACACGTAGGCCTGTCAGGGATATTTCATACATCTTCCTGTGGGTGGGGAAGCTGATTTCCAACAGCTGCGGTGGAGCTGGGTTGTGTGGGAGGAAATAGATTGTGTGACAAAAGTAAGATCCAACATTTCTGCCACTAGACTTCCGTCTATTTTGCATACTGCCACACGCTGTATTAAAATATTGTGAAAGCTGGTAGGAGAAATAATTTCCGTCGGTAAAACATGCCAATTTGTATCAGGATGAAAATATGTCTCCTTTTGCTAAGAGGAGTGACTGAGTTAGCTCTTTTGCTGCAAAGGAAGGAAGGAAGGAAGGAAGGAAGGAAGGAAGGAAGGAAGGAAGGAAGGAAGGAAGGAGAGAGACATGTAGGAGGGAGGGAGGAAGAGAATTAGATAAAGTACTCTCAGGATAATCATTCCCTTCCTTCCTTCCTTCCTTCCTCTCTCCCTCCTTTTCTTGCTTTCCTGTTTCTTACCCTCCTCCCTTTGTTCTAACCATTCCTTCAATCCCTTCCTCACTCACTCCTTCCCTTGTCTATTAAATTTCCCATCCAGTCATCTTTCTTTCTGGGAGCAAGGAGAAGGGAGGGAGGGCGGGAGGAGAGGAAGGAAAGAAGCAAGGGAGGGAGAGAGGGAGGGAGGAGAGGAAGGAAGGGAGGGAGAGAGGGAGGAAGGAAAGAAGGAAGGGAGGGAGGGAGGAGAGGAAGGAAAGAAGGGAGGGAGGGAGGAGAGGAAGGAAAGAAGGGAGAAAGAAGGGAGGGAGGGAGAGAGGAAGGAAGGAAGGGAGAGAAGGAATGAGTGAGGAAGGGGAAATACAGAGAAAGAAACTTAGACTAACTCCACCTTAATTATGCTAGATCTAAGTTGAGCTGGAGAATTATTCTGCTGGGCGTTTAAGGGTCACTTTACGATGCAGCCTGGTGAGAAAAGATCTTCCCACTAATCCAAGAGGATCTCCTTTCCTGAATTTGCTTGCCTTAAATGGCTTGACAGGTTGGTACACAATAATGAGAATCCCTACATTTCTTTATCCCCCCAAGGGTCTGATGTATATAAAGTGCCATCAACCTGGAGAGTTTTGAAAGAAAGACAGAAAATCCCAAGATATCTATATAAAAAGCTGCTTATCCCCCCCTCCTTATTTTCCTTCAAACATCTCAGAAGATAAAAACCCTAAGATGAACAGGGATCATCATACTGAGATCTTCGGGGAATACTGTTATCTTAAATCCATTCATGTCCGGATACCTTCACTGCCCCAAAAGGACAGCTCTGTGACTCTTGGGGACATCCCAAAACTGGCCAACGGTCAGCTCCTCAGATGCCCAAGGCAGCGGGGGCTTACCCAGCTTGACCACGCTCAACACGAGCGTCGTTCTAATTCCGTGGTCGGCAAGTAACAATTGTGGACCTGGAAGAGGAGCCTTTCCACGTTCTTCATCCTCTACCTCAGGGGTGTCCAAACTTGGCAACTTTAAGACTTGTGGACTTCAACTCTCAGAATTCCCCAGCCAGCAGAGCTGGCTGGGGAATTCTGGGAGTTGAAGTCCACAAGTCTTAAAGTTGCCAAGTTTGGAATTTCCATCCTTTGAACCCAACTGTTCCATCACCCAAAATAACTGGCAACGTTGCACACCGAGAAGACCGCAGACCTCTCTCCGTTAAAGGCTGGCGAGGTTCGTTCTATGATTCCTTCCCTCTACGATCATTTCATCCGCTGGCCAGAACGTCACCTCCGGGATGGAAGGATTGAAAGAGAAAAGGAATCGGATGGCTTGCAATTACTTTATAAAAATCTCCTCTCCACGTTTAAATAACCAATCATTTCGGAGCAGGGCACCATTTCATACCTGAGCTGTGGCTTCTAGTCAAAATCAGAGACGGGAAAGTATAACATCTAATAAAAGGGCAGGGGGCATAAAACCTAATCAGCTCTGCGAAACTGCCATGCAATTATAGGCTGCCCTCCAGGTACGGCTAACCAATGGATGTTTTGCTCCCGACAACATCTTTTTCTGCAATCTTTTTTCCCCGACGCTTCCTCAGGGCTGGGGAGTAACGGCGTGTTTACAGAACGGGCTTTAATAGTCACAGCCCAGGTCTCATCGCATGTGTTTGATTGACTTCCCTGGAAGAGAGGTTAGCAAAACACAATTTCCGATTGCAAAGTGTGTGTGTTTGTCTGTGTGCCTGGGAGTGTGTATTTGGGGGGTGGGTGGGTTGGTAAGGATTGCCCAGCCAATTTCTCGGGAAGAAAATTTCAACGGAATTCACAGAATTTGCTTCCTAGACAAAAACCGTCTGTTGCCCTTTAGACTCTGCATTTATTATACCGGTAGTCCTTGGCTTCCAACTGTCTGTTTAGTGACCGTTCCAAGTTATGGCGGCGCTGAAAAAGAAGAGCGAGGGCCGCTTTCCACACTTACGACCGTTGTGGGTAGCATCCCCGTGGCCACGCGATCAAAATTCGGACGCTTGGCAACTTGACTCAATATTTATGACAGTCGCTTGTGAGAGTCTGGAAACCTTTCAAGGACGTTTGAAC
>NC_138557.1:2337350-2572350 GCF_964273705.1 Natrix helvetica
GATGACGTTGGGTCTGTAACTAGAAGTTCCCGAATATGAAACTTGTGAACATCTCAAGGTAAATCACGGGAAGGTTACAAAAAAGATATATTTCGCCACTGTCTCAGGCTTCCTCCTCTTTCTCTCTGCAAACCCCCACTCCCTTCTAGAACTGATGATATTACCCAGTTGGGTCATGAAACATCTGCAAGAAAACAACTAAGCTCAGAGAGCACCAAGGACCCCACAGTCCTCCTCCTTCCTTCCCCCCACTCCTCCTCCTCTCTGCAAACCCCACTCCCTTCTAGCACGGATAACGTTACCCAGCTGGGTCATGAAATGCCTGCAAGAAAACAACCAAGCTCAGAGAGAACCAGGGATCCCACACTGGGTGTCTGCCTATGATTGTGCCCAAGGCTCTAGGGGAAAAAAGTAATGCTTTTTATGTGCTCCATTTCCCAGTGGACTAAACTTTTGCTCGCTCTTCCTACCACAAAAAAGAAGCCATCATCCCCTTTAGACATGAGCAGGCAATCACTGGAGGAAGACATCTCACCTCTATTAAATACCTTGTAGGAGCCCTCTACGCATCTCCCTTTAGAAGCAACTCTAGCTGCGTTCACTGTGCATGTTGAGCCCACCTACAGGTTGACCTTCCTCACAAGCTGGTGCAGGACGGCAGCCTGAAAACCCTTGTCATCTTGCCGAGTCTACGTTTACTCCTGCTGGTAGATCAGCTGTGGCAGGGGTCTCTGACCTTGGCAACTTGAAGCCTGGCGGACTTCAACTCCCAGAATTCCCCAGCCAGCTTGCATGACAATAGAGTTGCTTTCCTAGACTAGGGGTCTCCGACCCTGGCAACTTGAAGCATGGCTGACTTCAAATCCAAGAATTACACATCCAGTTTGCATGACAACAGAGTGGCTTTCCTAGACTAGGGGTCTCCTAGAATTGGGAGTTGAAGTCCGCCAGGCTTCAGGTTGCCAAGGTCGGAGACCCCTGAGCTATGGGATGTTGGCTTAACGGAGCCTTGGTGTTCTCTTCCTTCTGCTTTCAGATCTTCCAGGTAGGAGGTTTTTTGCCACCCAGGACAATCTCCATACCTGTTTTGAAGGTAGAGACGTCCAATCTCTATAGACAAGCGTCCTTCTATCTAAAGCCTTTCTTTGCTGCCATCTGGTGGCTACTTGTGGAAGGGCCCGAAAAGGCTTCCAAAATGAACCTTCGCTCCTTCCCTAAATAAAATAAATTTTATTTCGACAAAAATAGGCTATCTCCAGGTGCAGGCAGGACACTTCTCTAGCACAGCCCTGCTGAAACTTACTTCCCCCCCTCCCTCTGACACACTCACATACACACACACACACACACACACCAACCGGGAGGGGAGCATCTTTGCTCCTGCCAAAAACGTGAATGAATAACAAATGAACATGAGTTTATCTTCGCCTTCCAAGCCTTTCCTGGAAAAAAGAACCCAATTTCCATCCTTTATGGATGCCCGGCCTCTGTTATCATCTGCTGCTCTTCCACAATCAGGTGGAGCTGACGAACTCCCGGGGGGGGGGGGGAGGGGGGAAGGAGTAAGAGAGGTGTGGTTTTTTTTTAAAATAAATGCTGACATGAGCCAGAGTCACGCTGGACATCCGCTTTAAAACAGGACACAAATGCAGAAGTTCTCAACGGCCGGAGGAAGGAGCTGGCAAGAAGAGGATACCGGCTAAAGGATGGGGTTTATTCCAGTCACATAAACCTTGGGAGGGAGGGAGAAAGAAGGACAATGAAGGATACCAATTTTAGAGAGAGGTTTCATTTAAACAGGAAAACACGCTGAGGCTCATGAGTTTGGGAAGGGAGGGGGGGCAACTCAATGTGAATATGGACCAGTTCGAAGCCCTATGTTGTGGCCCGCCGAGGCGGACAGTGAGGAGGTTGGGGAGGAAGATGGGCCAGTCCTGCAGTCTGGGGAAAGCTCTGACGAGGGCTCTGCGTCGGAGGCAGAGAGGGGGCCAGGGATGTATGCCAGTTATCAGCTGCCTTCTGAGCTAGACAGCAGTGAGGCAGAGGAACAGCTGGAGCCTGTTCCCAGTGTGCGCATGCGCAGAGCTGCCAGAAGAAAAGAACAGCTCAGAAATCAGGGTCGACTTGGGAGTAAAGCCACAGGTGGAAGGTGAATGGCCCCTCCCAGAGGAAATAAAAGAGGCACAAAAGGGGAGGGGAGTTTGCAGGAGACAATTTGTTTGTTTGGTTGTTGTTAGATTCGTTTCAGGAGTGTGAAGATCTGTCCGTGAATCTCCGAGACTCTGTGCCCAGCCTTTCCTTGCACAGCTCCTCATTTGGAAAATATTTACATGGCAGCTTTCCAAGCTAGATAAGGTCTGTGGTCATAAATATTCTTTTGAAAGAGTGTTTTCCAGGCCTTTGCTGAATGTGAATGAGAGGAACTCACATTCATTGAATAAAAGAGAGAGGGAGAGGAGAGAGAGGGAGAGGGAAAGAGGGGGAGAGGGAAAGGGAGAGACAGAAGGAGAGAGGGAAAGAGAGGAGAGGGAAAGGGGGGAGAGGGAATGGGAATGGGGGGAGAGAGAGAGGGAGAGAAGGGTTAGAGGGAAAGGGAGAAAGAGGGAGAGAGGGAGAGAAAGGGAGAAAGAGGGAGAGAGGGAGAGAAAGGGAGAAAGAGGGAGAGGGAGGGGGCATGTCAAAGGACCAAACTGGGAACCTCATGAAGGAGAGACCTACCAGCCAGCCAAGGGAAGACCTCCTTGCCTGTTGTACTCACAAGAGCTTGCTTTTTTTGCCTTAAGATTTACCG
This sequence comes from Natrix helvetica, assembly GCF_964273705.1. Classification (NCBI taxonomy): domain Eukaryota; kingdom Metazoa; phylum Chordata; class Lepidosauria; order Squamata; family Natricidae; genus Natrix; species Natrix helvetica. The sequence continues at coordinate 2,340,142 of NC_138557.1, forward strand.
GCTCCATCAACAGAGACTTCAACATATGGTCACCTGCCTACCCAAAGATGTAAACATCTGCTCAGCAAACTTAGACATGTGTTCAAAGCCGGCCTCCCTCCCTCCCTCCTGGGAGAAGGGCCTGGTCAATAGCCGAGGGGTTTTTCCACAGGCCTCCCTTGCTGTGACCCACCCTTCAGGACCCCCGAGGTCGTTTCATTAACGGACGGGACTCACCCAGCCAGAGGACCCTCTAACAGGAAAGGACAAAGCGCCACAACGGAAAGAGAACCCGGCGACGTCCTTCAACCTCGGGAATTGGGTCGCCTTGACCTTTGCAAAGGCAGCAGTGGGGGGGGGGGCACTAAGAGACCGAGGGGGGGGGGGTTGGACAAAGAAAATCGACACAGCCGCAACGCAAAGGCAGCTGGCGAATTCCAATGAAAATAAAAATAAAAACCAGGAGCGGTGGGGGGGAGAAAGTAATTTGGCTTGGGCCGAGGGAATCAATGTTCAGAGGATTTCCGATGGAATCAGCCGCGTGAGCCAGAGGCTGAAGGGAAGACGGCGGGGTTGGGTTGGGTTGAGTCGATGAAATGCATAACATCTGGATGGATGTGGATGGATGAAGTTCCATTTCTGGGTTCGGTTCGGAGGACGCCGCGTTTTAAAGAAAGCTTCAGAGGAAATGAAAAGAGGTTCAAAGCCCACCAAGGAGGATGGTCAGGAGGGCGGACGCTACGTCCCAGGAGGTGAGGAGGAAGAGAAGGAGCCAGGAAGGTTTAGAGCAGCGGTGTTTTTTTCAAGAAGGCAAATGGACTTTCTGGTTTTTCTTTGATGATGTTTCGCTTCTCATTCAAGAAGAAGAAGAAGAAGAAGAAGAAGAAGAAGAAGAAGAAGAAGAAGAAGAAGAAGAAGAAGAAGAAGAAGAAGAAGAAGAAGAAGAAGAAGAAGAAGAAGAAGAAGAAGAAGAAGAAGAAGAAGAAGAAGAAGAAGAAGAAGAAGAAGAAGAAGAATCTTCTCCTTCTCCTCCTCCTCCTCCAGATTGGAGAAGAAGGATAGAGCTGATTTGCTAGGATTTCTTTCACAATAATCTCCTCCCCCTGCTGCTTCTCTTGCCCCTGCTCCTGCTCTTCTAGGTTAGAGAAGAAGGATAGAGCCGATTTGCCTCCTCCTCCTCCTCCTCCTCCTTCCTCCTCCTCCCCCCTCCTCCTCCTTCTTCTTCATCACCTCCTCCTTCTCCTCCTCCTCCACTGAAGAACCTTCTCGGATGAGAAGCAAAGTCTTCAAAGAAAAACCAGTTGCCTCTTGAAAAAAACACCTCTGGGACAACCACGACCGGGAGGACTGAGAATCTCCCTAGACACTTAGGAAGGTTTATCTTGGAAAAAACATCTTGAGATGATTGTGGAGGTACCTGCTAGTCCTTTTCACGGACCTGAATGGGTTTCCACACAAGATCCGAGTCTTCTCTAGAGATTTTAATGGAGAGGGGAGCAAATTCCCACGAGAAAAAAAATATCTCAGTGGTAGCAGCAACTTGACCAAAGCACCATTCACTAAGAATGGTTAAGAATCATTTCTTATAGTAAGATCTGATAACAGAGACCTCCTGATTATCTGTTGGACCCAGTTTGAGTGGGATTTCTGAATGGAGCAAGACCTAGGATTATATTTAAAGAAGCATTTAACCCCCCAGCAGATCCGTTTTAAGAGCCGTTTCAAAATATGGAATATATATAACCCATTAATATTTTTTTTATGGTTCTCTTCCCGTTAAGCAACGTGAAAGTTAATAACTTGGTTAATCATTTAATTGAATAACACAACATGAATACATATAAGAGAAGTGTGGCTTTGTGTATTAATTCTTTTCTTCTTTTGACGTAATGAATTATCTCTTCTGTTTTATAAAAATAAAATGAAATAAAGAGGGTTTGAGAAAAATCCAGTGGGATCCTGGAACAATTTAAGGGGGTATCAAGTCGAGGCTGGTGGGCTGCTGTTGTGGCCCAGAGGTGGAGCTCTCGCCTCACAATCAGGAGGTTCGATTCTAGGTAGAGGCATATGTAGGGTCTGCTGCTTGGGCAGGGGTTTGGACTAGATGATCTGCAAGGTCCCTTCCACCTCTGCCCTGATATTTCCCCTTCAGGGAGTTGACGGGATAGGTGGTGTTGAAGTTGTTAAGTGGGGAGAAGATGGAATTAACCGATTAACAGAGTTGGAAGGGACCTTGCAGATCATCTAGTCAAACCCCTCCTCTGCCAATATCCTTGGCTGTTTCCTCTTCTTAGTCCTCCCTGCAAACCCTTCTGACCAGAACAAACATGGTTCGATCCTCGTCTGCAACAAAACGGCCCTCTTTCTTTCCATATCTGGGGCAGGCGTGGATGTCTTAGGTTGGACGCAAAGCATCTGAGAACAACTGCTTGGGACAATTTGGGAGGAACAGTTTTCCATGTCCCCACTTCTACCTGGACAATGGCTAACTTGGACGGGAGAGTGAGGGACCATGGAATCATAAACGCTGGAAGAGACCTTGGAGGTCTTCTAGTCCAACCCCCTGCCCAAGGGAGAGTCCGGGACAAATCTAATCTTTCCTGGAAAACCTCCCAGAGAGATGGAGCAGATGATCAGGGGCTGGTAGAATTTGATGGACTGCTGATGGCCCCTCATCCCGTCCTTGGTATCCCTTTTGATCTCTGGGCCAGGGGGGGGCAACCCGTGGCTCTGGAGCCGCATGTGGCCCTTTCATCCCTCTGCTGCGGCTCTCTGTCCCCGATCGGCTCCACAGTGGATAGGGCTTCGGTTAGGACAGGTGGAGGAAAAAGGATGCCACGCTAAGAGAAGACTCTATGGTGGGGGAAGTGGACTAGTGGTCAGCTGCAGAATTGAATTGGGGGGGGGGATCCGATTAGGACCTTTGTGGCTCTTTCTGTGTTTAAGGTTGTCAATCCCTGCTCTGGATAATCATGGTTAAATCTCAGGTTGCCTTGTACCCATTCAAAGAACGATGGGGTTCGGGGAATGGGCTGGGATGAGGTCCCACCCAGGATGAGGGGTACACAGGACTGTGGAGAGGGAGTCTGGATTAAGAGGGGAGGGGGAATGCGTATAGGCACTCCAATTTAGAAGAGGGCTCGAAGCCTATTTGTTTACCCAGGCCTTTTAATTAGGTTTTATCCGTTTTAATATGCATCGTTTTTATATAGTGTACTGTTTTTATTAAGTAATGTTTACGGTTTGCTTTAAAACACACTCTGGTTTTAATTGTGTTCCTTGAGTGCTCTGAGCCATTAAGGCATCATGCAAATTCTCTAAATAAATAAAAGAGTTCCTTCGGCATGCAAACGCGGCCACGACCAGCCAGGAGAGCAAATAAGACACCTGCAATTACAGGTAATGGCAGGCCCATTTGTTAAGGAAGGCCCTGTGGCGATTAGAACAGGGTAGGTAGTGAGGGGCTCTCTAGACCAGCGTTTGAAGATGTGGGGACTTCAACTCCCAGAATCCCCCAGCCAGCTTTGCTACTCTAATCTACATTGTGTTGTGGCCCGCCAGCAGCCAGGGGAGCTGGCAGCAGATTCGGACAGTGAGGAGGTTGGGAAGACGGGCCAGTCCTGGAGTCTGGGGAAGGCTCGGACGAGGGCTCTGTGTTGGAGGCAGAGAGGGGGCCAGGGCCGTCTGACAGTTATCAGCTGCCTTCGGAGTCAGACATCAGTGAGGCAGAACAACAGCTGGAGCCTGTTCCCAGTGTGCACATGCGCAGAGTTGCCAGACGAAGGGAACAGCTAAAGAACAGGGGTGGACTTGGGAGTAAGGCCACAGGTGGACGATGAATGACCCCTCCCAGAGGGAATAAAAGAGGAGCAAAAGGGGAGGGGAGTTTGCAGGAGACCATTAGTTCGCTTCATTGGTTCGAGACTCTCTGAGGCTCCTTGCCATGTTTTGCAGATATCAGCCTGGCAAGCCAGAGAAAGTCTGTGACGCAGTGGTCAGAGGGCGGTACTGCAGGCTACTTCTGCTGACTGACGGCTGCCTGCAATTTGGCAGTTCGAATCTCACTTAGGCTCAAGGCTGACTCAGCCTCCCATCCTTCTGAGGTGGGTAAAATGAGGACCCAAATTTGGTCGGGGGCAAGAGGCTGACTCTGTAAACCACTTAGAGAGGGCTGTGAAGTACTGTAAAGCAGTATTTAAGTCTAAGTGCTATTGCTACCGAGTTTCCCCGAAAATAAGACAGGGTCTTATTTTCTTTTGACATCCCCCCAAATAAGCACTTGGCTATATTTTCGGGGAGGTCTTATTATTTTTGAGGTGCAGGAGGTGGCGAGCGTGGTCACCTCATGGCTGCTGCTGTGTGGCAATATTTTCAGGGAGGGCTTATTTTAGGGGGAAAGAGGGCATTATCTACCTTGTTCTAATCTTGCTTAACAAATGGGTCTTCCATGACCTGTAATTGCAGATGTCTTATTTCCTTCCCAGTCGTGGCAGCATTTGCATAACGAAGGAACTCTTGATTTATGGTGGCTGGGGAAATTCTGGGAATTGAAGTCCACAAGCCTGAAAGATGCCAAGGTTGGGCACCCATGACCTACCCAGAAAGACGTTGGGCATCTGGGTTGAATTCCTCTTTCCTCGGAATTTAGAAGCGTCTCTGTTTTAATTCAGACAAGCGACTGCTAAGCAATAGCCGGAGAAACAGTGACGGAAGCCGGTTTCTTTGCCACACGGTGCTATAATTTTTAATTAAATTGCCTTTATAGCGCAACTTCAATCCTCCACCAGACCTTCCATTATTCCACCGGTTTCAATTCCTTAAGGGGTTTTTCCAAAGCACTTTTCCTATTTCTGAAATGGATTCAGCACGCACACACGCAAACACACACACACACACACACACACAGACACAGAGACAGACGTACCCAGAGGAAGCAATATCTTGAAAAAACTCACAATCTCGTTTTCTTGGCTTCTTTAAGGGGGAACTGCGTTGCTAGCTAGCACGCAACAGAATTTTTTAAAAAAAAACAGAATTTAAACCTTATTTTCAAACCTATGCTCTACGTATGCGTTTAAGCCACATCTGTGTTCATGGATTAAAAGAAACAAACCAACAGACCAATTAATTAGCAACGGGGAGCCCGCTAAGGAAGAAACAATAGATCTTGCCCAGGTTAATTCTCTTCCACATGTCGCCGTGCGTCAAAACACAGCAAGAGGACACGTCCAACGCTTAGAGGGGTCTGCGGGGAAAGTTATAATTACCTATTCCTGATGCACGGGAAGGAAAGCAGATAAAATTGCCTGCAAAGGTATTTTAAAAAACCCATCTGGGCAGGCCAAGCCTATGTGGATTTCGGAAAGTGTAGCCTATCCCAGAGGTATATTTGGACTATGAAGAGGAAGGGGTGCAGAAAAAACGGGGTCTTATGGGAGAAGCCCACCCCCCCCCACACCTTCTGAAAGTGTTGGAATAACCCTTCGAGGGGAAAATCAATTTTATTTCAAGAGGAGCTCTGCTGCTGTGGTTTTAAACCTGCGCTGATATACTTTCTGATTTTCTTGCTTCCTGCAATGCTCTTAAATCAACGGTTTTATAACCACGCTAGCTAGACGGAGTGCTGGATGGGCAGAAGGAATTTCTACTACTTATGGGATGAAGATCACGTGAAGGGTTAATACCACTTTATAAGGCCTTGGTAAGGCCACGCTTGGAATATTTGCATCCAGTTCTGGTCGCCACGATGTAGAAAAGATGTGGAGACTCTAGAAAGAGTGCAGAGAAGAGCAACAAAGAGGATTAGGGGACTGGAGGATGAAGAACGGTTGCAGGAACTGGGTATGTCTAGTTTGATGAAAAGAAGGACTAGGGGGAGACATGATAGCAGTCTTCCAATATCTCAGGGGCTGCCCCAAAGAAGAGGGAGTCAAGCTATTCTCCAATGCATCTGAGGGCAGGACAAGAAGCAATGAGTGGAAACTAATCAAGGAGAGAAGCAACTTAGAACGGAGGAGAAATTTCCTGACAGTGAGAACAATTAATCAGTGGAACAACTTGCCTCCAGAAGTTGTGAATGCTCCAACACTGCAAGTTTTTAAAGATGATGTTGGATAACCACTTGTCTGAAGTGGCGTAAGGTATCCTGCCTTAAGCAGGGGGTTGGACTAGAAGACCTCCAAGGTCCTTTCCAAATGTTATTCTATTATTGATTTGAAGGCCAGCAGCCCACTACGAATGGGGGCGAGGAAAGGTGCAGGCATCAACAAAGCAACATCGCACCCCTTGGGGAAAAAAACAGGAAACTGGGAAGACACTAATTTTAAGGGAGTGGCAGCCGAGTTACCTGGAATTAAGGGGAAATTCGAATCAATTGGAAGGGACTGCCTTCAGAGGCCGTAGGTGCTCCAGTCCTCTCCAGCAAAGATTGGAGCCTCGTTTGTCTGGGAAGGTACATAAGAGTGATGGCTAACCTTTTTGTCATTGCGTGCTGAAAGCACATGCAGGCGTGCTCACACCCATAATGCAATGCATGCGCTCTCCCACCCACCCCCCGCACATGCACTCACAACTCCCCCCGCCTCCTTTTGAGCCTAGTAAGCCTCCCAGGACCAAAAACGGGCTGCCGAGAGGATGTTGCACCCACCCCTATACACACACTCTTCTCCGCCCCCACGCATGTGCACACATCTCCCGCGTGCGCCTAGCACATGTGTGGCAGAGACCAGAAACGCAGCTGGCCGGTGGGAGGTGCGCGTTTTTGCGCAGTGGAGCTCCCTGTGCCTTGCGTGGCATAGGTTCGCCATCCAGGGTATATAAGATTGCTTGCCTTGATCCGGGGGTTGGACTAGATTGCCTCTGATAGTCCTATGATTTCTGTTTCTAAAGAGAGGTTGGGTTAATGCATGCAATTGGGGGCCATTTCATGGACACGAAAGCTCGTCAACAGCCTGGTCAAGGCGAAGGACAAAGCCATAAATCCTCCCTCACAGCCAACGCGGACCTTCCCAGGAGATTCTGCCCTGCTCCTTTGATTTATCCGAAGGTTTTCTGTGGAAGGAAAGCTCAAGAAATGGAACCGATGAGGAATGGAGGCGCAGGGACGGCTTTAAACGGGAGGAAGGAGCTATGACCATAACGGCTCCAATCAATATTTTATGGCTTCAACTCGGACTGTCGAAAGGGCAGCAAGCTCACGTTTTCCCAGAGATCTGTTTTGGCTTGGTCCTTGCAAATAATTCCTCGTGCGCCCAATCGTACTTGGCCAATAATCGGACGATTCTATAATTCTAACATGTCTTATTTTCTAAGCGCTTGGCCTTATTTTCGGGGAGGCCTTTTTATCTTTTGAGGGGCAGGAGGCAGCAAGTGTGGGTCACCTTATGGCTGCTGCTGTGTTGCAATATTTTCGGGGAGGGCTTATTTTAGCGCACGCGCTCCAAAGTCCAATTGGGCTTATTATCCAGGGAGGTCTTATTTTCGGGAAAATGTTAACAGCAGTGCCTGGATGCCCATTTCAGCAGGAAGGGAAGAAAGATTCCTTAAAGGGTAGATTTACAAGTTACCTGATATCGGAGAGCAGCTGACCGAAATGGGAGGAGGGGTCAAGCAGGGAATTAGCCTGGACTCCTTGGCGGTTAAAAACACTGAGCACAGAGAACTGAGACCCGGGTTCGAAACCTGAGCTCCTGTTCTTGCTACAGCTCCTGCTCACCGAGCAGTCCAAAAGCATGCAAATGCGAGTAGATAAATAGGTACCACTTTGGTGGGAAGCCAACAGCATAGAGAGTCCCGGTGGCGCAGTGGTTAGAATGCAATATTGCAGGCAGACTCTGCCCACTGTCAGGAGCTCGATTTTGACCGGCTTAAGATTGTTGCCCGTCTGGGAAGATTCCTGTATTAGAGGCATAAAACAATAAAGTAGCTAGTTTGAACTCTACGCGTGTGAGTCTCTGGTGATTCGGGCGTTACACCAACAGCAGACCCCACCCAACCCAACTCTTGGGAGTAGAGAATGAGAACGCATGGCACCTAATGAGTAAAAATGCCCTGGTTCATAATGAACCAATTAAAAAGGACATGTGGAAAAGCATCCATCTCTCCCGGTAAGGAATCCGTGAACTCTGGATGGTGTCAGCATGAGTGCACATCTCTCTTTGTGCTCTGAATGTTCCACACTGAGCCAAATGCGATGCAACGAAAGGTACATTAATGGCGCTATGTTTGCTGGCATTCACCTTCACCGAGCCTATATTTAGCATCGTCGTGGCTCTCTCAAAGCAACGGTCGTAAATTTAGATCAGAGCGGTGAGCCGGGAGTGCGTAGTGGCTGCTCGCAAAGAGACGACAGAAGAGTGTCCAAAGACGGATTAATTACCCAGGGACCTGCCTCTAAATCTGGGTCTATACATTCCTTTAAGCCAGGATTTTGTCTCCACGCTGAAGGAACAAGACATCCTCCAAAGTCATTGGAATTAGCCACAAAGAGACAGGAAAGCCGACAATCACAAGTGCAATGCAATCCTAAATTGCGTTAACAGAGAGATGCAATCAAGATCAAGTGGGGTACTGATAGCACTCTATTAAGCCCTAGTAAGGCCACACCTAGAATCCTGCATCCAGTTTTGGTCACCATAGTATAAAAAAGATGTTGAGACTCTAGAAAAAGTGCAGAGAAGAGCAACCAAGATGATGAGGGGACTGGAGGCTAAAACCTACGAAGAACAGTTGCAGGAACTGGGCATGGCTAATCTAGAGAAGAGAAGGACCAGGGGAGACATGATAGCAGTCTTCCAATATTTGAGGGGCTGCCCCAGAGAGGAAGGGGTCAAGCTATTCTCCAAAGCACCTGAAGGTCAGACAAGGAATAACAATTGGAAACTGATCAAGGAGAGATTCAACCTGGAAATAAGGAGGAATTTTCTGACAGGGAGAACCATCAACCCATGGAAGAGAAGTTGCCTTCGGAAGTTGTGGGAGCTTCATTACTGGAGGCTTTCAAGAAGAGACTGGACTGCCCTCTGTCAGGAATGGTGAAGGGTCTCCTGCTTGGGCTGTGGGTTGGACTAGATGATCTACAAGGTCCTTTCCAACTCTGTCAATCTCTATTTCCTAACTGCATGTTGTGGCGAAGAGGTACTGAGTCATCATTAGGTGTAGCTGAGAACATCAAACTGCCTCTCGGAAATAAATTAAGACATTTGGGGAATGTCTTAATTTATTCCTCTGGGGCTTCTCCTCCTGTCTGTCCTGGGGTGCCTTTTAGAGGTAGTTGGATAAGGGAGGGGGGGTGAAAATCCCCCCCCCTTAATCAGTCTCTCCTTCTCCTTCAAAGAGCAACAGCTAACGATGGCTTGATACTGTACTGCTTAGCCTGCGACAGCTGCAACCTGGAGCCAAATTAAGAGGATTTATTTTGTAAAAATATTATTTACTTTTTGAAATGGTTTTGGAAGAATGCGATGGCTGTGATGGGGAGGCGTGGGAGGATGAAGTGAGAAAGTTGAGACTGAAACTTAGAGGACTAACAATGGACTCTTATCCTCTCCGAAAATGGATGTATTGAGCTACATATGAGCCGTGGTGGCGCAGTGGTTAGAGTGCAGTACTGCAGGCTACTTTTGCTGGCTGCCGGCTGTCTGCAGTTTGGTAGTTCGAATCTCACAAGGCTCCAGGTTGACTCAGCCTTCCATCCTTCCGAGGTGGGTAAAATGAGAACCCAGATTGTTGGGGGCAAGAGGCTGACTCTGTAAACCACTTAGAGAGGGCTGCAAAGGACTGTGAAGCAGTATATAAGTCTAAGTGCTAAGGAGGGAGGGAGGGAGGGAGGGAGGGAGGGAAGGAAGGAAGGAAGGAAGGAAGGAAGGAAGGAAGGAAGGAGCATTCTCCAGAAGCAATCACAAACCAGGTCACTCCAAGGCATGACAGGCAAGACATCAAAATATAAACTCTCAGCAAACTGTACTCCTTACTAGCACTGATGGTGTTACCTAGTTGGGTAATGAAATGTCTGCAAGAAAACAAGCAAGCTCTGGGAAGCACCAAGGACCCCACAGTCCTCCTCCTGCTGTTCTTCTTCTCCAAAAACCACACTCCCTTCTAGCACTGATGATGTTACCTAGCTGGGTCATGAAACGCCTGCAAGAAAACCACCAAGCTACGAGAAGCACCAAGGACCCCACAGATCAACCCTGACCTGCAAATATTCTCCTTTATCTGTACAACCCCCCACCCCACCCCGCAAAAAAAAAAATCCCCCTCAATTACCTCCATTTCCACGCAGTGGGCTTCCACCTTCTGCACCAACTCCTCGGCTTCTCGCACGCGGAAGCTGAGCTGCGGGGAGTGCTCCGAGGGATTCAGCTCGCTGTCGTAGAATTCCAGAATGGATCTCATCCCATCACGGGCCTGGGACAGAGTAGAAGGAAGGAAGAACAAACAGGGGGGAAAAACTGTTCAGTTTCCATTCAATGCAACTCGGACGACACCTTGGCCACACAAGGGACACTTCCATTCCTCCCCTGGACACGTTTCCTGCGGTTCTTTTATTCTAAGGGCAAATTTCCTGACCGTGAGAACCGTGAATCGGTGGAACGACCTGCCTTCAGAGGTTGTGAGTTCTCCATCCCTGGGGGCTTTTGCAAGAAGGAAAACCGGACCGCCATTCGTCTGAAAGGGGAAATAGGGTCTCCTGCTGGAGCGGGGAGTTGGACTAGAAGACCTCCAAGGTCCCTTCCAACTCGGTCGTTCTGTTATCCTCTTCTGCGAGAATCCAGAATTCATCTTTTGGGCCAACACCAGCCTTTCCTATCCAACTATGCTCTAGAGCCGTGATGGCGAACCTACAGCAGAGCGTGCCAGAGGTGGCACTCAAAGCCCCCTCTGTGGGCACAAGCGCCATCGCCAGTTGCTCTTGTGGTTTACGGCACGCATGTGGCTATTTTGGGGGCGTTTTCCAGGCCATTTTCTGGGTCAAAAACAGGCTCCAAAAAGGCCTGAAAATTTCCTGAAAAACAGCCCAGAAAATGGTCTGTTTGGGGGCTGTTTTCAGGCCGTTTTCCAGGGAATTTTCAGTGTGTTTTTTGAGTTGTTTTTGGCCCCAAAACCAGCTGAAAAACAGCCCCCAAAGCAGCCAAAAACAGATATGTGCCCACCAGCCAGCTGGCCTTGGGTTTCCAGTGCTCCGGCAGGCACACAGGCATGCACATGTACTGGTTTGAGCACTCAGTGCCGAAAAGGTTCTCCCTCATTGCTCTAGAGCAGTGTTTCTCAAACTTGGTGACTTTAAGTCCTGTGGACTTCAACTCCCAGAATCCCCCAGCCAGCTGGGGGATTCTGGGAGTTGAAGTCCACAGGACTTAAAGTCACCAAGTTTGAGAAACACTGCTCTAGAGTTTGCACACCTCCATGATGTTTTTACCCGGAGATGCTCTTTACCCGTTTTGGCTTTTAAGGCCACTCTGAATTCATAGCCTTCCCCTCCTCTGTCCTCCTCAGATAAACAATTAGGCAGCACTTGAGGCTTGACAGCCAATCTTGAAGCCTGCTTGGAATCCAGATGGAAAAGCGGAGATCGGAAGCGACGGTGTCTGATGTGCAACCCTCCCCATCAGTCATTCCTTGGAGAGAGGAAGCTGAGTAAGCAAAGCGCCTTGGCAACTCCCTCCAGTGGTGGGTGCTCCATCAATGGAGGATTTCAAGAAAAGACTGGACAGCAAATTGTCTGAAATTGTATCTCCTGCTTGAGCAGGGGTTGGACTAGAAGACCTCCAAAGTCCCTTCCAACTCTTGTCATTGTATAGATATCAAACAGCATTTGGGACGAAACAGGATCCATCAGTAACAATTAATACAACCCACCCAGGATAACTAATAGGAGAGACTCCCTGTGCATTAATTACTTTGCATTTTCTATTAATTCTATTAATTGCTTTGCATTTTCTATTGAAAAGAAAGGGTACAATAAAAATCAGCTGCAGTTCGACTCTTGACTTCTGATTTCACTGACACTTCCAGAATGTTCTCTCTTTGCAAAAGTGGAGCACAAAAGAGCCGGGGGGGGGGGGAGCCTAAATTTGCGTATTAATTGTATACTTATTCATACAGTTCATTTGGACTTTCCTAGCATATTGCCTCTTATGCTGCTTTGCTTTTATAGTTTCCTTCCACGATCCGGGATATTTGACAGTGAGTGTCTAATTAGTTGTTGGCCACAAAAATCAATGGAAACAAAATTAAAGTTACAAATCTAACTAAAGCCAATCAGATATCTGTGGGGAAAACTTGTTCCAGGGAGAAAGTTTATATAGTGTCATAATTTTATTGAAATCCTATATCTTCCTATTGACTTTTATTGTTTCAAGCGAGATGCTAGAAATATCATTATTAAAGTCTTGGTGTTGCTTGCAGGTCAAAAAAACCGGACTCTTCCTTTTATAAACAAGCTGTAATTGTCTGGTTTATTGACCCATAAATCTCTAAGCTGACTCCCTTCACTACGGTTCTATTACATTACGCCTTTTGCACTATTTCCCGAAGTGAAAATACAGCCTCTCCCCGTTTTATTTAATTTATTTTGTTTTTAGAGAAATTGTTTTGTCATTAACGGCAAAAGAGAAAGAACATAGACTGGTCTTTCTTTCATAATAACTTTTTAATGACAAATCCTAAGTCGCAGTTAAATTTGTTCCATTTCCACCCGAGTGCATTTCAGCTGTTAATTTAAAAGCAAAACTACAGCTCATTCATTTTTATTTTTATTTTTTGACATTAGCGAAGGAACAGGCTAAAACACCGTGTTGGAAAACACAACTATGATGATGTTTTCAGCCAAGTGGTTGAAAGAAAGAACAGCACAGAAGCAGTTTGGCTCCTGAAAAACTGAATTCATACTTTGATTAATTGGCAATGATTTAAGGAGAAGATTAATATATCGTTCTCGTTATTGGAAAACTTAGCGAAGGGGAAAAAAAACTGCCTCTTGTGATGAGTTAAGATATTTAGTTCTACGATAAGAAATATTTTTAGCAAAGCATCTGTATTTTTAACTTGAGCATAAAAACGGCTTTCAGAAAAATTAGCGCAATGAATCTTGACATTTCTGGGTGCCAGTTGCAAAGAATGGGGGAAATTTAACTGAAACTATAAAACCATCACTGGCTTCCAAAAGCACTGAATATAAGCAAACACCCCACCCCCCCCAATGTTTCCTTCCGAAGAAGGCTCCATTTAATTTCGGCTCAAAATGTGTTTGGCAATTAACATTTTTACACAATTGTATTTATGATCTCCATGCATCAAAACCCCTGCAAAATTCTTCGGTCTCACATGACAAAATTATGACGCTTATTTTTTTGTTTTTGTAAATGCAAAGAGGGCTTGAAAAGTCCTCAAGCATCGGTTTTATGATCAAATTTTACACCGCCGTGAAGCTGGGGAGAACAGAGGGCCCCATCGGCGTTCACAAATTCACCAGTCTTCGACTTAGTGACAATTCGAAGTTAAAATGGCATTGAAAAAAGGGACATGATCTTTTTCTCACTTGTTTGATTGTTGGGGTCAAGAGGCTGACTCTGTAAACCGCTTGGAGAGGGCTGTAAAGCACTTTGAAGCGGTATATAAGTCTAAGGGCTAAATGGGAAGGGAGGGAGGGAGGAACTGAGAGAGATGAAGGAGAACAGGAGGGAGGGAGCTGAGTGACTAAGATGCTGAGCTTGTCAATCGCGGCAGTTTGGCGGTTTGAATCCCTAGCGCTGCGTAATGGAGTGAGCTCCCGTGACTTGCCCCAGCTTCTGCCAACCTAGCAGTTTGAAAGCATGTAAAAGTGCAAGTAGAAAAAGAGGAACCACCTTTGGTGGGAAGGCAACAGCGTTTCGTGCGCCTTCGGCGTTTAGTCATGCCGGCCACATGACCACGGAGACATCTTCGGACGGCGCTGGCTCTTCGGCTTTGAAATGGAGCCCCCTAGAGTCGGGAACAACTAGCACATGTATGCGAAGGGAACTTTCACCTTTACTTTAGAAAAACAGGTATAAGGAGAAGAGGAAGTAAACTTGTGGGAGTGAATGTTGAAAGGAGCCAATTCCTGGGGTTTTTAGTGGCATTCCGACAAGGCAAAAAAAAAAATTCGTGGCCTCCAGCACTTAAATGAGAAACACCTTTGATAAGAACTGCCCCAAAATGGAATGACTCACGGCTCAAATCTCATTCGGGGGCAGGGGGACGGAGGGAGGGAGGGGGAAGCTGCAAGAAAAGAACATTTTGTAAGAAGTGGAATCTAATAAAATTGCTTATCTAGGCCCTTTTTTAAAAAAATAAATAATAATAAAAAAAAAAAACCTCCATTCCAAAATGTGCCGAACGCAACCCTTGCAAAAGTAGAAAACCGAGGGGAAACCAGCCTTGTGTTAGAAAGTCTCTCATCTGCAGATTTTGATAAATTGCAATTGGGTGCTTGCGTTTTTTATGTCTGTGTGTGTGCAAGTAGTTCTCGACTTACTGACCGTATGAAGTTACAACAGGAAACGGGGAGAAATGACCATTTCTCACACTTATGACCGTTGTGGCATTCCCTATGCTCACTGATCAAAATTGATCTAAGGTGGAACTAGAACTCATCACCTCCTGCTGATTGGCCCAAAGTCACCCAGTTGGCTTTCATGCCTAAAGCAGAACTAGAACTCACCACCTCCTGGTGATTGGCCCAAAGTCACCCGGTTGGCTTTCATGCCTAAGGCAGAACTAGAAATCACCATCTTCCCACTTTTCTAGGCTGCTGCCTTCACCACGAGACCAAACTAGCTTTCCCCTTGGCACCTAGATCTGACAGCCATGCATACACAACTTTGCTGACGAATACACACTTCCCATGACCAAAAGTGCATATGAACAGCTGCGGCATCTGGGCACCCAAGAGCATCAGAGTTAACCAGGCAGATAAAAGATTTTAATTGCATCTAATGTCCAAGTAATACTTCAATTACGCCTGGACAATACTGGACCAGTTGCCGATTGTTAGGCGAGCGAAAGAACTTCAGTAATTACAATTAATTTGGATGGACGGCTTGTGTGATCCACGACAATAAAGATCAGCCGAGCATTTAGCCCCCAAAATGCTCACACGGAAAAAAAACCAGCCAGGTAGACTTTACCTTTTAACTTCTAAAAGAGCTCTTTTATTTTTTGGAACAACGGAGCCAGCGGACATCACCGGTCTGTGTTTAAAGACGGCTGAAGTGTAGCTTCATTAAGCAGTTAGCAAAACCCAGCAAAGCTGAAAAGTGAAGGAGAATCTGTTTCCATTAGAGCAATATTGGTTTGGGTTGTTTTTTTTCCCTCCCCCTTTTCCTTCTTCTTGAATGAAAAAGACAAAACCTTTCCACAAAGCAACGGCAAAGCTTGTTTTAATTAAAAACATAATACAAAGATCATGAATAAATGATTCGGGGAAGGAATTCTTCTATTCTTTGGTGCCGTAATGAGAATTCCAAAAGAATCAACAGCTTTGTAGTGGGGGGTTTTTTTCTCTTCATGTTTGCACATACAAACCCAGTGAGGTGTTGCTGAATGTCAGACACACTTATACGTTTCCTGAGTGAGCAGGGGGTTGGACTAGATGACCTCCAAGGTCCCTTCCAACTCTGCTACTATTGTTAAGTTGCAAACACGCACCCGCGCACACACACAACAGCCAATGACTCTACGGTACTTGGTGGGACTACCTGATTTGCTCTAAATTAGGGTGAGTGAATAAAGTATATTAGTATATAAAAAGTGCAGAGAAGAGCAACCAGGATGATTAAAGGCCTGGAGCCTGAAAAATGTGAAGAACGGCTGCAGGATTTGGGCAAGGCCAGTCTAAAGAAAAGAAGGACGGGAGGAGACAGGATAGCGGTCTTCCAGTGTTTGAGGGGCTGCCTCAAAGAAGAGGGGCACAAATTATTCTCCAAGGCACCAGAAGGCAGGACAAGAAACAACGGATGGAAAGCAATGAAGGAGAGAAGCAACCTGGAACTAAGTGGAAATTTCCTGACAGTGAGGACAATTAACCGGTGGAACTGCTTGCCACCAGAAGTTGTGAGTACTCCAACACTGGAGGTTTTTAAAAAGGGACTGGACAGGCATTTGTCTGAACTAGTATAGAGTCTCCTGCTTGAGCAGGGGGTTGGACTAGAAGACCTCCAAGATCCCTTCCAGCTATTCTATTCTATTATTCTACTCTATTCTACTCTAACTCTATTCTATTCCATTCCATTGCACTCCACTCTAATTCTATTCTATTCTATTTCTATTCTACCCTACCCTTATTCCTCTTTCTGTTCCATTCCATTCCATTCTAATTCTATTCTATTTCTATCCTATCCTATTCTACACCCTCAACCCCCAAAGACTCTACGGCACTTGGCTGGTCCACCTGACTTGCTATCAATCAGGGTGAGGGAGTAAAAGTACATTGTGTTTATCTGCTTATGAATATGCATCCACACGGCCTCTTCTCTGCCTCCATGGTTAATGGGGAGATTCAAGATCATTCACACCACGGTTTTCGAAGAGAAGACACCAGCAGGGCACCTTATAGCAATAAAGACGTCTGGTTAATGGACTCAAATATGTTCCAGATCATCCTTTAGGCTTCCAGCCTGCGCAGGGACGTGATGAGTCAGGCTCCATCCTGATCCGTCAAAGAAAACCTCTGCAAAGGCAGGCAGTTCTCTGCTTACGGCCACAATTGAGCTCCAAATTATTTTTGCTAAGCGAGGGTGTTGTGGAGTGAATTTTGCACAGACACCCTTTTACGAATTTTCTTGCCACAGTTGTTGAGTGCAACGCGGCCGTTGTTAAGTTAGTAACCCAGCTGGTTCAGGGAATCTGGCTTCCTGGTTGGCTTTTGCTTGTCAGAGGGACGCAAAAGGGGATCCAGTCACCCCTGGACACTGCAACCATCATAAACACAGGCCGGTTATGAAGGGGTGGGGGGAAGGAACTGTGGGGTCCTTGGGGCTCTCTGAGGTGGGTTGGTTTCTTGCAGACGTTGCATGACCCAACTAGGTAACATCATCAGTGTTAAAAGAGATTGGATTTGCAGAGAGGAGGAGGGGGGGAGGAGGAGGAGGAGGAAGAAGAGTAAGAGTAAGAAGTATGGGATCTTTGGTGCTCTCTGAGCTTTGTGGGTTTCTTGCAGACATTTCATGACCCAGCTAGGGAACATCATCAGTGTCGGAAGGGAGTAAGGTTTGCGGTGGGAATACCGTGGTGTCCTTGTTAGTTTTGCAGGCGTTACATTACCCAACTAGCTAACACCATCCCTGCAGATGCTCAGGAGAAGGAGGTGTTTCTTGAATCGCATCTCAGACCATCCCAGCACCCTAAAATACGAAGGACCATGGCGGCTCCTTTCTCCCTTTTCTCCTCCAGCCCCTCCGAAAAGTTCGGCTTGTGCCCCCAACTTCCTCCCTGCTTCCCCCTCCCCGGATGACGGCTGTGAGCCCCACCGGAGCATCCATGTCTCCGTTTTCATCTGCCCCAGCATGCGGAAGCAGCATCATTAGAGGATAATGTGACGGCGGTAATTAGTGTGGGATTTGCAGGGGGTGACGATGCCTTATTTCATCGTGGCAACCCCCCCTCCCCTTTCATGGGCGCCTGGCCATCTGCTTCGTTTCTTAACTAAAAGTTGCGCCGTTCGGAGCGGCTTCATTAAGAGCCTCCTTCCCAACTCCGCCGTTGCCAGGATCTTCCTCCGGATGACACCCTGGAGGGAGATTTCGTCCTCCTGCTTTAGTGACATTTCGGGGGAAGAACGACGGCGGCGTCATCCGCGGCAGCTTTTTTTGCGGGTGGGTGGGGAAGAGCTTTTAAATCAACCGATCCATCAGGCTGCTGCAGCAGCAGCCATCGCCCTTAATTAACACGCACCGGCGGTCCTCGTCTTATGACGCCGATGGAGCCCAGCGTTTTTGTTTTGTTTTGCGAAGCGAGACGGTTGCTGAGTGAGTCCTGCAGCCTTCCTCGCCACAGCGGTTCAGGCAATCCCTGTGGTTGCTAAGTTGGTAATGCGGTTGTTAAGTGAACCGGGCTTCCACGTGGGCTTTGCTGGTCAGGAGGTTGCAAAAAGGGGTCAGGTAATGCAGGGACGACGCCACCGTCGTAAATCTGAATTTTGATCCGTGACTTATGACAGTTGTTCATACTTATGACCATTGTAGCATTTCCACCATCATTTGATCAAAATTCCTCCTCCTCCTCCCTGAGAACCACAAAGCTCAGAGAGCACCAAGGACCCCACAGGCCTCCTCTTCCTCCTCCTCTCCACAATCCCCACTTCCTTCTAGCACTGATGATGTTCCCCAGTTGGGTAATGAAACGTCTGTAAGGAAACAACCAAGCTCAGAGAGCACCAAGGAGCCCAGAGTCCTCTTCCTCCCCTCCTCCTCCTTCTCTTCTCCTTCTATCCTTTTCCTCCTCCTCTCCTCTTTCTCTTCCTCCCCTTCTCCTCCTTCCAAAAGGAGGAGAAGGGGAGGAGTCGGATGGGCAATTGTGAACTATCTTGAAAGACTGTGGGAGAGGAAAGACTTTGCTGGAGAGGAATTCACTGTCAATTAAATAAAAAGGGGTTTATCGGGACAAGGACTCGGCTTCGTGCTGCTGGGGAAGCCTGGGTCAAAACATCTAGGTAAAAGAGACTCAAACAACCGGTTGAGCATGGAGAAGTTGTGGGAAGCACGTTGACAAGATGGCGCCAACGAAGACGGGCCCATCCCTTCCTCCTCCTCCTCCTCCACCTTCCCCGCAAGAGGAATTTTGGAGAGCCAAATGCCGGCTGCCAATTTCAAATGTTTAATAAACGTTTTTAAGCTTATCGCAAAAGCCATATTTCGAGTGCCGGCACGGTAAGTGATTTTTTTCTGTGGGGTGGGTGGGGAGAGTGGGGGGAAATACGTACAGCTGAAAATGGGTTGTTTCTGCATGTCTGCTCCAAGATAGAGGGAGAGGTTTCAGAACAGGACGGTTCGCCCAGGCAGAGGGCGCGCAAGCTGAGAATTGTTAATTAAGGGTTGAATTTGTGGCGGTGGGGCGGCTGCCAGAGATGGATTATGTTATTGGGGGGTATCGGGTTGCTTGGATGAATGGGCGAGGCAGGCAAAGGATGGGGATGGAAGGCAGGGAATGGGGAGGAAGCAGCTTCTAACGCTGTAGAAACGAGCGAGAAAGGTCCATCTGGCTTCCCGGTCCTCCAGGTCCTGGTTGCCCCAAAGGTGATTTCTTCAAGAGGCAACTGGGCTTCCTTCGTTTTTCCTTGAAGACGTTTCGCTTCTCATCCAAGAAGCTTCTTCCAAACTTCTTGAACTTCAAGGTCTATGGAGGTCCTCAGTCATCCAGGTCCTGGTTGCCCCAAAGGTGATTTCTTCAAGAGGCAACTGGACTTCCTTCGTTTTTCCTTGAAGATGTTTCGCTTCTCATCCAAGAAGCTTCTTCCAAACTTCTTGAATTTCAAGGGGTATGGAGATCCTCAGTCATCCAGGTCGGGGTTGGCCCAAAGGGGCTTTTTCAGAAGGCAACTAGATTTTCTTTTGAAGACGTTTTGCTTCTCATCCAACAAGCTTCTTCAGAACGTCTTCTTCAAGGCATATGGAGGTCCTCAGTCATCCAGGTCATGTCCCAAAGATGCTTCCCCCAAACCAACTAGAGAGCAGGGCTTGCAAGAGGCTTGTAGAGTGGGCTGCTGGGGGCATGCAGAGGTTCGGGAGAACCTCTAGCTAATATTCTGTGCAGTTTGAAGAACCCTCAAATCTCACTCCTGGCTGGTGCCGCCCACACCGCACCGCCCCTCCCAGAAGTCCCCATGTGGCCCATTTTGGGTGCAGGTAAGTGCAGGGCATGCTTGGAGGTTCGGGTAGGACAAAAAACGGGCCTACTGGACGTTCAGGCCCGTTTCCCGCCTCCAGAGGGCCTCCGGATCAAGGGGAGGCCGTTTTCACCCTCCCGGAGGCTCGTAAAAAGTCTCCAGAGCCCCGGGAGGGCAAAAATGTCCCCTGCCCCCCACTGTGGAGCAGGAGGGTGACTAGGCCATGCCCACCATGACCACGCCCACCCAGCAACCGGGAAGAGAACCCCTTGCTAAAATGTTTGAAGCCCATCGCTGCTTGTAACCCATCCCAAATAATTAACTGGAAGCGTGTGAATAGCAAAGAGAAAACGAAGTGTTTCTGTTTCAGATACAGTTGAAAAGGCTTGGTAATTTATTATCCAGGGACTCAGTTGGTGTGTTTCATTCTACCAGCAGTTAATTATAGGCAGAATGATTTTCTGGCATATTAAATACACGGAGTTTCTTGGGCTGTTCTGGAACAAAAAAATGCTGTGAAAAAGTCACTTACGAGGAGAGGTGGCCTAGAGGTCTTGAGAGAGAAAAAAATTTAAATAAGTAAGTGTAGGAACCGCAGTAAAACAATGGCATTTTGCGTGGGTCAGAGAAGGAAGAAACACTTGGCAATCCAAGACTACTCCATTGCCGTGTTTCTCAACCTTAAAGGTAAATTAAAGGAAAAGGTTCCCCTCGCACGTATGTGCTAATCGTTCCCAACTCTAGGGACTGGTGCTCATCTCCGTTTCAAAGCCGAAGAGCCAGCGCTGTCCGAAGACGTCTCCCTGGTCATGTGCCCGGCATGACTCAACACCAAAGGTGCATGGAACACTGTTCCCTTCCCACCAAAGCTGGTTCCTATTTTTCTACTTGCAGCTTTTTCGTGCTTTCGAACTGCTAGGTTGGCAGAAGCTGGGACAAGTAACAGGAGCTCACTCCATTATGCGGCGCTAGGGATTCGAACTGCTGACCTTTCTGATCAATAAGCTCAGCGTCTTTGCTACTGAGCCACTGCATCCCGTTCTCAACCTTGAGTAGACTTCAAACTCCCAGGCTGGCAGGAGGATTCTGGGAGTTGAAGTCCATCCATCGTCAAGCTGCCCAGGTTGAAAAACGCTATTCTGTTACTTTAACTGTTATTTATATAATTCCCAAGAGGAGGCCTCAAAGCAAAAGAGAAGTCATGAAAATGAGGGAACTAGTATTTTCTTTATTCTGACAATGCTTCAAAATAGATACATTCAGTTTTGCTGCTACCAAGATTGTTGGACGAGCAGGCGCAAAAACAGCCAGGGAAACATCACTCAGGAGCGCTGATTTACCACTAGTCTATAATGTATTTAGGAGGGGACAAGGAAATATTAACGATTTAATAGCCAGCCATCAACATCCCAATCAACAACTAAAACACACCCCAATCAACAACTAAAAAGCCTCACACTACCAAGATTGTTGGATGAGCAGGCCCAAAAACAGCCAGAGAAACAATTGAAGCCCGGGAAAAGTCACTCAGGAGAGCTGATTTACCACTAGCTTATCAAGTATTTAGGAGGGGATAAGGAAATATTAACAATTTAATAGCCAGCCATCAACATCCCAATCAACAACTAAAAAGCCACACACAACAGGAATCGTAGAAATACCACGCACTGACTAGTACACACTCCGCTAGAGAGAAGGTCCCTGAAGATGGCCTCCAGCACGAGTCTGAAATATTGGAAGACTAAATCTCTGGTCGCAGTGACTGCCCCAGATCGGATCCTGTAACATTATCCTGGCACATGTAGATTCGCCTTCTTTCATGCTTGGAAATTTTGGAGCAGATGTGTGAGGCACACTGATTTAAGTTCATCCCCCCCCCCCATCTGTCTGAAAACTTTGTGGTTCAAACTGTGCCCTTACATATTATGGAACGCCAAGAATATTTTCCCCCTCCCAAAGTCTCTTCGAAGTAGAATCCTGATAGTTTTAGCTCCCTGAAGGTGAATTAATGTGATGCAACCTTAAAATATTTTGACTCTGTGGACAGATTTTCCCCTGGGTGCCTGACATCTGGCTGGTTGAGCCATTTGACAATTGTCCCGTGTTGCTTTCTCCTCCTGGGGCTGAACTAAGTGACTGCAGCATCTGTCACGGAATTCAGTGGCTATCCCACCAAGTGTTTTCTCCCGCACGATCTTAAGAATGACAGAATAACAACAGGGTTGGAAGGGACCTTGGAGGTCTTCTAGTCCAGCCCCCTGAAAATGAACATCTTAGAAGGGAGTGGGGTTTGCAAATAGGAACTATTTTAGTACTGATGTTGTTATCTACCGTATTTTTTGGAATATACGACGCACCTTTCTCCCCCCCAAAAAAGAGGGTGAAAATGTGGGTGCGTCTTATACACTGAATGTAGCCCCACCCACCTAGCAGTCCCAACCCTTTGGCCTCTGCCTCCCAGCAATCTACCTCCTTGCAGCAAACGGGGGTGGGGCGGGATGGGGCTTGCGGAGGCTGCAATACGCTGGAGCAATCCCTGCAGTCTGAAACAGCTGATGATCGGGAGAAACTGAAAGCGAAACTTGCTGTTTGCTGCAGGAGGCAAATTGCTGGGAGGCAGAGGCAGTTTTTTTTTCTTGTGCTAATCAGGCAGTTTACAGCAAGGAGATAAGTCAATAACTACAAATGCCTATAAAATGTTCAAATGATTAGACTTATTTTTAAAAGACTGCTTTATTATTGTTCTAGACAGCTTAAAATGAAGAAGCTTTTTAAAATAAATGCTTGATCTGAAGAGGCCCGGTGCTATTGTATCACCTTTTAAATAGCAGAGAATAACGTATACTTCCAGAAAGCACATCAATTCTAACAGCATCTGTACAAGTATAGTCTGAAATACAACACTACAAACAGTGTATATTGTCTGTACTATTTGCTGTTTGTTGCAAGGAGGCAAATTGCTGGGAGGCAGATTTTTTCCTCTTGTTTTCCTCCCCAAAAGCTAGGTGCGTCTTATACTTCGGAGCGTCTTATACTCCAAAAAATACAGTAGTTCCCACGGTTGTAGTGCTTAGCCCAGAAGTCTCACATGACAGAAGCTGCTGCTTTCCCCCTCTAATTTATGATGTCCAAACCAAAACCACATTCATGCAATTAAATTTTTAGATTCAGCGAGATTCTTCTCCATGCACACAAGGGCCACTGTAGAATCGCAGAGGGGATGGGTAAACGTTTTACGCACAACCCAGCAGCACTCTTGTCTATCACTCCTTGCCCTGCATAATCACAAAAGATACGGCCAAAGCAAATGAGACTTCATCTGCATTTTCTTGCTAGCTTGCTCCTTTGCCCACGGGGAGTTCTATCAGCCTGCTACGGATCGCCTGTGGCAAACAGGCAGTGAAATGAACTTCAAGGTGGCAAGGAACCACAGGAAACCAAGCAGAGCTCAGGAAGATCAAGGAACCAGCCAAATATCAGGGTAACTGATGCTTCTTCCGTGGATTTGCTAGTATCCGCCTTTTCTCGTCTGCCGGACTTGGGGTTGTCCTTTACAATTCAGAGTAGTATTACCAATGCCTCTGAAACCTGCTTATTTAATTTGTGTCCTGCCTTTATTATTTTTACAAATAACTCAAGGTGCCAAACATATCCAACACACTTTCCTTCTCCTATATTGTCCCACGACTTTACTTTACTTTACTTTATTTCGTATTTCTAGACCGCCCCCTCTCCCAAAAGGGACTCGGGGCGGTGTACAGTCAGGCAACAACCAGGTGAGGTGAGTTGGGCTGACAGAGTGTGATTGACCCAAAGTCAACCAGCTCGCTTTCGTATCTAAGGTGGGACTAGAACTCACAGGCGCCTGGTGATTGGTTCAAAGTCACCTAGCAGGCTTTCATGGCTAAGGCAGGACTAGAACTCACCATCACCTGGTGACTGGCCCAAGGTCACCCAGCCATCTCTCACGTCTAAGGTGGGACTAGAATTCACAGGCTCCTGGTGATTGGCCCAAAATCACCCGGCTGGCTCTCATGCCTAAAGGCAGGACTAGAACTCCCAGGCTCCTGGTGATCCCCTTTTGCCAACTCTCTGATCAACAAAGCCAGTGGGAGAAACCACATTCACTTAACAATCAGGTTACTAACTTAAAAACTGCACTGATCCGCTTAACAGCTGCATCAAGAAAGATCGTAAAATGGGGGCAAACTCACTTAGCAACCATCTCACTTAGCAACATAAACGTGGGGCTCAATTGTGGTTGTAACTCAAGGACTCCCTGTGTTCCTTTCCACGAGAAATCTTACTCAGGATTATTCAAACAGAAAAGCGAACAAGGCGAATATTGCCGTGTTGTGTCGTTTTCAATCCTCTTGGGCAGAAGAGCTGGGGGGGGGGGGAAACCCCACAACTTTCTTCTTCGGTGTTTTCTTTTCCTTCATTCTCCTGTACGATATCTAATAACGATTCTAGTCCGAACAGGGTGTCAGTTTCAAGCAGTAAATTAGGCAATTGTAAAAATAAAAAATAAAGGGGGAGGGGGAAGATTAGTTATTTTTCTTAGCATTAATATTTATTTCCGTTTTTGGTTGCTCTCTTTCTTTATTTATGCATTAAAAACGTTACCCCGTGATAATGCAGGAAATTCTTATGCGGTGCGAGATGCTACCTTAATGATGTGAATTATATCCGGTCGGATCGCACGCTACTTCTGAAGAGAAGCAATATCTATATTTTGTGTGTGTGTGCATCTGTGTGTATAAATAAATAATCTCATTAATTTTTTAGCACTCCCTAGTAGGGAAAGGTGCCCACTCGCTGACATCTGTCCTCTCCTTCCTGGCAGGCCACACATTAGCATCTAAATAGCTGGCAGATAGAAGGAAATAGGAACCACTAAGAGCTCTTTAATTAACTTTAATCCTTTGTAAATCCATATACTGCAATCTGCTCTCTTTTTTTCCCTTCCCCCCCCCCCCCAGGCAAGATCTTCTTAGGAAATCTCTCCGCTTTAGGAGGAAAAGGAGGGGAAAAGGCAAGGGTTGGGACCTTCTAGCCCAGAGGTCAGCAACTGGGGGTCTGTGAGAAAATGTTGGTGGTCCGCAGAAAAACTATTTGCTTTTTTTACATTGCACTAAATCAGGGGTCCTCAAACTACAGCCCCTGGGATGGATATGTGCAATGAAGGCTTGTGTTGCTGCAGAGAGTCTCCCCCTTTGGGGTCTTTCTGTGCGGGGCAGAAGAGGGCAGAAATTCCAACTTGGGGTCTGCTTCAGCCTCCTGGTGGGGGGCTTTGGGCGAAGGCTGGAGGGAAGTGACACTGGTGGCGAAGAGCCGGAGGGTCTCGTTCCAGTGGGACTCCATCATGGCCTGGAACTGGCTGGCCATCTCAGCCCGCTGAGCCTCCAGGCACCGGTCCCTAGCCTTGCACTCCCGCAGGTCTTCCCTCTGCTTGGAAAGCCTATGCTCCTAGTCCTCACTGAGGTGCTTCTGCTGAGCCTCCTTCCCGGTCAGAATTTGAACTGAGCCAGCTGTTTTGCCAACTCTTTCTCCTGGTGGCTGCTTAGCGCCAGCAACTGCCTCCTGTTGGGGTCCTAAGGAGCCCAGGTGGGCAGGCGAGGAGTGGTGAGTAGAGGCTGGCAAGGCACCCCTCGACATGAGTGACATCGAGTTGGCCACGCCCACCCAGTCACATGACCACCTAGCCACGCCAACCCAGCCGGTCATTAGGCAGATCCTGTTAGTAGTCGGCAGGATTTAAAATGATGAATGTAGTGGTCCCTGAGGTCCGAAAGGTCGGTGACCCCTGGTCTAGGTGATGCCAACCTCAACTGCCAACTGGTCTGATCAAGCCTGTAGCTGAGCCTGACGGAGAAGGAAGACGATCGATGGAAGGGAGTATGTGAAGCTTAGGGTTGAACGGTGGATTGCTCTCACCAGGCGACGTCATCAGGGCAAATGCCCACTCCCTTCTAGCACTGATGATGTTGCCTAGCTGGGTCATGAAAGGTTGGCAAGAAAACCACCAAATATAAATATAGAAAGCAGTATGAAAAGGAAAGGTGGGAAGAGGGAAGGGGGAGGAAAGGAAGGGGAGAAGGGGAAGGAGGAGGGGAGGGAAAGGAAAGGAAAAGAAGGGAATGGGGAAAACAGAAAGGGAAGGGAAGAAGGAAGGAAGGAAGATGAAGAAAAGGAAGGAGGAAGGAAGATGAAGTAGAAGGGAAGGAAGGAAGGAAGGAGGAAGGAGAAGGAAGGAGGAAAAGGGAAGGGAAGATGCTGGTTAGTGTTAAGTTGAGTTGGGTTTCTTGGTATTAGTATATTTCATGAACGGAGAGAATGAAGGAAAGTTCAGTTAAATGTACAGTTCAACGTATCATGAACCCTTTGAACATCTTAATCAACAAATTAAGTATGTTGTGAACATCTTCTTATCCTTTTAGGGTCTGTGACACAATTTTCTGCTTTTTTTTTTAAGGGGAGGGAAACCCCTAACAGAAAAGATATTAATAGCTATCTCATTGGGGGGGCGTTCCATTGCTGAACCCGAGCCAATAGGAGCTTATTAAAAGGGTATTAAAAGATAAAAGCCACAGACCTCCCTGAGAAATTAAGCTATAGCAACAGATAAACCTTTTCATGTGACAGCTCTAAAGGGACCGAAGATTTACGTTTGCCGAGAAGCCAACAAAAGATGCAATTGAACGTTAAATAAAACAGCTATATCAAAATAATTGGGAGGCTACAATTACCCAATTACCATCATTTAAATAAAAGCTGGCCATAAGCCATTTCCAATATGTTTTACCGGATCATTAGGAAAATTGGTTTGAAAAATGCGACAAATGAAAATGGATTTAGGCCATAACGAAGCATAGAAGGGATTTTTTTAATATGCTGAGTCGGGGATAAAGCCGCTCGAATTTAATAGGGGGGACCCCCCCCTCGCTCCACTGCCCCTTGTCTGCAAGGCAAATATAAAGAATTACCTTAAAAAGAGCGGCCATGAGAACTTAAATCCTCACGCTGAAAAATTGACTTATGAGAAGGAGGACTGTGAGGTCCTTGGTTCTCTCTGAGCTTGGTTGTCTTCTTGCAGATGTTTCATTACCCAACTAGGCAATAACATCAGTGCCAGAAGGGGGAGCAACTGAAACAGCAAAGCCTGTTGTGGGTTGAGATTTCTCTGTCCTTTGTCCTGCCTGTAGCTCTGCCTTCTGTCTCCCAAGGTTCTTCTCACATCTCATTGCAAAGGGAAAGACCCTCACGGTGGACTCAAACTTTGCCAGTTCTCTCTGTTGTGGCCTGCCAGTGGCCAGTGGAGCTGGCAGCAGATTCGGACAGTGAGGAGGTTGGGGAGGAACATGGGCCAGTCCTGGAGTCTGGGGAAGGCTCTGATGAGGGTTCTGTGTCAGAGGCAGAGAGGAGGCCAGAGCCGTATGCCAGTTATCAGCTGCCTTCAGAATCAGACATCAGTGAGGCAGAAGAACAGCTGGAGCCTGTTCCCAGTATGTGCATGCGCAGAGTGGCCAAGCGAAGGGAAGAGCTAAAGAACAAGGGTAGACTTGGGAGTAAAGCCAGAGGTGGACAGTGAATGGCCCCTCCCAGAGGAAATAAAAGAGGAGCGAATGGGGAGTGGAGTTTGCAGGAGACAGTTCAATTCATTAGGGTGAAGATCTGCTCCTTCTTGCCAGAAAATTACTGCTACAGAGGGGCGTTTGGAAGATATTGACCTGGCAGCTCTCCAAGCCTGATAAAGGCCCATAGTTGTGAAATCTCATGAAAGTCTGTTGGCCGGGACTTTGCTGGAGAGGAATTCACTTTAAAACGAAATAAAAGGGGTTTTATTGGGACCAGGAGTCGGCTTCGTGCTTTTGGGAAGCCTAGATCTGAACACCTCTCTTCACCCAGCGGTTCACAGACCCTCCGGCATTTCCCGGAGAAAGAGCTGGGGCAGCAATCCCTTATCCCAAATGGTGATTTATTTATTTTTCGGGATGCTGTGGGAAGGCGCTCGTGCTTGTCGCAACCAGAGGAATAACGCTCGGCTCGATTTGGATTCGTTTTGATTGTGGGCAGGAGACGGACAGGTTGACCGGTGAGAAAAAAAAGTTAGCCGGGACGGCTGAATGCGTTTTGTTCTTCCAGAAAATACCTCTGGTCTTAGCAGGGAGAAGTGTCCAAAGGAACATGATGGCTGGTAAACAAGTCCATTTATGGCAGTCACAGCTTCTCCAGCAAGGTGCACGGATAGCGAATCAGCCGAGCGTGGCTGCCTCTTGTTACCATCAATGTATCCTGCAGATAAATGGCCCTTTTCAAGTTGTTTTTCTGACCTCGCTTGTATCCAGGTATGTTTTGGAGGCAGGGAAACTGAGCCTCCTCAATGCAGACCGCAGAAAGTAAATACCCCTGCATACATAAACATCAAAGGTGACAGAAAACACAGCCGTGGGCCACAGGCTGCCTGGTCTTCGAGAAATGGCCCCCGCCACGGCAGCCCTCTTGTTCTGAGATACGGGCTTCGGAGGAGCAGAAAAGGTTGTCTTAGACATCAGGTTTGGTTGCTGAAGAAAAATAACTTTTTGTCTTTTTAGAGGAAGCTGAAAATCCTGCGTTGTGAAAGAGGAAGGGAAGGCCTCCGTGGATGGATGGGTGGATGGATGGATGGTAGGAAGGAAGGAAGGAAAAAGGAAGGCAGGAAATGGAAAGAAGAGGAAGGAAAGAAGGAAGGAAGGGGATGAAAATGAGAGGAAGGAAAAAAGGAAGGAAGGAAGGAAAGAAGGAAGGAAGGAAGGAAAGAAGGAAGGAAAGCAGGCAGGTCGGAGATGGGAAGAGAAAGGAAGGAAGGAAGGAAGCAGGGAGGGAGGGAGAGAGAGAAGAAGGAAGGCAGGAGATGGAAAGAAGAGGAAGGAAGGAAGGAAGGAAGGAAGGAAGGAAGGAAGGAAGGAAGGAAGGAAGGAAGGAAGGAAAGAAGGCAGGCCAGAGATGGGAAGAGAAAGGAAGGAAGGAGGGAGGGAGGGAGGGAGGGAAGAAGGAAGGCAGGAGATGGAAATAAGAGGAAGGAAGGAAGGAAGGGCTCTGAATATGTAGTCAGAGCCAATTCCCCCTTCAAAATCCATTTGAGAGAAAAAGAGCCCCTTCTCCGTCCCTCCCTTCCACAGGCTTTATCTTAATAAGCATCTTTATTTTATCTTTTTTTTTAAAAAAAAAGCAGGGCATTTAAAAAGGTGTTTTGTTTCTGCTGCAATCCTGAAATTAGTTTTTCTTCCCCTGCTGTTGAGTTACGAGTTGCTCTCCAAGACGAATAATGCAGTCATATTTCCAACATCGGGGTAATAACTTCGCAAATGGCATTTCCCCCACAACGAAACGAGGAACTTTCTGGGGGTGGACGGCCTTAATTTTTATTATTTTGGTGTTTTTCTTTTGTCTGTTTCTTAAACAGAGATGCTAAACCTGCACCAGGGGATGCTACGGGAAACCAGCAATGGAGGGATGGAGTTCAAAGGGCCCGGAAGACGCCCCCACCTCCATCCAACCGTCATTTAATTTAAGGGCTTTTGTGCTCTGACTTCACATCAATATCCGTAAAGGCAACTGGAGAATCATCCCTGCTCAACAACCGTTTCAATAAATCAATACAGCTTTATCACAAAGGGACGCGGGTGACAAATTAAGTGTGCTAGATTTGGCCCAACACGCTGATCTTGAGTAATAGTGACAAGATCTCTGCCTGGGTGACAACAACGGAGGCTGCAATCGGATATTTGTTTTAGGAAAGAAGAGGGTTGCACAAAGGCGGTATTGATGGGGCTGCAAAATATTTACGGATTATTCTGATGGAACATTTACACTTACGCGCACACACAGAGCACACAGTTAGGTTAGCTCCATTTCTGTTAATGTTCCTTTGCAGGGAAAGGAAGGAGGGAGGGAGGGAGGGAGGGAGGGAGGAAGGAAGGAAGGAGACAGATGGATGGATGGGAGGGAGGGAGGGATGGAAAGAAGGAAGGGATGGGAACAGAGGAAAGAAGTGAAGGAAGAAAGGAAAGGTATGAAAAAGGAGAGAAAGAGAGAGGAAGGAAGGAAGGAAGGAAGGAAGGAAGGAAGGAAGGAAGGAAGGAAGGAAGGAAGCAAGCAAGCAAGGAGACAGATGGATGGATGGGAGGGAGGGAGGAAGGAAACAGACGGATAGATGGATGTATGGATGTTGGGCATCCCGCCAACAGGTTTCTCCTGCACAGCTCCCACCATGAACAACAGTCCTTAAAGCACCGTCTCCCTTTTCTCGGGGGGCCTGACTGCCTCCCCCCTCCATCTTTTTCAGCATTGAAACCCCAGCCTTATCCCCGCCTGCAGCCTCCCGAGGTCAAGGCGGAGGAGCTTAAAGCGTGACTGTTCCAGTGTGGCTCACCGCCAAGCAGAACAGATCCATCAAGCGGCTTACTAGTCTCGGAGAAAGCTCGGCCTCCGAATTACCTGATCTGGGAGCGTTGCAATTGTCAGCCATAACCCTGGATTAATCTTCTTCTTCTTTTCACCAAATGTAAAAACTTCTCTTTTTTCAACCTTAGAAGAGGAGGTCTCCCAGGAGAGGCGTAGATAAGGGAACATATATATATTTGTGCTGCTAAATAAACGAAGGGAGACTAGTACAGATCTATTTCAAGCTATTTAGCTCTCATCAGCTAGCCATACCCTTGCTGGGATTCGAACCTGGGCTATTTTTACATGTTAGGCAGTTGTATTAGCCTCTAAGCCACAAGCTCTCCTCCCTTATCAGCTGAGCCAGGGGAATGATTAAGTGTTATGTCAAAGCACCTGGTATGCCCAAATATGGGAGGGGGGAAGCAGTATGCTTCCTCTCATATTTGGCCATAACAGGTGCTTTGACATAACACTCTCACACACGCACATATATCCCCTTTCTCTCCCTTTCTCACTCTTTCTCTCCTTTTTTCTCTCTCTCACTGTCACTCCTTCTCTTTCTATCTCTTTCTCTCCTTCTCGCTCTCCTTTCTCTCTTTTTCCTTTCTCCCTCTCTTCTTCTTTCTCTCTCACACTTTCTCTCCTTCTATCCTCTTCTTTCTCTCCTTTCTCTCTCTCTCGCTTTCTCTCCTCTCTCTCTTGTTTGCTTATAATTTCTAGACACTCAAATATTCATGTTCTTTTCGCTCAAAACAGAATCTGTCGGGGAGGCAAAACTCGACGCGGGCCTTGGACCACAAGAATCCCTGCGAGGCGGACTGGAGTGATTATTCTGATTTAAATTAAACAGGTTTTGGAAGAAAAGTCGTTGTTTCTAGAAGACACCCAGGAAAACAAGAGCTTTTCTGAAGCTCGGATCTGCTACTGCTATTAATAAGGCCTCCCTGTTAACCTCAGACACCACCAGGACCTGAGCAAACGGATTTTATAGTCTTAAGTGGAGTGTTACCTACGCACAACGCGGAAAAGGTCATGGGGACAGAACTGAGTAAATGACGGCTTCGCCTCTCTTACTAACCAAATGAATCGGCTTTTCCTCCCAGAATAATAGCATTTCTAGATCCACTTTCCGAGTGTTGGTTTTCTCTGCCACGGGTGGGTATATCTTGTTTTCTCACGGGAGGAAATGGACGTCAATTGTGTTTAGTTTTGTAAACTTTGCAAGTGGATTCAAAGAACAAACAACTTCCTCTTTTGGAAGGCGAGGGATTTGTGTCTCAGGGCCCGTTTTCCTTAGAGAGATGTTGCAAAAAACAAAACAAATTGTTCTTTCTTTCATTCTTTCTCTTTTTTTTACTCTTTCTTTTCACTCTTTTTATCTCGCCTCTCTTCTCTCTCTCCCACTCATCTGCCCCCCTCCCTTCTCTCTCCCCTCTCTCTTCTTTTTCCCCCTCTCCCGCTCTCTTTCCCCCTCTCTCCCTCTCTTCTCTCCCCCCCTCTTCTTTCTCCTTTTCTCCCTTCTCTCTCTTCCTCTCTCCTCTCCCTCACTCCCTTCTATCTCCCCTCTCTCTTCTCTCTTTCTGCCCTCTCCCCTCTCTTCTCTCTCCCCTTTTCTCTCATTCTCTTCCTTCTCTCTTCTCTCCCCCACTCCCTTCTCTCTTTCCCCCCTCTCCCCCTCTTCTTCCTCCCGTCTCCTCTCCCTCACTCCCTTCTATCTCCCCTCTCTCTTCTCTCTTTCTGCCCTCTCTCTTCCCTCTCTTCTCTCTCCCCTTTTCTCCCTTCTCTCTCTCTCTTCCCCCTCTCTCCAAACAGCCCCAATCAAAGTGGTTTTGTCTTCACCTAATTCTGGCAGCCAATTTCCATTTGCTTAATATAGTCATGATATTTCACCACGGTAATTATACCCTTAGCTATCAGTAACAATTAAACCCTTAGACTTGGAGTTGTTTAATAAAGGTCTCTTGGAAAATATATATATATATAAATATCTGTTGCACATTCTGAACAGGAGGCTTTTAAATGTCAAGGAGGCAGGTAATGTTTTCTGATGAATATAATGATGAAACGAACCATCCAGCAGCCTAAGTTATTCCCCTTCGATAGAAAGTGACAGGAATATTACATCTGAAGTGCGAAGGGAGCCTCATCGTCGCTTTAATAGAAAAGGTATTAGCAAGAATGGGAGATTGCAGAAGAAGAAGGAAGAAAGAAAAAAGACACTGAAGGATGAACCTGGGAAATGGTGCATTTCGTTTTGGGGAAATAATGCCATTTGCCAAGAAAGAGACTCTCCCAAACAGACAGACGAATAAGACACGGAAACCAGCAAAGAAAGGTGCTGGGTTGGGGTCGCTTGCGTTTAAAAAGAAAAAGGTTCTAGTCCTCATGATCGCAGAGAAGAGCCATGGGATGAGAATATGAGGGAGAGATCAAGAATGAGGGTGTGGCTTCCTTTGATAGGAGGGAGGAAAGGAGGGAGGGAGGGAGGAGGAAGAAAGGAGGGGCTGGACAGTCACTTGTCTGAAATAGTATAGGATCTCCTGCTTCAGCAGGGGGCTGGACTAGAAGACCTCCAAGGTCCCTTCCAGCTCTATTCTGATTTGGAAGGAAAGAAGGAAGGAAGGAAGGAAGGAAGGAAGGAAGGAAGGAAGGAAGGAAGGAAGGAAGGAAGGAAAAAGAAGGAAAAGAAAGGAAGGGAGGGAGGGAGGGAAAGGAAGGAAGGGAGGGAAGGAGGGAGGAAGGAAAGATGGCAGGAGGGAGGAAGGAAGATAGGGAGGGAGGGAGGAAGGAAGGAAGGAAGGAAGGGGAAGGAAGGAAAAGGAGGGAAAAGGGAGGGAGGGAGGGAGGAAGGGAGGATGGTAGAAATGGTTAACCTAGATGGGAACAAAGAATAAAGTTGCGGGAGGGGGGGGGCTCCTTTTCGCTTTATTGCAGCAACAAACCAAGTTATTAAGAAAGCATTCCAGCTGCCCCTTCATTCCAGAGCCCGTTTCCGCTATTCTGACGAGAGAGAGAGAGAGAGAGAGAGAGAGAGAGAGAGAGGGGGGATGGGGGAGGGAGGGAGGGGAGAGAGAGAGAGAGCATCTTCTCGCTTTCGTCTCTAAACTGAGAAAGGATTATTCATACCAATCGTGGCAGCTGAGATGATGCCTTGTGGATAAGTGACCCACAAATAAGCGGCCGGAGATGGCCAAATCAATACGCACACCGCAGCCGCGATTGTGCCTCGTTTCATTCCAGGCCGCACCGACAAATACACAACCACCCCCGGCCCGAGTACAATTAAAAAAAAGCCACTTACTGTCTTCCTGAGTTACGACAACAAGGCGCTGAAAGGCGCAAGAGACACTAAAAGTGATCACCAAAAGAGATTCCATCGAATTGGGCATTTCCCTGATGATATAACAATGATTTCCTTTCTTTAAAAGAAGAGGTGGAGAGCCGTAATTGTCAAAAGCAAACAGCTTAAAATGTTAACTGGCTCGGTTTACAGGAATGAGTCAGAAGCTACCGGGGTAAAAGTAGTTGCAACAGTTCGCTTAGTGAACGTTCAAAGTTACGACGGCACTGAAAAATGGGACTGGCGGCTGTTTTTCAGAGTTACGGCGTCTGCAGCATCCCCACAATTCACCCGCTTGGCGACTGGTTCGGGTTTATGACGGTCGCGGTGCCCCGGGGTCATTTGATCCCGTTTTGCGACCTTCTGACAAGAAAAGTCAATGGGGATTCACTTAATGACCGTGTGACTAACTTATCAACCGTTCTGGAGTTGGTTGCCATGAGTTAAAAGCAAGGGGCCATTCTGGAAGGAGAATGGACTGGATGGGATCCTTAAAACCTGCCAGCTCATCAGAATACCGGAATCCGAAGAACAGAATAACTGTTAAAAATTAATGCGCAGTGAGTCTCTCGTATTAGTTATCCTGGGTGGGTTGTGTTAATGGTTATTGATGGGTCTGTTTTTATCTCCAAATGCTGCTTGATGTCTACAGAATAACAAGAGTTGGAAGGGACCTTGGAGATATTCTAGTCCAACCCCCTGCTCAAGCAGAAGACCCTATACCCGTGATGGCAAACCTATGGCACGTGGGCCAGATGTGGCATGCAGAGCCCTCTCAGTGGGCATGTGTGCTGTTGCCAGATGCTCTTCTGATTTCCGGTCTTCGTGGGTGCTGGAAAACGGCCCCAAAACCAGCCAAAACTGCCCCCCAAAATAGGCCATTTTCCAGGTGGTTTTGGCCTCAAAAACAGACTGGAAAACAGCCAAAAAACAGGCATGTGTGTGCCGGCCAGCTGGGTTTCTGGAGCTCCGGCATGCACATGCATGCACACACATTTCAGTTTGAGCACTTGCTGCCGAAAATGTTCGCCATCACTGCCGATACCACTTCAGACCAATGATTGCCCAATCTCTTCTTGAAAGCCTCCAGGGATGGACCAACCACAACTTCTGGTGGCAAGCTGTTCCACTGGCTAATTGTCCTCACTGTTAGGAAGTTTCTCCTTACTTCTAAGTTGCTTCTTTCCTTGATTGGTTAATTGCTCTAATGGTTCTGAGTTGCTTCCCTCCTTGATTAGTTTCCACCCATTGCTTCTTGTCCTGCCTTCAGGTGCCTTGGAGAATAGCTTGACTCCCTCTTCTTTGGGGCAGCCCCTGAGAGATTGGAAGGCTGCTATCACGTCTCCCCTGGTCCCTCTTTTCACGAGACAAGTAGATTTGACATCCTGCCAAATAAGTCTTTTAGCATCCTCGTTCCCACAACCAAATATCTCCCAGACGTCCATCAACCATCCCACTGATAGGAAGCCTCACCAACCGTAGGACAAGCCCTTTGGAGAAGGAAGTGGAACTCAAACTCATATTGGCCCCGATTTGGAGAAAGTGCTGATTTGTTGTAGGTTGTGAGAACGTTTTTCCTTTAAAAAATTGTTTGTAAGCTATGTCATCGCCTCTAAAAACGCCCGAGGCTTTCCATTCTGAGCAAACCTGCCTTCCCCTCCCTTCTCCCATCTTTTTAGTGATACTTACATCAACTGCTCCAGCCGTAGGACATGCTAATTAGATCATTAAATATCCTTCTCGGTTCTAACGCTTCCAGGGCAAAGTTATTATTTTTAACAGGTAATATATTTGCTCAATTTAATATCAAGTTATGTGATCGTTTCCATTTAATTAAAGCAAAACCTTTTGTCCTAGGTTGGGAGGGAAAGCTTCGACGAGAGAACTGGGTTAGACGTCTCCGCTTGCTGGAAAAATCCGCTGCAAGTTGAGAAATGAAGACGCGAGCCGTCCTGAAGTGGCTCTACCCGTCAGTGGCAAAGGGAAACATAGGCACACGGAGATGTTAGACAACAAGCCGTACATCTAGCAAGCAAGACATTTCACTAGATTTCCCACAAAGAGAAGGACAGGAGAAGCATCGCATCCTGGGTGGGCTAGAAGACCTCTAAGGTCCCTTCCAGGTCTTGTTATACTGTATTCTGAGATCCAAACTCAAAATAAGGAGGAATTTCCTCATTTGTGAAAACAATTAACCAGTGGAACAGCTTGCCACCAGAAACTGTGGCTGTCTCATCACTAGAGGTTTTTTTTTAAAAAAAAGACTAGAGTCACTTGTCTGAGATGTCATAGGGCAGGGGTGTCCAAACTTGGGAACTTTAAGACTTGTGGACTTCAACTCCCAGAATTCCCCAGCCAGCAGAGCTGGCTGGGGAATTCTGGGAGTTGAAGTCCACAAGTCTTAAAGTTCCCAAGTTTGGACACCCCTGTCATAGGGTCTCCTGCTTGAGCAAGGGGCTGGATTAGAAAACCTCCAAGGTCCTTTCCAGTTCTATTTGCATTGATTGATTGATTGATTGATTGATTGGGTTCAGCCAATGGGTGGAAACTAATCAAGGAGAGAAGCAACTTAGAACTAAGGAGAAATTTCCTGACAGTGAGAACAATTAATCAGTGGAATAGAAGTTACCTCCAGAAGTTGTGAATGCCCCAACACTGGAAGTCTTTAAGAAGATGTTGGATAGCCATTTGTCTGGAACGGTATAGGGTTTCCTGCCTAGGCAGGGGGTTGGACTAGAAGACCTCCAAGGTCCCTTCCAACTCTACTATTGTATTGTATTGTATATCTACCCAGGAGGCTTACCTTGATGAGAAGCTGCATATGTTTCTGGAGATATTTAACCATTGTTTCTTGCTGCTCCCGTTTTTTCTTCTCATCCAGGAGCTGGCTGTGAACCTTCAACAACTCTTCTTGCAATTGCTTCCGTGAATTCTCCAACAGCCGGGCACTAAAGAAAGGAAGGAGAGAAATTGAAGGAAGGAAAAGTAGAGCAATTTTTTTTTTTGCATGGAGCATAGGAGAGAAAAGCATCCAGAAGTGGGAAATTGTTGCTATTTGTTCCCAATATCCTTCCTTACTTGCTCTGTTGGGAATATAGTAGTGGTTGAATCTCATGGATGGTTTGAGTTTCAGTTTTGAACATGGGTGTTAGGTGGTTTTCATGCACCCCTAATTGAGTTTTTGGTTCTAGGGCTGAAAGGTTGCGCCTAAATTTGTGCAACAGCGATTGCATGAGCTCTTATGTACCATCTGCAGAATAAAGGAGGTCTTCTCGAATGCCACACAAAAGTTATCGTTAGAGCGAAAGAGAGAGAGGAGGAGAGGAGGAGAGGAAGAGGAGGGAAAGAAGAAAGAGGTAAGGAGAGGAGGGTGGAAGAGAGAGGAAGAGAAGGAGAGAGGGTAGAAAGGGGAAGAGTAGGAGCAGGGGAGAGGTAAGGGAAGAAAGAAGGAAGAAAGAAAGTAGAGAAGGGAGGGAGGGAGAAAAGAAAGGGAAAATAAGGTGGTGTTACAACAGGGGGAAGGGATGGTAAATAAAGCAACCCAAACTATATATTATAAACTACTAAACGGAATAGCTATTTGTCTGAAACGGTATAGGGTTTCCTGCCTAGGCAGGGGGTTGGACTAGAAGACCTCCAAGATCCCTTCCAACTCTACTATTGTATTGTATTGTATTGTATTGCATTGCATTGTATTGAATGACAACTGAAAAGAAGAATAACAATTATGCGAATGTATACTTAAAATGGTATGCAAGAGAATAAAAAAAAAAATTTTTAAAAATTGGCCAAAAAAAAATATTTAGAGCAAGGCGAATGGTAGTTCCGACCACCGGCTGGCCTCGCCCACTCACCACAGTACTATCCCATCCTATAAACCGTGTTTCCCTGAAAATAAGACAGGGCCTTTTCTTCCCCCCCCCCCCAAAATAAGCGCTTGGCCTTGGTATCTCACTCTTTGGCTCAGCTGATTTCCGTGCCTCGCCCACTCTACTCACCGCGGCTACTTGAAAAAGTGTGCTGGAAGCCCTGCGCACAAGTGTGGAAGCTGCGCGAGCGCTCACGTTTTTGGTTCTGCACTAAGCAAACCGGTTGTTGAATGATGGGACGCCCCCCCCCTCTGCTTACACAGGTCCTTTGCATTGATATCCATACCTGAAAAACTGTCTTTCCATTTGCCAAATTTCTCTACCCCCCCCCCCGGATCTCTAAAAGCTCTCTCTGCAGGTAGTCCATCCAATCCTTTCCCCCCTCTGCTAACTGCCCCCTACAAGCACCTTAAATCTTTCAATGAATGAAAGGGCTCTATGTAAGCGGCAGCTCAATTTCAAGCCATTCATACACCAATTTAATAGTCTGTAAAATAAATTCTTTCCACTGTTGCAGTCAGGTGGGGAAGCTAATCGCGAAGGCTATAAATCTACTGTGAAAAATGACTAATTCAATAACCGCAACGCGACCGGGCCTCTGTCCCTCCCCCCCCCATTCTCCCCCCATCCCCCGTTTTAATTAATTAGTTACACGGAGAATGGAACCTTTTGCCACCGAGTCGCATGTAAGGGTTGTGTTAGATTATGAAAGGCAGGATTTCAAGCATGTTGGTGCCTTGTATCTGTTTCCTTCTCAACTTTCCTTGCAAAGATTTCAGAACACAGATGGAAGAACCCAATTTTATGCATGATTATTCCTGGGTAAACTAGCTGGGAACGACACCACCGAGCACAGAGAGAGAGGAGGGAGAGAGCGGGTGTGCGGCAGACGCAAAATAGGATTTGCAGGGAATTTTCCTCTGGACGCTGAACTGGATTAGCTGAGCATCCTGAACTGGCAGCAGCCCCAACTCCAAAGCAGGTCCCACTAGAAGTCCTTGTTCGGATTTTGCCATCCCTCTGAAAGTTTTGGGGTTCCTTGATGTTCTTTTTTCCCCCCAAGAATGTAAATATTTAAAACTTTTAAAAATAAACAGGTTTCATAGCCAGGATCTCAAAAAGTCTGGATTGGGGTATGCATCTCTTTTGAGTAAAAGGTAAAGGTTCCCCTTGCACATATGTACTAGTCGTTCCCAACTCTAGGGGGCAGTGCTCATCTCCGTTTCAAAGCTGGAGAGCCAGCGCTGTCCGAAGACGTCTCCGTGGTCATGTGGCCGGCATGACTCAACGGCAAAGGCGCACGGAACGCTGTTCCCTTCCCACCAAAGGTGGTTCCTATTTTTCTACTTGCATTTTTACCTGCTTTCGAACTGCTAGGCTGGCAGAAGCTGGGACAAGTAACGGGAGCTCACTCTGTTACGCGGCGCTAGGGACTCAAACCACCAAACTGCCGACCTGTCTGATTGACAAGCTCAGTGTCTTAGCCCGAGCCACCACATCCCTTAAACAGAGATTAAACAAGTTTTTTTTAAAAAAAACCAAACCAAACAACGGGATGGAAGTGAGACACTTCTACTTTTGATAAAATAATGTTCTGTAAATAGCTAAGCCCTCCGCAGCAAAGGCCCAGCACCTTCGTTGCAGGCGTTTTGGCCTTCGTTCCCATAATGTAGACTAAAAACTCCCCCAAAACGAATTCTATGCTCTTTGATTCAACCATTAGAGAGTTGGATATAAAAGCCCGAAAAACAGGATGTCAACAGCTACAAAAGAAACCCATTTATTGGGCTGGATAAATGTCCCACTCATTAAAGGCCACATGCTCTGAACCCTTTTCATTTTGGTGTTGTTTTTTTTCCAAAACTCATAAAAAATTAAACCCTACATCTGATAGCTCGGTTGAACCCTGGCCTTGGTGGCATTTTCAGTGGTCTTTGCGAGTTCAAAGTATATTTTGCTGGCCTTAAAAAAAAAAAGAGAGGAGGGGGGAAAACCCCATTCCTGTTTATCACCTCAATAATGTCCTTGGATGCTGTAAAATCGAACCGAGGGGAAGAAACTTTGGATTTTTTAAATCGCTGGCAAATGTCTTGCGGTCCATTTTTATTCCCCCTTTCCTTTTTCTTCGGAATAATTTTGAGGATAAAACTCCCATTTTTTTAAAAAAAAATGTTGTTAGCCTTGCCAAGTACAAGAGAACACAATGAATACAGAGGCACTAAGATGCATTTTAATAGCTTCTTTCTCAAAAAAAAAAAAAACCTGCTCCTGTATATTCAAAATTTCATTTATCTTTGACAAGGATTTCTTTTAGGAAGCAATTCGAGCACCCTGAAGATAGAGAGAGCATTTGATTAAAAAAAAGTCTGCTCTGCTTTAACTTCCTTGTAGGAAAATGTTGGATAGCCATCTGTCTGAAACGGTATAGGGTTTCCTGCCTAGGCAGGGGGTTGGACTAGAAGACCTCCAAGGTCCCTTCCAACTCTGCTACTGTATTATTGTAAAATGACAGAAAAACTGGGGATGGTATTGAGGGGACAGAAAGAGCCTGGCCTCCCAACAGGACGCAGCTTCATCAACATGCCAAGGAAGATGCCCGAAAGCTAGAGCTTTTTTGGCACCAGATAAGAAAGTATTTGGAAGAGATGCTAAATCAAAGGATGGAGTTGAGGCCAGAATTATTTTTATTAGGGATCACAAAAGAAAAAATATGGCAAAGGTGGACTATATTTAATGCTGCGCATTTTAACGGGGGCAAAACTGGTTTTTGCACAAAAATGGAAAAATAAGAGAGACTCCCTCGGGACAAGAAATAATAAAGAAGAATTGAGGGGAAGGAGGAGGAGGAGAGAGGAAGAGGAAGAAGAGGAGGAGGAGGACTGTGGGCTCCTTGGTGCTCTTTGAGCTGGTTCGCTTTTCTGCAGA
Organism: Natrix helvetica; assembly: GCF_964273705.1. Taxonomy (NCBI): domain Eukaryota; kingdom Metazoa; phylum Chordata; class Lepidosauria; order Squamata; family Natricidae; genus Natrix; species Natrix helvetica. Next base: position 2,380,526 of record NC_138557.1, read on the forward strand.
CATTTCATGACCTAACTAAGTAACATCATCAGTGCTAGAAGGGAGTGGGTATTTGCAGAGGGAAGGAGGAGGAGGAGGAGGAGGGGGAAATGCTGGTTCCAATTGTAGCAGGAGCTGTTTGTCTGCAGCTGGCTATTTCAGCCATCTAATTCCAATTCTAAATGCTTCGGAACATAATTACGCTTTGCTTTCAAAAAAACAGAAATCAAAACAACTTAAACAAAATTGAGAATGAAGAAAGAAAATAAATAACAAAGACTGAAATAATTACTAATCAGAAGAAAGTCCAGGACATGGACTGGTGGAGCTACCAGCTATCCCTACCCGGTAATTTTTCTCCATGTTGCTTCTGATGAGTTTTAGATTCCTTACATTTCATCAATTTGAGGCACCAAATTCAATTTGCATCCGAAGATAAACAGAGGAGAGAATGGTAAATACTCTCATTTGACCTTGGAAGTCACCGAGAAGAAATCTTATCTTCCACAATTTCAACTCCGTCCAAGCTGTAATGAATAATCAAATTTGCCACATCAGATCTCAACCTGTAATCATATTTTCTTTACTCCCCAAAATGAGTTTTGTTGCTTGGGCACCACCAGCCAATCTCTTCACATTGTTGCCTCCAAATGCGGTAGATAAAAGTTGTGTTCAGGTGTCGGGGAAAAACCCGAAATAAATCCTGGTGACAGACAGTCTATTTACTCTAAAATCATTTCTTCGAAAACAAAGATTGTAGAATCTAGGAATGGTTAGGAAGGATGTGGGTTGCCCCAATGCATTGTTTCCATGGTTGCTCAGTCTTGAATTCCAACAGAACAGAATAACAGAGTTGGAAGGGACCTTGGAGGTCTTCTAGTCCAGCCTCCTGCTGGAGTAGGAGATCTTATATACCATCTGGGTCAAGTGTTGTCCAGTCTCTTCTTAAAAACCTTCGGTCACAAGACATTCCTTTGGATAATTGCCCCCAGTCAGGCTCAGCAGAAGCTAACTAGCATATGTCCTAATCATTCCCAACTCTAGGGGGCGGTGCTCATCTCCGTTTCAAAGCCGAAGAGCCAGCACTCTCCGAAGACGTCTCTGTGGTCATGTGGCTGGCATGACTCAACACCGAAGGCGCACAGAGCGCTATTATCTTCTCACCAAAGGTGGTTCCTATTTTCCGACTTGCATTTTTTACCTGCTTTCGAACTGCTAGTTTGGCAGAAGCTGGGACAAGTCACAGGAGCTCACTCCGTTACGCGGTGCTAAGGATTCGAATTGCCAAACTTTCTGATCGACAAGCTCAGCCTCTTAGCCACTGAGCCACCGCATCCCAAATCCTAGACCCTCTTAAATCCGAGGCACCCCATTTTGGTTCAGGGGTGTCCAAACAGCGGGGAACAACAGGCAAAAGAAACCACGACGTTTTGTGGAAACGAAGGAGGGCGAGTGGCACGCTTTCATTGAGCGCCAGGCATTTAACGGGAAAACAAACTTGTGCCCAAAATTAAATGCAGACGGCATCGCACAAGGCTGAGCTAACAAGCCGGTTGTAAATGCTCTTAATCGTGGGACGATGGCCTATTTGAATGTAATCAGAAATAATTGGGAAAATAAACACACTAGGACAAAAAAAAAGCCTTTAAAAACCAGCATTCCGCCTCTGTGGCGGAAAGTCCTCCCCGGGTTGCCACTCGTGATTGCTACTAAACGCTCCACAGGATGGTCGAGGCTGACCTTTCCATAATCAGTCTTCATCTTCAATGCCTATTATGGCCCTTTTGCAGGATATTAGCATCGCCTTGTTTATCTGCGTGCTTCAGTTATTATTTGTTTTGTTTTGCTTCTCACTGCCCTGCCAGCTACTCCTCGCAATTAGAATTTTCTGAAAGAGCCTTCCAGATTAGACACCGGTCTCCGAGGAATTTCCTTTCCCAATTCTGAACACCAGACGAGAAGGCTTTAAACTCAAGTAAACAAACTCCAAAGGGGACGCGGTGGCTCAGTGGCTAAGCTTGCCGATCAGAAAACGTTGGCAGTTTGGCGGTTTGAATCCCTAGCGCCGCGTAACGGAGTGAGCTCCCGTGACTTGTCCCAGCTTCTGCCCACCTATTGGTGCAAAAGCACGTAAAAACTGCAAGTAGAAAAATAGGGACCACCTTTGGTGGCAAAGGAACAGCGTTCCGTGCGCCTTCGGTGTTGAGTCATGCCGGCCACATGACCACAGAGACGTCTTCGGACAGCGCTGGCTCTTCCGCTTTGAAACGGAGATGAGCACTAGACTAGGGAACAGCTCGCACATACGCATGAGGGGAACCTTTACCTTTAAACAACCTCTGGCGTTGACTTTCAGGATGGCGAGTGTACTCATTAAGTGGTACCGCCGTCAAGGGTATCTAACGCAGGATTGGGATCGCGAACATTGCAAATCCCATATTTGAGCTTAACAAAATTGCGGGACGCTGAACGAAGGTACCTTCAGTTGGGAACACCTTGAAGCGTTAAGGCCACTGGGTAACCCTGGCCATCCTCACATACAATTGGGTCTGCTTGAGGCCATCTTTGTAGAGATGTCGGTGTTCATGATATGTGGCTGTAGGATTCTAGTTTGGTTTCGGAGGAAATTGGGGAAGGGCAGGGCCAGTCAGGCCAGGGCCTCTCAGGATTAGGACAGCTTGTAGACAGGGAGGAACAGAGGCAGGATGAACATGAGAGACAGAGCTCAGGTGTGGAGCAAGGACCACCCCCTCCTGATCCAAGAGCACAGAGAGTGCAGAGAAGGCGAGAACAGCGCAGACTGAACAGGCTACTGGGGAGAAGAGTGCCCCGCCCATCTTCACAAGGCACACCTGGGGACTGAGACTTAAGGAGACGCTGTGGGGAGCGGCCTTTGTCGGGGACAAATGCTAAGTTCCTGAAGTGTGGAGTGCCGACGTTTGAACTTCCCAAGAGTCCTTGCATTCTTTCTGGACGAATTACCTGGATCCTTTGCTTCCTAAACTCCTTGATTTGATAACTCCTGCTGGATTTATTGCTGTGCAGCCTTGGTGTACACAGAGCCGGGCTGTACTATTTGCAGCCAGAGACTGCTTGAGGTGCGTGTGTGTGTAAGAGTAGGGGAGGTTGACATCACTTTGCTCTGTGACTTGCCAGAAACGTGGGAGCGTTCGGGGAAATTTGGAGCAACGAAGGGCCAGTTTGAACTGCCAGCTGTTTGTGTTATCTCTGTGCCATGCCCCCTGGTCATCACACAAGAGGCTGGAGGACTCTTGACGCAGGCCACCGTGGCACTTCAACAACGCCAGCATTGCCGTAACGCCTTCGCCGCCTGGATACAGAGGAAAAGTCTGGAAAGGCCATGTTTCTTTCCTCTTGAGATGGTAGCCCAACCTCCCAATTAGCAGCCCCAATCTCCCCGTGCCCTACATCTCCTCCGATCAATACCGACACTTCAGGAGCCAGCCGGGAGATAGCTTAAGCACCCCACGTCCTTCGATCGACACGTTATCATCTTCCTTTCTGCTTCCAATAGACTTGATTAATAAAAGCCCATTCTTCTCGTTTATTTCCTTATTGATTTTGCTGTCCCTCCTCTTGGGAAGAGATGTCGATGCAGGCGGGGATTGCCAAGCAAGCTTGGTGGGTCTCGCCGTCCGACGGTGCCCTGAGCTTTTTTTTTTTTAAGAAATAAAACATCCCTAGCGACTAACAAATCCTGCCTCCTATTTTACAGGAGAAATCTTCCAGTGGCTCAAGGCAGGAAGCTTCCTACGCTGTTTCCCTGAAAACAAGACATGGTCTTATTGTCTTTTGGCCCCTGAAATAAGTGTTTGGCCTAATTTTTGGGGAGGTCTTATTATTTTTGAGATGCAGGAGGCATCGAGCGTGGCACCTTATGGCTGCTGCTGTGTTGCAATATTTTCGGGGAGGGCTTATTTTAGCCCATTCACTCAAAAGCCCAATTGGGCCGATTATCCGGGAGGGCTTATTTTCGGGAAAACAGGGTAGAAGTTAAAGTTAAAAATGCTACTTTGGTGTGTCTTTTTCTATCAAAAGAATCAAACGGGTTTCCTCCAACATCCATCGCTGACCATTAAGTGAGTGGCCTGCTTATTAATCCATCGTTCTCTCCTTCCTCTGTTTTCCTTGGCTTGGGAGTCTCCAAAAGTTAACAATTGACTTGAAAAACAATGCCACCTCGGTGCAGTTTATTTCCTCCTGAACTTTAAGCACTGACTGAGATAGGAATGACCTTTAAATACTCCGGGCTTGGGGGGGGGGGGGTTGTCTGTAAAAAATGACAGAGGTACGCTTTGCTTATGCAGCGTCTAGAATAAATACAGCATGTGCCACGATTTGATCCATGAGTTAAAAGCAAGGGGCCATTCTGGAAGGAGAAAGGACTGGATGGGATCCTTAAAACCTGCCAACTCATCAGAATACCGGAATCCTAAGAACAGAATAACTGTTAAAAATTAATGCATAGTGAATCTCTCATATTAGTTATCCTGGGTGGGTTGTGTTAATGGTTATTGATGGGTCTGTTTTTATCCCCAAATGCTGCTTGATGTCTACAGAATAACAAGAGTTGGAAGGGACCTTGGAGATCTTCTAGTCCAACCCCTTGTTCAAGCAGGAGACCCTATTGTCAGACCTGCAAGCCATCTTTTCTTTTTGGATTTCAGGCCTGTCACACTTTCTACTGTGGGAAAATGGAAGGGGGGGATTATATGGGTGTTATGTAGCCATAACAACATTCTTCTTAGAAAGTCAAGGTTGTTTTTGTCTCTGCACCTGACCGGATCTGGATGGGAGGAATCTGTCTTCGTAGCAATGAAAGATTGGACCATGTGATGAATTTGTGGTTGTTGGGGCAGGATCTTGAACTTTCAACTGGAAGTTTAAGCTTTCAGATTAGGGTTTTCCCAGATGTGCCAACATGACACCTCTAATAAAATGGAACTTTGAGGAAATATAGGCCTCGGAGTTTTATTTGGTTGGGGGTGTTTTTTTGAAACCCTGACACCTATACTATTTCAGACAACTGGCTATCCAACATCTTCTTAAAGACTTCCAGTGTTGGGGCATTCACAACTTCTGGAGGCAACTTCTGTTCCACTGATTAATTGTTCTCACTGTCAGGAAATTTCTCCTTAGTTCTAAGTTGGATCTCTCCTTGATTAGTTTCCATCTGTTGCTTCTTGTCCTGCCCTCAGGTGCTTTGGAGAATAGCTTGACTCCCTCTTCTTTGGGGCAGCCCCTCAAATATTGGAAGACTGCGATCATATCATCCCTAATCCTTCTTTTCACCAAACTCAACTTATTAAACTCATCTTCGTTAAGCGCAACTCACCCCGTTGCAAACTGTTCCAAGAAGTGAAGAGTTGAACAGCTGAAGAACTGTTGACTTAATAAGGGTTGAAGTCCATAAGTCTTAAAGTTTCCAAGCTTGGACACTCCTGGTTTTCCAAAATATTGCATTCCCCCAGATGGAAGTGCCGTTTCATCATTGAAGGTCTCCTTAGACACCTGTCTTCCTTTAGCCACATCAGAAGAACCGAGGCAATTAAAAGTTTCCCATGGGAGATTTTGATACTCTCTTTTGGATGATTCCCTTGGTGATTTAATTAGAGCCATTGGCTGGTAGGGATTTCATTACAAGCTTCGCATTAATTGCTGTTTGTCGGTTTTCGTGTCTGTCAATTAAAGCTAAACAGCTGGGAGAATAAAGTTCTTTCTTTTCTTTTCTTTTTTTGAAGGGGTAACAAACCAATTTTTTTTTTTAAAAAAAAAGAAAGAACACGGAGTTGATTTCCAGTTTGTCATGAAAATTTATGATCTCTTCAGAATGCCGCTAGAGTTGAATACAGCTAGTCCTCGGCCTGCGGCCGCAATCAACACCAACGTTTCGGTTGTTAAGCAAGGCATTTGTTAAATGCTAACCCGGTCCTTGCAGTTTAGTCACTGAAATGGCAAGGACTGGAAAAAGTGACTAGTTTCTCACACTTATGACCGTTGCAGATCACACGTGATCAAAATCCAGACGCTTGGGAACTGACTCGCATTTATGATGGTTGGATTGTTTCAACGGGGGTCACGTGATCCCCTTCAGCGATCTTCTGACGAGCAAATTCAATGGGAAAGCAGGATTCGCATGACTAACTTAGGGATACAAGAAAGGTAGAACTTCAAGAAAGGTCATAAAATGGGGCAGGACTCGCTTAGCAAAGGAGTTTTGGGCTCAATTGTCATCGTTAAGCCGAGGACTACCTGTGAATCTCAGCAAACAATGCCTTACTCTGGATTGCAGGGTAAAAAAAAAGAGAGGAAAAAAAATGATTCGAATCTAGCCCGCAAATCATGCTAATTGGAGAGGAGAAATTTCCTATGCAGATAATTTCTTTGAAGGAAACGTATTTTAAGCTGCCGCCATCTGTCTGTAGGATTACCATTCAAACACTATAGGCATCACAGATCCCTCTACACAACCCGTATATTCGTAATAAACAAAGGTGAAGAGAAGCGTTTATTTCAGACAAAATTTTAATGTGTGTTGGGACAGATGGATGCATATTGAGCTGGACACATCGGAAACTAATTGTCTCATGAAAGCCGGGAAAAAGGTTTTTTTGGGTGGGTGGGGGGGAGGAATCACTTAAAAGAACCTGCTAAACTCTGCAAATCCCGAATCCCTCCAATTTGTTTTATATTTTAAGCCTTCCTCTTTAATCAGCGCCGATGCAGCCACGCAATTAGCGGTAATGATTTTAAAACTCATCACGGAAGGTAACTAGGCAATGCTTGTTAAACTTGGACAAAGAGCTTTATCCAAATCTACCTGAACTGAAATGGGGGTGATGGGATTTTAATCCCAAACTCTAGTCCAGGGGTTGGCAATCTGCAGCTCCGGAGCCGCCGTATGTGGCTCTTTCATTCCTCTGCTGCAGCTCCCTGTCGCCAGTTGGCTCCTCAATTGATAGGGCTTTCGGTTAGGACAGGTAGAGGAGAAAGGATGCTGTGGTAGGAGGAGACTCTATGGTGGGGAGGGGGATACTGGACTTCCGGTCGGCTCCAGAATTGAACGGGGGGGGGGGCTTCCTTTTAAGACATTTGTGGCTCTTTGAGAGACAGCTAGAGGAAAATCCAGATTGCTTTCCAATTTGGGCATCGAGGTATAGGTCCATTACTCTAGGACAGGGGTGTCAAACTCAAGGCCCGGGGGATGGATCCGGCTCTCAGGGTGCTTAGATGTGGCCTGCCCCAGCTGAAAACGGAGCTCAGCAGCCCATTTTCACTCTGCAGAGCGCTCGGGCCACCACAGGTGCCCCCCAACACAAGTGACATCACGCTGGCATGCACATCCTGGCCACGCCCACTTCACACCCCCACACACCCAATCAAACACAACCCTGATGTAGCCCTCAATGAAATCGAGTTTTCCCAGCCTTGGGAAAAGGACGGGACAGAAAAACACGGACCAGTTAAGAATTGGGAAATATGGTGTTAAGAATGTGTGATGGGTAGGAATCAGATATGTATTTGTATGATTAGTAATTATACAAAAGAAAGGATCAACGGATAGGTAATCTGACTGACTACACCTACCTATGTAATGGATATAAAATGTAATCGTTGTAAGATCTAATCACTACATGGAAACGTTCACGCCAGAAATGCCGCACTATGGCCAATGTTTTTAATGTTTATCTAATAAAAAAAACTTTTAAAAGAAGAAAGAAATGGAGTTGGACATTCCTGCTCTAGGAAGTAAAACAAGAGACAAAGAGAAGGGAGCCCAGATGGCTTTTAAACCTGGGCACAACATATCCATGTAGGAAGCAAAACAAGGGATGAATACAGGGGGAAATGTATTACTTTGCTGCGGGTGAAGATACCCCAAACTGGGGGATCCCTTACGATCCCCGATTCTACGCGACATTTCTGTTGGCTTGGCATCCCTTCAGCTTCCCGCGTTGAGCCAGAAATCCATCCCTTAATGGAGAAAGGCATGTCGACAGAGCTGAGAGACCGCATGAGAACTTTTAAATAAAGCATTAGCGGAGGGCTTTTAAAGATAAACGCTCGCGGACAACACAAGCTTTTAAGTGAAAAGGCAACCAGAGAGCGACCACAACCCCCCCCCCCCCTGCGAGAGTAGATATCCCACACCCACCATCATCCAGAGCCAATACTGAAAACAGACGGAATATTGTATTTAGGGAAGAAAGTTCACTCCGTAGGCAGCTACCTTGCATTAAGACGTCTCACCGATCGATTCCAACAGAAGGCGAAAGGGGAAAGTGCTATTAAAACACGTTTGTTAGCACACCTCCCCTAATATCAAAGGAGTAAAATTGCCAAAAACAAGGGAACAAAGTCTATTCCTCATTGTACACAGAGGGATAGACTCAAGATCACGTGAAGTGTTAATGCCACTTTATAAGGCCTTGGAAAGGCCACACTTGGAATATTTGCATCCAGTTTTGGTCGCCACGATGTAGAAAAGATGTGGAGACTCTGGAAAGAGTGCAGAAAAGAGCAACAAAGATGATGAGGGGGCTGGAGGCTAAAACATACGAAGAACGGTTGCAGGAACTGGGGATGTCTAGTTTAATGAAAAGAAGGACTAGGGGAGACATGATAGCAGTCTTCCAATATCTCAGGGGTTGCCACAAAGAAGAGGGAGTCAAACTATTCTCCAAGGCACCTGAGGGTAGAACAAGAAGCAATGGGTGGAAACTAATCAAGGAGAGAAGCAACTTAGAACTGAGGAGAAACTTCCTGACAGTTAGAACAATTAATCAGTGGAACAGAAATTGCCTCCAGAAGTTGTGAATGCTCCAACACTGGATGTTTTTAAGAAGATGTTGGATAGGCATTTGTCTGAAGTGGTGTAGGGTTTCCTGCCTAGCCAGGGGGTTAGACTACAAGACCTCCAAGGTCCTTTCCAAGTCTGTTATTCTACTCTTTACAGCCAATGAAGGACTTCAGATAAATGTTTGGACCAGCAAGGAAGGGAGAAATGAGGGTGGGGGACAGGCACCACGCGGAAGGAGGGAGCGGACTCAATGCAGTAGCTTGAGTGATCTGTAGCCACTTTCATCAGCCCCCCTGCTGCAATGTGCAAACAGAGGCATTGATTTTGCCTCCTTTAATTGCTGTTATTTTCAACAGTTTTTAAAACACTAATGGGATCCGAACAAGGAGACCGGGAAACTTTTGAGTGGAAAGCTACTTTCTAGGTAAGGGTGGGTGGGAGGGTGGGTAGAGGGGCTTAGCTCCTGTATTTTCAAACAAATATTCCTACAGGATGATGAAATCCTTCATTATCTAAGCGCACACGCAGTCTTTTTGAACCTGGGAATAATAACATGAAAAGAATTGCACACTCTCTCTCTCTTCTCTTCGACTCCTGTGTGACTTTTGATAGTGCGCAGGCCAATTTATCTTCGTCCCCCTCCCGCCCCGCAAAAGCCAAGTTCTACTTAGTTTGCACGGAGCTGAACTACGCTCTCTTTTCTTTGCTCTTTTGTTCTTGTGAAAAGGTTGAGGTTTTTTTTCATCTGCTTCTGTTTGTGCAGGGCTCATATTCCGTGGAGGGGTGTCTAGCTACTGTTGTAGTGGAATAAAGTAATAAAAGTGGAATAGTTCCATGAAGGCACAACTTCGCTTATAGGCTAAGCTATCCTAGTCTCTCTCTCTTTCTAAAGGAAAGGATAGATACGATGGATGGATGGAGGACGGACGAACGGACGGACAGATGATTCTCAAAAAGTGATAGACAAGATACATCGTGGTAAGGTAATGATGATTTAAGAGCTGACCAGCTGCTGTAAGGCTGTAAACCGAGATGATGCAATGAGAATGAATCAGAAGGGTTACTGCCACTTTAAGAGGCTGTCTATATAAGAGAGGCCCTGTAAGGGCAGTTTTTCTCTCTGTGTGTGTGCTTCTGTGTTATAGTTGAAGATTGATTGATTGATTGCCTGGCTTTGCCTAGTAAGTAAGTAAGTGTGTGTTTGTGTGTGTGTGTGTGCATGTGTGCATGTGTGGGTGCATGCGTGCATGCATACCTTCTACATAAACCACTGTGCACTGTATTTTGCTCATGGGTTGCCTCAAAATAGTAACACTGCACACTCTGACACATAGATTAGATAGATGGATGGATGGATGGATGGATGGATGGATGGATGGATGGATGGAGAGAAGGCAAGAACAAGACAGATCTCAAAAAGTGACACACAGATAGACAGATCTTCATTCTCAAAAAGTTACTGAGAGTGGAACTGATGTCCACAGCAGAACAAGGAACCGGTCCTCGGAATTCGCCTCTGGACAAGGAGAGGACCCAGGATTGCCCACAAGTGCTCCATACGGTGGTTCCCTATAGGAGGGTCCATAGGACAGTGGTCTCTAGTGGGTTTAGAGCTCCGGAAGCCAAGAAAAAGGCATTTTTGCCCCAGCTGTGATTGGGAGCCTTCGGAAGGACACAGGTTTAGCAATTCACCCCATGTAATAACACTTCCTTTCGGAAGATTCTTAATCTCCAAAAAACATTTAATGAGCAATTTCCAGAAGTAATTAAGCAAGGAAGTATGGGTAGGTCAAACTATTCTCCAAGTCAAACTCTTCTCCAAAGCACCTGAGGGCAGGACAAGAAGCAATGGGTGGAAACTAATCAAGGAGAGAAGCAACTTAGAACTGAGGAGAAACTTCCTGACAGTGAGAACAATTCATCAGTGGAACAGAAGTTGCCTCCAGAAGTTCTGAATGCTCCAACACTGGAGATTTTTAAAGAAGATGTTGGATATTCATTTGTCTGAAGTGGTGTAGGGTTTCCTGCCTAGGCAGGGGGTTGGACTGGAAGACCTCCAATGCCCCTTCCAACTCTGTTATTCTAAATCCAGGTATGGGTGCTTCAAAACATATTTAAAGGTGAAGGAACTCATTTTGGGAACCCAAGGATTCCATGCTCACATTCCTCTTTGGATATCAAAATAAAATAAGACGGGGAAAGCCAGCACTCCAATTAAGTGGCTCAGCCAAAACCCCAAGGGGTTTGAGTTGCAATCCATCTCCTTAACCTGCTTGCTTTTTAACATTTTCAGTCTTCTGCGTAGGGAGAAGAGTACCGGGATGTCTTTCAATCGGCCTCCTTCCTGACATAATGTAAAATGCCAGGATGCGGCAGGGACAGACGGTCGGGCACGGATGCTTTAAATATATATATATATTTGCCAACCCAGCATCAACTTAAGATAGACAAATGGGAAGGCCCCGTGAGATGCTAGCAGCCGGTTGGAAGAAGGGTGTCGAAATGCAGTTTAATGAAGGTAAACTTCGAAAGAAGTTACTGATGGTCCAAAGTTATGAATTAGGAGTGAGGCACTCCTCGTCCTCACACCGGAATTTCTGCGAAAATGGGGCGATTTGTTAGCGAGGAGAGGCAGCAGGAATGGCGAGAGCAGCAGGGAGCGGATGTAGCAGCTATTCGTTTGCAAGACAAGAATGATTATTTTGCATCCGTCTGATCCACCAACAACACAGCAATTATTCTGGATGGACCGGAATGCCATTCCCATTATTTGCTTTACCTGCTGCATGTTTATCGGCCCGATTTATCTTAAGTCTCCTGAGCAGTTTCGTGGGACAGCTTGCAAAATTTTAACGCGACTGTGAAGCAAAGAAGAAGCCACAATAATGGAACGCAAGCACAGAAACCTTTGCACGCTGCCCATTAGGCCAGTTCATAGCAACGAGGCTTCGATAAAACGAGGAAGCAAAAGGTCTTCAAAGAATAAAACACAAGGAAGTCTTGAAAAAGCACCTTTTGGGACAACCATGACCTGAAGGACTGAGAATCTCTACTTACGACCGCTTTTCACACTTAAGACTGTCACCGCATGCCCACGGTCACCTCATCAAAATTCAACTGCTTGGCAAACAACTCACATCTATGACGGTCGCAGTGTCCCTGGGTCACGTGGTCCCCTTTTGTGACTTTCTAACTTAACAGTGATTCACTCCCTGGGGCAAAAAAGGATGTAAAAAATGGGGCAAAACTCCCTTAGCAAATGTCTCGCTTAGCAGCGTAAATTTTGGGTTTAATCGCGGTCGTAAGTCAAGGACTACATGGTTTCTCCCCACCCCCTTGTTTTCCCCATGCAAAGTCTGTTTCATTTAAGCCGTGTCCAAGTTTGGCTCGTGGGCACGAAGTTAATCTGAAAGCAAGCGATGGACCTTTTTTGAAATAAAACGGAAGGCTTTTAATAAAACTGAAATAACGTCAGGATAAAAGGCAGAATAAAATCACCCCGTGCCCTTGCAAGGGATATATAACGGATATTCTTTATGGGTAACAGTAAAAGCAAATAGATTGATAAACGGAAACTCAGCCGAGGCAAACCAAAATGAAATGTACATTTGCATATCATTACTGGAAAACTACCAGCTACCCAGGGGGGCTAAGTACGAAAGAGTGCAGAATTTTTATTGCATTTTTTTCCAGCCCTCCTCCAGGGATTCTTTTTGTTTTTGCCTTAATGGCGATAACAATTTCCCCCCCCTCCTTTTACATGTAAACAGTGTGAGCTCTAAAAGATTCATTTTAATTGAAGACGCTCGGTGGAAGTTTTAACATACTGGAGAAGCCCGTTAAGCGCTGAAGTTCCTTTGAAGGGTGACGGACCGTTTGAACGTTTTGTGAATTCAACAAGTCCGCAACAGATCAACGGGAAAGGGACAGTTTGGTCTAGGGCAGGGGTCGGCAACCTAAAACTCAAAGAGCCACAAAGAGCCACAAAGGTCCTAACCGGAAGCCCCCGTTCAATTCTCAAAGAGCCACAAAGGTCCTAACCGGAAGCCCCCGTTCAATTCTGGAGCCGACCGGAAATCCGGTTCCCCACCACCACCACCATAGAGTCTCCTCCTAGAATGGTGTCCTTTTTCCTCTCCCTGTCCTAACCGAAAGCCCTATCAATGGTGGAGCCGACCGGCGACAGGGAGCCGCAGCAGAGGGATGGAAGAGCCATATGCGGCTCCAGAGCCACAGATGCTGATCCCTTGTCTAATGGTCAAGGCACCAGGGTAGAACACGAGGGAGACAGTGAGTTCTAGTCCCGCCTTGGCCATGAAAGGCAACTGGGTGACTTTGGGCCAATCACCAAGAGACGGTGAGTTCTAGTTCCACTTGAGTCATGAAAGCCAGCTGGGTGACTTTGGGCCAATCACCAGGAGACGGTGAGTTCTAGTCCTGCCTTAAATACAAAGGCCAACTGGGTGACTTTTGGGCCAGCCCCTCTTTCTTTCAGCCTAACCCACCTCACAGAGGCGGCAGAAAGATACTGCCTCTTTCTCTATTTCAGCTTCAAGAGTCTAGAGTTCAAATCCCGCCCTCCCGCCAATGCAAACCCTTGTGGGAAGATGCTGCCCCTTTCTCTCCATTGCCTCCTCCGTGGAAACAGCCACTGAGCTGTTGAGTAAACTCCCATGAAATACGATGCAAATTCAAATTAGCGTCTAAAGGCTAAGGAGCAGTAATGTGGGAAGATAGTCCCTGTGGCTAATTTCCCGTCTCCCGCTGCGTTCCTGATTTATGGCAAAGACCTTCCGTGGGAAAGGAGTGTGTGTGTGTGTGTGTGCGTGTGTGTGTGTATTTGATTTAGACAACAATTGCAGCCAAGGTCTCCAGAGACATCCCTTCACTCTGAACTGCCTTGACAAGTGGACTTCTTCGCTTTAATTTTTTATCATTGATGTTACAGCTGGGTTATTAACCGATTCTCATTTACACGTGTCAGAGGGAGAGAAAAATCACCTAATTAACTGCTTTCCCCAGGAGGAGGAGGAGGAGGAGGAGGAAAAAAGGGAGGGCGGTGGGCTGCCAATTTATCCCCCTCCCCTTCTTTTCCAACCCTTCCCCTCTAAAGGTGAGAGATTTACAGCTCCCTGTCAGATACGAGCTGTAAGAATCATTTTCTAATTACCCCGATCTCTACCAGGCTGACTTCGAATCATCCAGTTGTTTTCTCTCTCTCTCCCCCCCCCCACCCCCTCCTTCCTTTCCTGCTCCTTTTAAATTAGGGAATGATTCCGTTTAAAGGCCTGGACTTCGTTTGCAGCCGCTCCGGCGAGAGTTGCATCTTTTCGCTCAAGTAATTGATATTCGATATAGGTTATTAATGGCCCGGCTGCCAGAACTTCCGGCAAAGCAAAACAAGTAAACACACTAATTTTGGTCACCGAACAACAGTCACAGGGACGAGGGGAATTGCAGCAATAACCGCCGGTTTCCCAGTTTGCAATATTGAAGTTGTTTGTCTTCCAAAGGTAGTTTTTCATCGAACGGCGAGCATTTTTTCCCCCCTTTTCTCTTCTGAAAGTCAAAAGCGCGGGACCGGTTCTTTACAGCTGTCTCTGTCCCGGGTATCCGATGCTTCTCCCTGGTATTGAATTGGGACCTCCAGCCTGTCTGTTCTCCCCATCAGACCCTCCGTCATAAATGGCCAAAAAAGGACTCTTGGATCGTCATTTGCGCTTTGATCATGTCAGGAATAAGAGAGGTGAGAAGAGGAAAGAAGAGGGGAGAGGAGGGGAGGGGAGAGGATTAGGGTAGGAGAGGAGAGGAGAGGAGAGAGGGGAGGGGAAGGGAAAATAAAATAAAAATTAGGGTTAGGGTTAGGGTTAGATGGGATGAGATAGAAAGAATAGGGAATAGAATAGAATAGAACAGAATAGAATAATAATAATAATAATAATAATAATAATAATAATAATAATAATAATAATAATAATAATAATAATAATAATAATAATAATAATAATAATAATAATAAAATTGGATTTATTAGCCGCTCCCTTTCCAGACAGGACTCGGGGCGGCGTACAATGGAGCATATAGAACATAAAACATGTGTACAAATACATAAACATACCTATATACAAAGACACACATGTATGGAGGAGGTAACAAATTACATAGACAGTTAAAAATCACCATTAAAATACCCCAATTGTAAGAAACCCAATATAAAATTAAAATTTAAAATTTAAAAAGACAGTCAGGAGGAGTAAGAAAAATTACGGTTGAGCCAGGCCAGATAATTGAAAGAGGTGGGTCTTCAGCTGTACACGGAAGGAGCGGAAATCGGAAGTAATCCTGATGTCACGGGGGAGGTCATTCCACAGGGCTGGGCCCATCACAGAGAAGGCTCTGCTCCTGGGTGTCGCCCCCCGACACTGTTTGGCGGACGGCACCCGGAGAAGTCCCTCTCTGTGTGAGCGAATTGGTCGTAGGGATGTGTGGGGCAGGATGCGATCCTGCATGTAACTAGGTCCTGTGCCATGAAGCGCTTTAAAGATCATAATCAAAACCTTGAAACGCACTCGGTAGACCACAGGAAGCCAGTGCAGCTCGCGCAGGAGAGGTGATACAGGGGAGTATCTAGTCCTCCCCATAATCACCCGCGCGGCCGCGTTCTGGACCAACTGTAGTCTCCGAGTGCATCTCAAGGGAAGCCCCATGTAGAGAGCATTGCAGTAGTCCAGGCGAGACGTCACTAGCGCATGGGTGACTGTGCGTAGGGCATCCCGGTCCAATAAGGGGCGCAATTGGCGCATCAGGCGAACCTGATGGAACGCCCCCCTTGCCACGGCTGTTACATGGTCATCCATGGACAGCCGGGCATCTAGGAGGACGCCCAAATTGCGCACCTGTTCCATGGGGGCTAGTTGCACGCCCCCGATGGCCAGAGATGGAAGCAACTGGTTGAACCGGGAGGCCGGAAGCCACAGCCACTCCGTCTTGGAAGGGTTGAGTTTTAGTCGGTTGCCATCCATCCAGACCCGTACGGCCTCCAAACACCGGGACATCATTTCAACGGCCTCATTGGGGTGGTTCAGGGTGGAAATGTATAGCTGAGTATCATCAGCATACAGATGATATCCCACCCCAAAACCACGGATGATCTCGCCCAGCGGTTTCATGTATGTGTTGAACAGGAGAGGCGAGAGCACTGATCCCTGTGGCACCCCACATGTGAGTGGCCTCCGGGTCGATCTCTGCTCCCCTGCCAACACACGTTGCGTCCGGTCAGAGAGGTAGGAGCCAAACCACCGTAAAACGGTGCCCCTGACTCCCAGCCCCTCTAGCCGGTGCAACAGGATACCATGGTCGATGGTATCGAACGCCGCCGAGAGATCTAATAGGACCAGGATAGAGGAACAACCCCTATCTCTGGCCCTCCAGAGATCATCAACCAATGCGACCAAGGCCGTCTCCGTGCTGTGCCCGGGCCAGAAGCCGGACTGGCGCGGGTCTAGATAATCATTTTCCTCCAGGTGACGTGGGAACTGTTGTGCCACCACACTCTCTACAACCTTCGCTAAAAAAGGAAGGTTGGAGACTGGACGATAATTGACTAGGTCCATTGGGTCCAGGGAAGGCTTCTTGAGCAGGGGCCTCACCACCGCCTCTTTCAAGGCGGCCGGTAGAAACCCCTCACCCAACGAAGCGTTCACCAGGCCCAGGAGCCAGTCGCACGTAACCTCCCAGGATGCCAGTACAAGCCAGGAGGGACACGGGTCCAATAAACATGTGGTCGGTCGCAGACGTCCACGCAACCTGTCCAAATCCTCGATGGCAACCGAGTCAAACTCCTCCCAAAGCGGTCCCTCAAGACTCGCCACGGGCGTCTCTACTGGACCACTGAAAGGGGCCCATCCCATCCGGATTTGAGCGACTTTGTCCTGTAGATATTTCCCAAACTCCTCTGCTCTACCCTGTAAAGGGGCTTCCCGCGGTCTCTCAAACAAGAGGGAGCAAGTCACCCGAAACAGGGCGGCAGGGCGGTTATCTGCGGACGCAATAAGAGCGGCGCAATGTTGACGTTTGGCCGCTCTTAATGCCACAAGGTACGTCCTCAAATAGGCTCGTGCCTGTGCTCGGTCAAATTCGGAACGGGAGGATCTCCAACGACTCTCTAGGCGTCTCTTGTGGCGTCCCCATCTGCAGTGATCTTGGAGCGCAGGAAAATAAAATCTGTCACTTCCTCCATTTCTTCACCATCTATTTGCCAGGAACTGAGAGGGCTGGATGCCATGATCTTAGTTTTCTTAAAGTTGATTTAGGAGTATGTCATCCATACTCTTCAAAAAATACCTAGGGAAATCTTTGCAATGGGTGTGTGGTCAGCTGTGAGATATGAAGGGCCAACGAGATCTGTCAGATTTCACCAAGGACAAGAGATATTAATTCTGCAGAAACTCAACCTTCCCCTCAGGAGCACTCAAAGTTTTACAAACTTGACCTTTGCAAGATAAGTTGCTTTTCTGAAGATAACAAATGACTCTACTGTGATTTATAGAGCTATATTTTCCATTTGCGTTCCAAAACAAATTAGGACAGTTGATTTAAACACTGGTTTTTCTTTCTATTTCCTAGGCCAGTGATTGCAAATCTTTTTAGTTGTGAACTAATTGTCTCCTGCAAACTCCACTCCCCTGTCGCTCCCCATTTATTTCCTCTGGAAGGGGCCACTCATTGTCCACCTGTGGCTACTCCCAAGTCCACCCCTGTTCTTTAGCTCTTCCCTTCGTCTGGCAACTCTGCGCATGCGCACACTGGGAACAGGTTCCAGCTGTTCGTCTGCCTCACTGATGTCTGACCCTGAAGGCAGCTGATAATTGGCATACGGCCCTGGTCCCCTCTCTGCCTCCGACACAGAGCCCTCCTCAGAGCCTTCCCAGACTCCAGGACTGGCCCAGGTTCTTTCCCAACTGCCTCAATGGCCACTGGCGCTCCGCTGGTGGGCCACAACACCCGTTTCCTGCATCTATTGCTTTATTGATGCGTTTAGTGAGGTTAATGTCAAGGGACCGTTGCAGGATATATTTTCCGAATCAATACCTGTGTAACATTTCATTCTGGCTGAAATAAATCAATCTGATAAACAGAACAGATAATGTCCATCCAGCAGAGAAGTTCTTCTTCCAGAACTTATTTACCTAACAAAAATTGTCCCTGTAAGTTGCGAATTAATGGTTGCTGGCTAATAGGTTTTATTAGACAAATTTGTGGAAATTAAGACTTGACATGACGTAAGTTTTTACATTCGGGGGGCTGCTGCCTCACGAAAAGAAGAGCAACAAACAACACACCCTGTTAATAATATGCACAGCATGAAAAATATTTTACTTGTCCTTGTGGCACTTTGCAGGACTCAGTGTGTAGAGCAGACACCACAGTGAAAAGATCAAGTGGGGTACTAATAGCACTCTATAAAGCCTTAGTAAGGCCACGCCTAGAATCCTGCATCCAGTTTTGGTCACCACACTATAAAAAAGGATGCTGAGACTCTAGAAAGAGGACAGAGAAGAGCAACCGAGATGATGAGGGGACTGGAGGCTAAAACAAATGAAGAACGGTTGCAGGAACTGGGCATGGCTAATCCAGTGAAGAGAAGGACCGGGGGAGACAGGAGAGCAGTCTTCCAATATTTGAGGGGCTTCCCCAGAGAGGAGGGGGTCAACCTGTTTTCCAAAGCCCCCGAAGGCCAGACAAGGAACAATGGATGGAAACTGAACAGCGAGAGATTCAACTGGAAATAAGGAGACATTTTCTGACAGTGAGAACAATCAACCCATGGAACAGACGTTGCCTTCATAAGTTGTGGGAGCTTCATCCCTGGAGGCTTTCAAGAAGAGACTGGACTGCCCATTTGTCAGAAATGGTGTAGTAGGGTCTCCTGCTTGGGCAGGGGGGTTGGACTAGATGACCTACAGGGTCCCTTCCAACTCTGCTAATCTGTCAAATCAGAGATAAAGGCTCCCACCGACTGCATGGCATTCTAAAATTGTATGCACTGTTGTTGATTTAATTAATGACGGTTAATTGTGGGAATCAAATGTTAACTAAGTGTGTTGTGTTACAAAAAAAATGTAGTGCAAAGGGCTTGATGCTTCCCTCCCTCCCACCCACCCATTCCTTTAGAAAAGGAACTTTGAGATCACCTTCACTTATTCCCTTATTACTCCGGTTTTTAAAGTGCCCGAAGCCTGCTGGGTTTAAGTCACTTTATTCTTGAAAAGCTTAGTCAATATTCTTTGCCCCGAGTAAGTGACTGCCATAGTCTGCCAACTCATCGATTTTGAGACTGTTTGCTCTATAGCCACTTGATTATTTCTTCAGATCGAGCAATATGCATGGTGAAAACTCTTCATTAAGGGCATCGCTTTTCCCATGGATTATTTGTACCGTATGTGACACTCTGCCTTTGATGACTTTCAACATGTCTTTCCAGGAATTGAATGTACTGTGTTGGATTTTTTCCCCTTTTCCTTTAGGTAGGTAGGTAGGTGGATAGATAGATAGATAGATAGATAGATAGATAGATAGATAGATAGATAGGTAGGTAGGTAGGTAGGTAGGTAGGTAGGTAGGTAGGTAGGTAGGTAGGTACGTAGATGATAGATAGATAGATAGATAGATAGATAGATAGATAGATAGATAGATAGATAGATAAGATACTGGTAGATGATAGACAGACAGACAGACAGACAGACAGATTTCCAGGTGCTTTTGGGTTCTTTTGAATGCTGGAAGCAGAGTATGAAAACTATTAGGATAGTGAAAATGAAATATTGCATGCTTTTATGATGACAGAATAATAGATATAACACTATTTCTTCTCCATCAGTGACGCAGAGGTCTGAAAAAAACTTCTCCCCCTGCTTATGAAGAAGCATTTTTCATCGGGAATTGCTCGCAAAGGAATTTCTTAAAAAGTTCTCCCTGCCCATTCTAAGTTATAAGCCTAATCTTTATTTATTCATCGGTTTTATTTGGTTATAAACAGACTTACGATGTTGCTAAAGCAGCTGAGAGAAAACACCCACAGTTCTTAAGAAGTATATACAGGTACTCCTCAACTTATGACCACAATTGGGCCTCCAAAATTTCTGTTGTTAAGTGAGACAGTCAAGTGAGTTTTGGCTCATTTTACGACCTTTCTTCCCGCAGTTGTTAAGTGAATCACTGCTGCCAATAGGTTAGTCACCAAGTTGTTAAGTGAATCTGGCTTCCCCATCAATCTTGCAAAAGGGGATCACAGAATCCCGGGACACAGCAATGGTCGTAAGTATGAACTACTTGCCACGGGGATGCGATGAAGGTCGCAACTGTGAAAAAAATGATCATAAGTCACTTTTTCCCCAGTGTCGTCGTAATTTTGAACCGTCACTAAAGGAACCCTGATCGTGTGATCAAAATTTAGATGCTTGGCAACTCTTTCGCACTTATGACCGTTGTCATGTCCCAGGTGTGCTTGTGTGTGTGTGTGTGAGAGACGTAATCCCCTTTTATGACATTCTGACAAATCAACCGGGAAGTCAGACTCACTCAACATCCCTGTTACTCATCTAACAACCACAGTGATTCACTTGAACAACGGTGGCCAGAAAAGTTGTAAAATGGGGCAAAACTCCCTAAACAAAGGTCTCACTTAGCAGCCTCCATTTTGGGCTCAATTGTGGTCATTAAGTCAAGATTGACCTGTCTATGCCTCAAGTGTGGATTTGGCCTTGACTGAGTCACAATTCGATCTTATTTCTTTCTTATTTCTCTTCTGGAAGATTTTTTTAAAAATACTGTACCAAGCTTAATATTATTCTTATTTGTAGCTTTGCTGACTTTTGAGGTTTGATCCCGGATATAAACATGAAGCTGTTTGGGAATTTTTTACCCAACTACTTAGAAAGTGCCGCCTTTTAAAGAATCCTATGAAGGATCAGGACATTTTTGGGGGGAAGGCTGCGGCTGGTTTGTCTATTTGCTTCTCATTTGCATTGAACTTCAACCAGCAGATTTACCCAAATGTGTATTGATTTTGTTCTGGGACATCTGAAGAAAAAGAAAGAAACGAAAAAGGAGACACATGTTTGGGTATCCATTTTTAAGCGGAATTTTAAATGGCAAGATGATTTTTCCCCAACGCACAAAGTGACAGATCCCTGCGAAAACCATATTTCCTGGTAATCAAGTGTTTACAGAAAGATGCTTTGTTGGAGCCCGTTTCCTGTGCTGCTGTGTGCTTCAACAAAGATCTTTAGATTTTAAACACAGCTGTTGTTTTGGGGGGGATGACCCACAAAAAATCCAATTAAACAGAAGCTGCGTTTTGAAAAGGGGAGCGACGTAGAGCCAGCGAGAAAACAAAGGGAGAAAAATATAGCCTGCGTCGCGCTTCGCTTAAAGGACTTTACTTATAAAAAAAAGTTTTTCCAACTAAAAAAAAAAAGTAGGTTATTTCCCCCCCCTCCCCTTCTTCCCGTATCGCGCGCAATGAAACATCTGTGCCCATTCTGATGGCAATGAATCACATGAATTAAAACTCAAAACCACCGAAACTGCTCTCTTTAACATAATTACACCTTGTTCCCTTTGGGGGGAGACAATGCTAGGATGAAATGCCAATTAAGGCGGATATGTTAATGAGAGGGAGACTGAATGGCAGATTAGCCTGGACACGAATCCAAACTGGAATTGATTGGGGAGCAACCCCTGAACCCAGTTCCTGCTTTAGTAGGGAGGTGGCCGGTTTGTTAGAAATGATTCCACCAGTGGCTTCCAGTTTAACAGAGTAACAGACGAGTTGGAAGGGACCTTGGAGGTCTTCTAGTCCAGTGATGGCTAATCTTTTTGTAGTGGGGTGCCAAAAGTGCCAGGGCACAGGGGTGATAGTGCACACACCTGCTAGTACCCATAATGCAAAGCGCACCCCCACAAACGAACTTTCCGGTTGGCCCGGAAAACGGGCTTCCCCAACCCTCCGGAAGGCTCCCTCCGGAACTAAATTACAAGTACCCTGTTTCCCTGAAAATAAGACCTCCCCAGATAATCAGCCCAATTGGGCTTTTGAGTGCATGTGCTAAAATAATCCCTCCCCTGAAAATATAGCAATTCAGCAACAGCCACGAGATGACCACGCTCGCCGCCTCCTGCATCTCAAAAATAATAAGACCTCCCCGAAAATAAGGTCAAGTGCTTATTTCAGGGGTCAAAAGAAAATAAGACCCTGTCTTATTTTTGGGGAAAGTCGGTAGTCCTGACATAACAGCAGTTATTTTAATGACTGTTCAAACGTACAAAGCCACTTAAAATTAACTTATGACCGCTTTTCCACACTTAACCCCAGTGGTCATGTGACCAAAATTCAGAAGCTTGGCAACTGGCATGTACTTAGGACGGTTGCAGTGTCCCGGGGTGACGTGATTTCCTTTTGCGACAGGCGGATAGATAAAGTCAACGGGGAATTCAGATTCACTTACCACACGTGTTACTAACTTCTTAAAGCAACTGCAAGGATTCGCTTACCAACCGTGGCAAAAAAGAGGTCATAAAACGGGGGGCAAAAATCACTTAACAACTGTCTCATTTAACAACAACATAAATTTTGGGCTCAATTGTCTGAGGAGGACTTCCTGCAAAGAAAAAAAAAAGCATGGGCCTGCCTGTCATTAAAACTTTTCGCTGTGGAGGAAACAAGTAGAATGCGGATTTAAATTGGATGTGTGTATTTGTTTCCCTTGACAAACTTCCTATGAGAGGAAGGTTTTGACTTGCTGGACTAACTTATTTGCCATCCGCTTGTTAAAAAGGTCCCCATGAATGCTTCTGCGATGGATCCGTGCCAATATCATCCCGGCCGTTTCCTGTGTTCCTTCCTCATCCAGGGGAATATGCTTTCTGAGAGAGAGAGAGAGACGGTGCACGGATGGTAATTGCGTTTTAAAATACTGTATTTATGTAATTTATTCAATGGAGGCTCCACTCTCTGCTACGGTATTCCTGGTAGGAGGCACGGACGTCCCCCAGACCTCCCACGGAGTTTAAATACTTTATTAGACTTTTTTTATTTTTATTTTCTTTGACGGCGTTCGGCACCTTAGAAACGGAACGGATTACGACGCCTGCCTGCCCAGCAACTTTCACGGAAGCAGCAGCAAACAATTAATTTCAAATTGCTCATTAACGACACACATCCTGCCACATTTTCAGCAGATAAGCCATACGTCAGAAATAATTAATTGCCGTTCTCCCGGGTGCTGGCATGCTTGTTGATGCAGATAGGGTGTTGCAATGCAGAAGAGACAAATAGGGCCTAAATCCCCCTTTTTTAAACGTAGCCGATCATTTCAAGCCCGTCTCTTCAGAGAGTTGACAGTTTCAAGGGTGAAACTGTGACTGGAAACAAAACACGGGTAGTGGCTGGCTTATGACGATTTACTTAGTGACGGATACGACACCGCCTCTCTCTCCTGTTCACAGCACAGCCCTTGTTGTGGCCCGCCAGCGGAGCTTTTGCAGCGAAGTTTTGCAGATATCAGCCAAAAGAGGAGCGAAAGGGGAGTGGAGTTTGCAGGAGACAATTAGTTCGCTTAATTGGTTGGTGACTCTCCGAGTCTCCTTGCCAAGTTCTGCAGAGATCGGCCTGGCAGCTCTCCAAGCCAGAGAAGGTCTGTGACTGTAAATCCTCCCTTGAAAGACTTTCCTGGATGCGAAGGAGCAGAATTCACAGTCAATTCATAACAGTTTTTTTTTGTCGAGACCAGGAGTTTGCTTCAGGCTCTTGGGAAGCCTCGGCCAGAACAATGGGCTACCCAAGAGTAAAACGACACGGCTGCTTTGAAGGATCAATGAGAACAATTCATCCTAAGGAGGTAGTCCTCGACGTACGACCAGAATTGAGCCCAAAATTTCCACCGCTAAGCAAGACAATTATTCACGGGGTTTGGCCCCATTTTACGACTTTGTCACTGGTTGTTAAGTGAATCCCTGCAGGGGTTAAGTTAGTAATGCAGTTAAGTGAATCCGGTTTCCCCATTGACTTTGATTGTCGGAAGGTCGCAAAAGGGGGATCGCGAGATCCCGCAACCGTCATAAATATGAGTCAGTGACCGAGCATCTGAATTTTGATCAAGCAGCCACAGGGATGGTCCATGGCCCTAAGTGTGAAAAACGGACACAAGTCCCATAAATTTCAACAGTCATTAAATGGACTGTCATAAGTTGAGGACTGCCTACATTAAATCTTCAACAGGCATCTACTTTTCCGAACGGACGATGCAAAGACAAAGAAAGACAGACAGTCAGGAATATTTGGCAGGCGGGAAAGATCTACGGAAGATCGACAATAACAAGAACTGCGAGAAATACGGACGTTCAGAGTTGCATTTTGTGGCCCTCCCAAAATTTGACGATAATATGCGTCAGAAACAAACGGGGGGAACTTTTAGAAAGCTGTAGAGCAGGTGAGCGTCCAAACCCAACTTCTGCCGGCTAAAATCAAAGCCGCTGAAAGGGGCAAGACAAATCAATGCAGCTGAAATGATAGGCAAATAATATCCAGGGCAGGGGGAGGGGAGAAACCAGAAATAAATGTAAGGAAAGAGGTCATAAAACAATTGGTTTTTCAAACAACAGATTGAAAAACGACGTCTAACGACTCTTAAGCGCTCCTGTTTCAAACAGGAAGTTTCTTTCTCACTTTCCTTCTTTAAATACAGTTCGACTTGCAGGGAGACTCCGGAACGCTACAAACTGTCATAACTATGAGTCAGTCGCCAGACATCTGAATGTTGATAATGCAGCCATGAGGATGAAAACCGGTCATAAGTCACTGGAAGCCATCTCTTCCTTTGGGGGTTTCAGGCCTGCCACACTTTCTACTGTGAGAAAATGGGAGGCAGGGTTATACGGAGTTGGGTGATGTGTAGCCATAACAACATTCTTTCTCAGAAAATCAAGGTCACCTTTGTCCCTGCACCTGGACAGATGTGGATGGGAGGAATCTGTCTCCGTGGCAATGAAAGATTGGACCATGGGATGGACTTGTGGGTGTTAGGGGAGGGTCTTGAACTTTCAACTGGATGGGGAAAACCAGGAAGCTTAAAGATTCGGGTTTTCCCAGAGGTGCCAACATCACTTTTCTAATAAAATGGAACTTTGAGGAAACTCAAACCTCGGAGTTTTCTTCCGTTGGGGGGGTTTAAGTTGGAACCCCGACATCACTTTTCTTCAGTGCCGTTATACCTTCCAACAGTCACTAAACAAACTGTTGTAAGTCAAGCACAACCTGTATTGCTAATGGTCAACCCGCTCAAAGCCACCAATTCCCTCACCGAAAAGTAGAAAAAAAATCTTCCACTTTTGGGTCGATAATTTATTTTTATTTTCTTGCAAAGCAACCTTGCCGGCTGCTGATTGAGCAATCCGCCAATTCCTGCAATTTCATTGACTCTGGTTAATGCAGTGCCAACTTTTCCTGGGGGGCTGGGGGGGGGAAGGGAAGAAAGGGGGAGAGCAGGAAGAAACACCTCCAATATTTTTTTTTATTTTATGCCGCATTTTCAAACCTAATTTACCCCTTCCGATTGCCTCCGTCTTCGTTAAAGGGCGATTGAAAGGAAGAGGTATGCACGGAATAACTAATACACCGTGTGCTGGATTGTTGGTTCCCCCCCCCCACCGGTGTGTGTGGTTTTTATCAGTAGGCAGCAACCAATGTGGCGAAGACGCCAGCGAGGAGATAATTGTTATCGTGCAAAATGCATGGACGGCTTGCATTTCTCCAGCTTCCTGACTTAATAAGGCTTCGCGTTGAACGGACAAGTGGAAATGTTTGATTTTGTTGTGGCACGCCAGTGGCCAGCAAAGCTAACAGCAGATTCAGACAGTGAGGAGGTTGGGGAGGAAGATGGGCCAGTCCTGGAGTCTGGGGAAGGCTCTGATGAGGGCTCTGTGTCGGAGGCAGAGATGGAGCCAAGGCCATATGCCAGTTATCAGCTGCCTTCGGAGTCAGAGATGAGTTCTTCGGATGAAGAACAATGAAAGAGGGCTGCAGAATAGTTCAGCTGGCCATGTACAATCCCTAGATCCTTTTCGTTTTGTCCCTGAAACTATTATCTCTTTCTTTCTCTTTTCCCTTCCCTCCCTCCTTCTTCTCGCTCTCTCCGCCTCTCCTCCTTCCCACATCCCTCCCTTTCTCTCTCCTTCCCTCCCTATCCCCATCTTCCTCCCTCCTTTTCTTTCCCTCCCTCCCGCTCTCTCCCTCCCTTTCTCTCTCCTTCCCTCCCTATCCCCATCTTCCTCCCTCCTTTTCTTTCCCTCCATCCCGCTCTCTCCCTCCCTCCGGTTCGCATGCTCTCCCCCTCTCTCTCCCCTTGTCTTTCTCCCTCCCTTCCTCTCTCTCCCTCCTCCCTCCCTTCCTCTCTCCCTCCTTTTCTCACTGTCTCCCCCTCTCTCCTTTCTTCCTCCCTTTCTTCTCTCCCTCCCTCTCTCCTTCTCCCTCTTCTTCCCTCCTTTCCTCTCACTCCCTTTCTGACTCTCCCGCACTCTCTCCCTCCCTCCCTCTCTTTCTCTCCATTCCTCTCCCCTCCTTCCATACCTCTCTATCCCTGTCTTCCACCCTCCTTTCCTTTCCCTCCCTTTCTCCCTCTCCCTCCCTCTCTCTTCCTCCCTCCCTTTCTCATGCTCTCCCCCTCTCTCCTCCCTCCTTCTCCCTCTCTCCTTTCCTCTCTCTCCCATCTCTCCTCTTCCCTCTCACACAAGCGCTTTCTTTCTCTCTTTCCACAGAGGAAGCAAATCCATTTGCAGTTTAGGAAAAAGAAAAAAGCCCGACCTCTGAATTCGGGAATCTCTCTTTGTTATCAAAGTCAGCACAATTAGCACAGGGCGCAGCAAGTAACCCAGCAGTCACATCCTATTAAAAAGCGAATTTATAACATCTTTATGGGG
The DNA here is from genome assembly GCF_964273705.1 of Natrix helvetica. Classification (NCBI taxonomy): domain Eukaryota; kingdom Metazoa; phylum Chordata; class Lepidosauria; order Squamata; family Natricidae; genus Natrix; species Natrix helvetica. The sequence continues at coordinate 2,407,302 of NC_138557.1, forward strand.
CCAAAGCAAACCAGCGTCACGCTTTAAGAAGGACGTGCTTGGGAACAGGCCAGCGCCTGCAGAACAGAAGGGCCAGCGGACGCTGCGTGTGCTCCCGGAGGCCGCAAAGTGGGACAGAGCTTTGATGCCCGCCAATCACACACCCCCATCGCCTCCCCTTGCCCCAAAGGTGCCCTTTTTCAGGATGTGCCTCTGTCTCTAGCTCTCAGGACCCTGGAAGTGAGCCTTCAAGGGCCTCTTCGGAATGAGGTTCCCTCACCCCCACCCCGGTATCTGAATGGCCCCCAACTCTGCTCTGGTTTAGAAGAGGTGCGAAGCCTGGGCTCGGCCCCCAGACCCCTCCCTTAATTGCACTTGTCCTCTTTTTAAAATATTTTGTAATGGTTTATTGTAATTGTTTTTGTTGTGAGCTGTCCAGGGTCCTGAAGAGATTGGGGGTATAGTTAATGTGTCTCCTCTTCTTCCTTTTTTCTCTCTCCTTCTTCCTTTCCTTCCTTCCTCTCTCCACCGCTTACTCCTTCCTTCCTTTCTCCACCACTCGCTCCTTCCTTCCTTTCCTTCCTCTCTCCACCGCTCCTTCCTTCTTTCCTTTCTCCACCGCTCCTTCCTTCCTTCCTCTCTCCAATGCCAAGAAAACCAATAATGATTAAACGCTGCTTCAAAAATCCAGGAAAAAAAAATCATTTAGAAAATAGGACAAACGAACGGAAAGCATTTAACCTATTAATTCAAGAACAAAACAAAAAAAAGTCAGAAAATGTCAAATGGGACTCACCCTGGCCGGTTTTAATTTAGTACATTTCTGACGGTCGCATCCTGACAAATTGCGCAATACTTAGATAATGAAGGCTTAATGGGAAGAGGAAAAGCTTTTCAAATGAATGATCTATTGAAGAAACCCCCCCCCCTAAAAAATCCAACAATAATTGAAGCACCTCTGGCAAGATGTCACCTGAAAAAAGGAACAGGTAACAAATTTAAAGGACTAAATTATGCTCTCTGTTTGCTCGGCCATCTTGGGGAGAAAGCTCAGCGTTAACCACCCAGGCGCTCCAGTTCACTGACGTCTTTTATAGCATTTTCTGTGGACTCGGGGAGCAAATCAGGAAATCATTATTTCTGTTTGATTATTAGATTAAAGAAAGAAAGAAAGAAAGAACGGTGAAAAGAATTGTTGGCCTCGGAAGGAGAATCATGTGAGAGGAACCGAAAGGTCGGGAAAACGTCCTTAAGCATTGTGCAAATAAATGGAGAGCTGGGAAATATATACTGGTGGAAGTCTTGTCATTTGAAGTAGAGAAAATGAGCTGGAGGGAAAGAACATTAGAAGTTGGAATCTATATATATAAAAGGCAAGTACCACTCACTCATCACAAAATCTCCAGAACCGTAAAGCCTACAAACTTGAAATTTGGCACATATGTTCCCCTTGGCTTCTAGGTGCTCGCTAAGAAAGGATTTTTTCAAAATGACCAATAGATTATTAGTATTTCTTATACAGTAATTAACATGCTCTGATGCTAAGGAGTTCTACTCCCCCTGCCCATCTGAAAAGAACTCTGTTCCAGCTGCCAGTAGACAGGAGATCTGAGGTCTCTGGAGCCAAGAAATTAATTATTGAATGTTTCTCTAACAGCCAAATATGCTGGACATCAACCTTCACCATGAGGTTGGAACAGGTCTACATCCATCCAGGAGTAACTTGCTCCTTCTTCCAAGCTCTTCCATAGCCCTTACTCTACACCAGGGATCCCCAAATGTGGCAACTTTAAGACTTGTGGACTTCAACTCCCAGAATTCTCCAGCCAGAAGTCCACAAGTCTTAAAGTTGCCACGTTTGAAGACCTCTGCTCTACACAGATACAGCAAGACTGTCAATACCCAGGATTGGATTGAAAACCCCTTTAAACACAGTGCGAGCTGACTTGATTATCCAACAAATTCCTTCTTAATTAAAAAAAAACCGCCTAAAGGGATAAATAATGAATTTTTAAAAGCCTTGCTATTTCTTTTCCTTTTTTTTCCTCTCTTCTCTGAATTCTAACGTATTTCGCTTTGGAGAATTCTGGATAAGCACATAGACCGTGGCACATTCAAGCATACAGCGCCATTAATCACTTTAAGGTTTCTATCTCAAGTCCCTTCATCAGATTTACAGTATCTTGGCATAGAATAACTTACTGTAAGGCGCATTTGATCTTTCGGGAAATTATTCTACAGTTCTCCGAGTCCTTCTGCTCTCCTCAATTCCCTTTATAGTTGGTTGGTTTTTGGCTTTTTGTTTTCCCAACCAGACGTGAGAAAATGCTCCACCACTGGGTCTCCAGCATGTTTCAGTGTTCAGATCCTTCCACCTTCTATTTATAGGTAAATATATGCCTACATAAAGATAAAGATTCCCTTCGCACATGTGTGCTAGTTGTTCCCAACTCTAGGGGGCGGTGCTCATCCCCCTTTCAAAGCTGAAGAGCCAGCGCTGTCCGAAGACGTCTCCGGGGTCATGTGGCCGGCATGATTCAATGCTGAAGGTGCACGGAACGCTGTTCCCTTCCCACCAAAGGTGGTTCCTATTTTTCTACTTGCATTTTTTACCTGCTTTCGAACTGCTAAGTTGGCAGAAGCTGGGACAAGTCACGGGAGCTCACTCCGTTACATGGCGCTAGGGATTCGAACTGCTGACCTTTCTGATTGACAAGCTCAGCGTCTTAGCCACTGAGCCACTGCGCCCCTTATCAACATATGCTACTCTCCTAATTATATAGAGTAATCATCCTTTTTGGAGTTCAGGCCCCCTTTGCAAATTAACAATATCTCCTTCCTTTTTTTATGCATTGTCACTTTTAGATTATCCATAGTCTTTGGCTTCTCACCATGGGTAATTTATTGATTTGATTTTTTTTTTTAGCCTGCCTTTATGATTGTTTATAAATAATTCAAGGCGGAAAATATAACTAATACAACTCCTATTTTCCCCACTACAACCCTGTGAGGTGGATTGGGTTGAGAGAGAGGGACCAGTTAACCTGCTCAGTTTTGTACCTAATGCGGGACTAGAATTTATAAAGTCCTGGTGATTGGTCCAAAGTCACCCAACTGGCTTTCATCCCTAAGGCAGAACTATAACTCACTGGTTTCTGGTGATTTGCATAGTCACCTAGCCAGCTCTTAAGGCAGGACTAGAACTTGATGTCTCCTGGTGATTGGGCCAAAGCCACCCAGCCAGTTTTCATCCCTAAGGCAGAACTAGAACTCACTGTCTCCTGGTGATTGGGCCAAAGCCACCCAGCCACCTTTCAGGCCTAAGGCAGAACTAGAACTCACTGTCTCCTGGTTCCTCTCCAAATACCTTAAACCAGGGGTGTCCAAACTTGGGAACTTTAAGACTTGTGGACTTCAACTCCCAGAATTCCCCAGCCAGCCGTGCTGGCTGGGGAATTCTGGGAATTGAAGTCCACAAGTCTTAAAGTTCTCAAGTTTGGACACCCCTGCCTTAAACACTGCATCAGACTGCTCACCTGGGCAGTTCTTCAATCCACAGGTGATACATATGTCCTAACCCTGGAGCATAGCTGTGAGGTCAACCGGTTGATTCATCTGTCTCATTTATCAAGGGAATTAAAAAATAAAACAAAATCAACGAAGGAAGATAAGAGCCGCAAAAAACCTCAGTCATGTTAAATCACATCGCTTTCTTTTTTTAAAAAACCACTGTGACCTGAAATCCAACCCACAATAGCTAATTCCAGAGGTATCTTTAGAAATTATTACCACCACCACCACCCCGCCCGTATCCGGCCTCCCCTCTTAAAAGTTCACGAGGCTCCACTGGGGGCTGTGATTCAAATGAACAATGAAATATGGCTGATTCTTTTAAAAACCGATTTTGCCAGCCAAAAGGGCCCCCGAGAGAGAGAAACCGAGTCTGGTTTGAAATGGCAGCCGAGCTGGCCTTTGCGACGGTTCGACCCTTGCCTTCCGGCTTCGCGGTGTCCATCTTATGTAAATCTTGCAAAAGGAATGGAGGGGGGGGGGAATGAAAAAGCCCGAGAGTTAAAAACTCCTGCTGCCTGTCTGCAAAAGGATATTTATCTCCTTCAGAAGATGCCGGAGCAACGCAGTATGTTATGGAGGCCCCTTGGTGTATTAAACCAGACTTAAAGGTAAAAGTTCTCCTCGCAGATATGTGCTAGTTGTTCCTGACTCTAGGGGACAGTGCTCATCTCCGTTTCAAAGCTGAAGAGCCAGCACTGTTTGAAGATGCCTCCGTGGTCATGTGGCCTGGCATGACTAAACGCCGAAGGCGCACCGAACGCTGTTACCTTCCCACCAAAGGTGGATCCTATTTTTCTACTTGCATTATTTACGTGCTTTCGAACTGCTAGGTTGGCAGAAGCTGGGACAATTCACAAGAGCTCACTCCGTTGTGCGGCGGTAGGGATTCGAACCACCAAACTGCCGACTATCTCAGCTTCTTAGCCACTGAGCCACTGTGTCCCACAAAACATACTAACATCGGTTTTATTTATTCATTCATTTAGGTATGTATGTCCCGCCTTTATTATTTCCACAAGTAAGTCAAAGCAGCGATCGGATCCAACACACCTTCCTCCTCCTATTTTCCACACATCAACCCTGCCAGGTAGGTTAGACTGAGAAAGAGGGAGTGGCCCAAAGTCACCCAGCTGGCTTTCATGCCTAAGGCGGGATGAGAACTCACAGCCTCGAGGCGATTGGCCAAAGTCAACCAGCTGGTTTCCTACCTAAGGCGGGACTAGAATTTACAATCTCCTGGTGATTGGCCCAAAAGCACCCAGATGAATACTGCAAACCGTCAGAAACGTGGAGGTGTGGTCAATGGCCAAAGAATGGTCATGTGATCACCACAGTAACAGTTATTACATTGTATTTTATATTATTGTTGTTGCTTCTTTTTATTTTTCTTTCTTTATTAAATTTCTTGCTGCCCATCTGGCCCCAAGGAGACTCTGGGTGGCTTGCAATATTCCGATTTAGCTCAGAGGCTTTGGAAGGAGAGACGCATCTCGATGTAAAACTGAAACCCCACAAAACCCAACATGGGTGCCAATTATTACTAATGAAATGCAAAGAATCTGGATGCACAGATGCTATGCATTTAATTTCCGGCTGTTACATTCCTTTTCTTCATGTGCAAACCGTTTTTCCTCTCTTTCTCTTTATCTCTTCTTCTTCTCTCTTTCTCTCTGTCACGCTTTCTTCTCTTTTTCTCTCTCTCATTCCTTTTTCTCTCGTCCTCTCTCTCCCTCTTTCTCTCTTTTCTCTCTCATCTCTTCTCATTCTCTCTCGTTTCTCTCTTCTTCTTCTCTCTGACACTTTCTCTTCTTCTCTCTCTCTCTCCTTTTCTTTCTCTAACTTTCTCTCCTTCTTTTCCTCATTCCTCTTTCTCTTGTCCTCTCTCCCTTTCTCTCATTTTTCTCCTTTCCCTCTCTCTCCTCTCCTTTCCCTCACTTTCACTTCTCTCTCTCCTTTCCTCTCTTTCTGTTTCTTTCTCTCTTTCTCTCTCTTTCTCTCCTTTCTCTCTCTCTCTTTCTCTCCTTCTCTTTCTTTACTCTGTCTTGGAGGAGGGCGCTATTTCTACAAAAAAGAAGCTGTTTTGGAGAATTTAAAACAACTCCTCAATAAGCTGGATGGGATGTTCAGAAGTCTCTTCCCGGCTCCTTCGGGGAAGAGAACAAAAGCAGAGGCCAAAAGCTCTTATCAAGGAGTCCCCGCTAGGTTCCCTCATAAAGGGGAATTTGCAAACTACTTGGCTGTTTCCTATTTCTGTATTATTTATGATGAACCGATGTTCATTTGAAATCACACGCCTGTCTTGCTTAGAAATTCAAACTTGACATTTTGGATGTAAGAGCGGGAAAACAACATGGCCGCTTGGGACCTCCCCAACTAAATATGGTAGAACTTCACTTGATGTTCTCCAGTTCATCCTTCAACCCATCTTCCTGGTCTTTCAAAAGCATCTTCCTTCCTTCCTTCCTTTCCTTCCTTCCCCTTCCCTCCTTCCTTCTTTCTTTCTCAACTAAAAATGAGAGAAGATTCAATATTTCAAGGCTGTCAGCTTTTTCCATGTTTGCTTCTCCAGGCTAAAAATGTGCCATTCTCCGCATCCCTTCCTCAATTTCTTTTGTCTTTGCAACTGCTGATTTATTTACAGGTTGATCCTTCAAGAGGCAGAAAAAGTGGTCGCCTTGATGACTTGCGAGCCCCAGTCTGCAGTTCCGCAATGGACAGGCCCTGGCGTCTCTCAACATTTTATGAGCAGCTATATTAAAATGAGTTAAATGTAATACTTTGCTCCCCTGACTACTAAAAATATAAGAGGGCAATCGAGTTAGTGGGGCATAAAAATAAGTTAAGCCCTAAACATTCCCTTGCCTTTTTTCCTGTGTCATATACAATGAGCCAGATGGGCTGCAGAATAAAAGGAAATCTGGGACAATTTAAAAGGAGAAATACAACTATGGTGATTGTCGTGTGTTGCATTTCAGGAGGCCTGAAATACACACCTTACTCCAAGGGGGAAGGGAGGAGGAATTCTGGTGCCTTTGGGGCTCTCTGAGCTTTGTTTTCTTGTGGACATTTCATGACACAACTAGGCAACATCATCAGTGCTAGAAGGGAGTGGCTTTTGCAAGGAGGAGGAGAGGAGGAGAAGAAGGAGAAGAGGAAGAAGAAGAGGAAGAAGAAGAAGAAGAGGAGGAGGAGGAGGAGGAGGAGGAGGAGAGCAAGAAGAGGAGGTGGAGAAGAAGGAAGAGGAAGAAGAGGAAGAGGAAGAGGAAGAGGAAGAAGAAGGAGGAGGAGGAGGAGGAGGAGGAGGAGGAGGAGGGGAGGAGGAGGAGGAGGAGGAGGAGGAGGAGGAGGAGGAGGAGAAGAAGAAGAAGAAGAAGAAGAAGAAGAAGAAGAAGAAGAAGAAGAAGAAGAAGAAAAGAAGAAGAAGAAGAAGAAGAAGAAGAAGAAGAAGAAGAAGAAGAAGAAGAAGGAAGAGGAGGAGGAGAAGGAAGGAGGAGGAGGAGGAGGAGAAGGAAGGAGGAGGAGGAGGAGGAAGAGAAGAAGAAGAAGAAGAAGAAGAAGAAGAAGAAGAAGAAGAAGAAGAAGAGGAAGAAGAAGAAGAGGAGGAGGAAGAAGAAGCTTTCCCTAAGAAATGCAAATGCTTATAATGAAAAGAGGAGAGAGAAACCTGTTGAAAAATAATGAGAATAGAACAGAAGCATTCTATTCTTTCTCCATGCCAGGTTATGAAAACAGCAATTTTTAAAAGAAAATAAATCAATGCTCAAAAAATACCCACAAAAAAACAAACAAACAAAGAAAGGGGGAAAAAAATCTCACAACGGGTCCAGCTCAGGAGGAATGACTGCAAAATCCCAGGAGCTTTCTACATGGCGCACCGCCTGCAATCGCATCACACAATTTGCACACGGGTCAGAGGAATGAATAGCGTCTTCTCCCCAAGCCTGGTTTATCCTTGAATGTGACAGACCACGAAGATGAAAGTCACCAATGTGTTACCTTGCGATGACACCGCGGAGGAAATGTTCTCAGCCAATCCCCAAGCGTTGAGCCAAGGGCCAGAGAAATCCTGCGCAATAAACACACAGAGCTGTGCCGGAAGTTGTGAATTCTCCAACACGGGAGGTTTTTAAAGAAGAGGTTGGATAACCATTTGTCCTAAGTGTTGTAGGGTTTCTTGCCTAAGCAGGGGGCTGGACTAGAAGACCTCCAAGGTCCCTTCCGTTATTCTGTTCTTCTTTCTTCCCCTTCCTTCCTTCTTCCTTCCTCCCTCCCTATTACTGGAGGTTTTTAAAGAGTTTGGATAACCATTTGTCTGAAGTGGTGTTGGGCTTCCTGCCTAAGCAGGGGGTTGGACTAGAAGACCTCCAAGGTCTCTTCCAACTCTGTTATTCTGTTATTCTTTTCCTTCCTTCCTTCCTTCCTTCCTTCCTTCCTTCCTTCCTTCCTTCCTTCCTTCCTTCCTTCCCTCCCTCCCTCCTTCCTTCCTTCCTTCCTCTCTATTACTGAAGGTTTTTAAAGAAGAGATTGGATAACCATTTGTCCTAAGTGCTGTAGGGTTTCTTGCCTAAGCAGGGGGTTGGACTAGAAGACCTCCAAGGTCCCTTCCAACTCTGTTATTCTGTTATTCTGTTTCTGCATGCCAAATCCATAAAAGGAGTTTCTTAATTTCTACATCCGAACCTCAACCTCAACCCCTTTGGACATTTTAACCAGAATTCTCATTCCCCTTCCAATTGGTTATGTGCACACAGAGATGGTTGGGTTTCTTGTCTTATGGAGAGTCTCAATCACGGTTGTCCCAAAAGTGCTTTTCTTTTCAAGAGGAAACTGGACTTTCTTTGTTTTTCTTTGAAGACGCTTCATTTCTCATCCAAGAAGCTTCTTCAGTTCTGGCAGAATGGCGGAGGGTGGAAGGATTCATATTCCTTGCAGTCCTCTGGTCGTTGGCGCTCCCTCTGAGAGTCACTGAGGCCCCTTAGAGTTTTATCTGTGCCCTCGGCGTCCCCTGAAGGGTGCAGAGGGGTGCGGCCCCAGAGAAACCACTGAGCGGCCGCAACGACTCTCAGAAAGACCACAAAGGAGCAGATGACATCAAGGTCACTAAATGAACGGCCGTAAGTCAAGAACTACATGCACCTGTACAATTACCAGAACTGGCAGGGTGTCTTTCTTTTTTTTAAAAAAATGAAGTCAGCATTGTCCTCTACGGACGCCTCAATGGGAGACACGCTGGCACCCCAAAAATGCAGCTGACCTTTTTGGAAAGACGGCACAGGTTATGCTAAAAAAAAGAAGAAAAGGAACGGACAGGCCAGTCCCGAGGACCGTCTGTTAAGAGGAACAGCCATAAAAGGCTGCAGATGTAGCCTGCGTGACGCTCTTCAGGGGACGGGAAGGTATTTAAGGGCAGGTCTAATGGGCTAAGAGCGCAGCTTTCCCAGCGTGGGATCAGGGACGGAGAACAACGGGCTCCTAAGGACGGTCCCTGGCCATCGAAATAGCAAAGGCAAGCTTTCACGCGCCGCCCGAAATAAACCCAGGCCGCCGAGTGCAAGCTATTTACTCCGTGGCATCTAATGAAACTCTTAAATCTCGGGCCAGATGCCCACAGCTAACCAGGGAGAGCTCAGCAGATGCTCCCGATCTGCCTGGCACCGAGCCGGAAGAAGTTTGAAACGCTGGGCAGGAAATTTGCTCGGAGGGCTCCCCAGGAAGAGGGAGAGAGAGTGTGTGTGTGTGTGTGTGTGTGTGTGTGTGTGTGTGTGTGTGTGGTTTTCCCCCCCTCTCCATTCCCCACCCCCTCCCCAAGACTGCAGAACTGGCACGAGGTTCTGCTTCTCCATCTTTGTAACTTTCCTGTTAAATACGCTAAGGTTTTTAATCTAAGTGGGCTCCAGGATTTATAACCTGGGCGTTTTTTCTGGCTACGCTGCCCAAAAAAATCAATGCTGTTCTTTTCGCCAGGATGGGTTGGAGAAAGAAGGGAAGAAGGAAACGAGCAAAGGCAACAAGCTCCATCTTCTGTCCGGGAGACATTCCTGCAAGCCGACAAGCGGTATTTATTTATTTATTTATTTAATTTCCGATGCACCTGCTGCTTTTTCTGTCCCCCCCCCCCTTGCATTTATTCCAAAGGCAGGAAACCCGCAGCTTTAAAGAAATGATTTTCTGCTCAGAGAATAGCTGGGCCACCTGACCAGCTTTCTGCAAAGGCAAAGAAGAATTAATCTAAAACTGAAGTGCAACAGGCTCAGCTTGACTTTGAAAAGGCTAGATTAAGCCCCCCAAAAAGGGGGGGAGGGGGAGGGAGGAAGAGGGGAGGGGGATGCACTTAAGGCAGCAAAAAATTAACATTTCCCCACAATGCGAAGTTTTGTCAGGCAGCCACTCCGGTTGACACATATTCATATCTGCCAGCATTTACATGATAAGTCCCAATTTTCAGCCATTGTTGAACAAACGAAACAAAATTTGGAAGGCAAACTTTTCAGGCCCAGATGCCGGAATAAATTATGCACATTCGTCATGTACGTTTCGCAGAGGCAAAAAGGAGCTTTTTCTTCTCTTTTCTTTCTTTCTTTTGGGAGTTTTGCTACTTGTGGCAGTTTTTGAGTATTTTGCTAGGCGCAGCTAAACAAAATTTCTTGCTGGGGAAACTTGTTGAGGTAGCTTGTCCTTTGCGAGAGAGGATGTGAGGATACTAGGGAGGGAGGGATGAAGGATAAATGGATGGATGAAAGATGGATGGACGCACGGGTGTAGAAACGGAGGAACGGATGGATTAGTGGAGGGTTGGCTGGATGGAGGACAATGGATGGATGGATGAAGAATGTATGTATGTAGAAATAGAGAATGGATTGATAGAAAGTTGGCTGAATGAATGATGATGGATGGATGGATGGAAGAGGAGGAGGGTTGATGATAAATAGAAGATGATGGAGGGATGAAGGATGGAGGGATAGCTGGATGTAGAAATGGAGGATGGAGGGATTGATGAAGGGATGGCTGGATGGAAGACGATGAATGGAAGATGATGGATGGATGGCTGAAGAATGTATGTATGTAGAAATGGAGAATGGATTGATAGAAAGTTGGCTGAATGGTTGATGATGGATGGATGAAGGATGGATGGATGGATGGATAGCTGGATGTAGAAATGGAGAATGGAGGGATTGATGGAGGGATGGCTGGATGGAGGAGGATGGATTGATAGATGAACGAATGGATGGAGGATGATGGATGGATGATGGAGGGAGGGAGGAATATGACGAATAGAAGATGATGGATGGTTTGATGGAGGGTTGGCTAAATGGAGGAGGATGAATGGATGAGGGATAGAAGGATGAACGGAGGGAAGGTGGATGGAGATGACAGGATGGAGAAATCAAGAACAGATCCATGGATGGATGAGGGAGAGAGGGAGGGATACATGGAGTCAAAGACCGCCTGTACACACTTTATGAGGGAACATGAACCCCGATAATTCTGGCACAACAGATGCAACTATTCAGCATCTGAAATTTGATCACCTGACTCTCCGTCATTAAGTGTGAAAGTGTTTGTAACTCACTTTTCTCAGCATCATCCCTGCATACAGTCAGTCCTTGCTTACTGACTGCCTCGTTTAGTGACTGTTTGGAGCTGTATAAAACGAGTTGCAACCAGTCTTCGTATTTATGACCGTTGCAGCGTCCCGCAGTCAACCACAAAATGACCTCTTAAATGATTCACTTAATGACCGAAAGGAAAGCGAGCCCCTTTGGTTTTTCACATTGTTTTTCCCCCCTTAGTGACCCCTAGGCCTAGCGATGGAATTGCCAGTCCCAATTTATGGTCGCTAAGTGAGGACTGCCTGTAAAAGGCATCCTATGTTGTCCCCAGCACAGGCTAAGAGAGTTAATAGTAATTAATCTAATTGTAATAAGGGGCTATTAGCTAAGGCGAGCTGGGCAATGAAACGGAGGGCAGAGAAAGCAGGGAGAGAATGACAGCATCTGCTACTTGAGACTCAAGCCGGTGTATCCTCGGCCTGGAATCGGAAGGGACTCGCGGCAGACGGGGAAGGGGCAAAGCGCTTTCCTCTCCAACGGTGCCAAAATATCTCAGTGCCCCATCATTACACTGCTGGCTGGCTTTGCACACAACGCCTGCCAGACAGGAGAACGCCCAGGCACGTCTCTAAACAGAGCCTAAATAAAGAACGAGAGAGAGAGAGAGAGAGAGAAAAGAAGAAGAAGAAGAAGAAGAAGAAGAAGAAGAAGAAGAAGAAGAAGAAGAAGAAGAAGAAGAAGAAGAAGAAGAAGAAGAAGAAGAAGAGAGGAGGAGCCATCAGTCCCTTCCTATAGGAATTCTTCTGCACTCTAGAAAGGTAGAAGGAAGGAGAAAGGGAGGGAGGGAGGGAGGAAGAAAGCATGAAAGAAGGAGGGAGGGAGGAAGGACATAGAAATGGGTAGGTAGGTAGGTAGGAAGGAAGGAAGGAAGGAATTGAGTGAGAGATGAATGATGGAATGCATGAAGGAGGGAGGGTGGGAGGGAGGAAGGAAAGGAGGATGGGTGGGAGAGAGAAAGGAAGGACAGAGAGAGGGAGAGTATGAGGAAGGAAGGGAGGGAGGAATTGAGAGAGATGAATGATGGAATGCATGAATGAGGGAGGGAGGGAGGAAGGAAGGAAGGAAAGGAGGGAGGGAGGACAGAGAGGGAGGGAGAGTATGAGGGTGGAAGGAAGGAAAGAAGGAAGGAATTGAGTGAGAGATGAATGATGGAATGCATGAAAGAGGGAGGGAGGAAGCATGGGAGGGAGGGAGGACAGAGAGAGGGAGAGTATGAGGAAGGAAGGAAAGGAGGGAGGGAGGAATTGAGAGAGATGAATGATGGAATGCATGAAAGAGGGAGGAAGGAAGGAAGGAAAGGAGAGAGGGAGGGAGGGCAGAGAGGGAGGGAGAGTATGAGGGTGGAAGGAAAGAAGGAAGGAATTGAGAGAGAGATGAATGATGGAATGCATGAAAGAGGGAGGAAAGAAACCATTCCACCCACACTTGCAGAGCAAAAGGTAAATAAACCAGAGTGAGCCAGAAATGGGACATTGATCATCAATCTTCGTCTGGGATTACCGTGATATTCCAAACACGAGGAAAAGAAGAAGCCCAGGAAGTAAGCATCTCCTTCTTTGTTAACTAAGACAGCCGTCCATCAAGCAACCAGCCCAGGTGAGACCGACTCTTCCACTGCCTGATGACCAGACAGGCACCTGTCAGCCTCACCAAGTAGAATAGACAAGAACCGCCAGGCGAACTAATTCTGCTTTCTTCGTTAAAGCTGCGCTACCAGAATCCTGACAGTCTGAAAGTACAATTTCCATCAGCCCATTGAACCAGGACGATCCAGACCGCAGAACTGGCCGGGTTCGTCCTCCATTGTTGTTGTTAGTTGCGAAGTCGTGTCCGACCCATTCCGACCCCATGGACCACGTTCGTCCAGGCCTTCCTGTCCTCTACCGTCTTCTGGAGTCCATTGAAGCTCATGCCGACTGCTTCGGTGACTCCATCCAGCCCCCTCATTCTCTGCCGTCCCCTTCTTCTTTTGCCCTCCATCATTCCCAGCATGAGGCTCTTCTCCAGGGAGTCCTTCTTCCTTCTCATCAGGTGGCCAAAGTCTTTGAGTTTCCTCTTCAGGATCTGGCCTTCTAAAGAGCAGCCAGGGTGGATTTCCTCTAGGACTGACCGGTTGGATTGCCTTGCAGCCCGAGGGACTCAATGCAGGAGTCTCCTCCAGCACCAGAGTTCAAAGGCCTCCATCCTTTGGCGCTCGGCCTTCCTTGTGGTCCAACCTTCACAGCCGTCCGTTGCAACTGGGAAAACCATCGCCTTGACTGTACGCACTTCTGTTGGAGCTTTGGCAGTATTAAAAATACAGACGGCCCATGAGAGGCCTCAATTACCCTCCATACTACAACACAAACCAGAATTCTAAGCTGTATCGGAATTCAGACCTTCGTATCAGAGAGACTGAAGATTAATTGGCTCCTTTGGAAAACAAGCAATGGGCGAAAGAGGCAGCACAACACAAAGGCCCCCCGGTGTGTCCCGCAGCAGACAGGGCTGTGGTGAAACACAACTAACACAACCCTTGGACAGACGAGGATAAGGAGATGGCGGCTTCTCAGAAGGGAAGCCATTCCAGGAAAGAAATGAATATGCTTAATTAAACCCTCTCCTCGTCTAATTGCTCCAAGGCTCAGCATTAGAAGGATGAGCAACACCCAGCTGTCCCCCGACAGATTTTGCTGCCGATCTTGCTGGGTGTGTAAAAACAAACTCAAACAAAGGCAGGAGGGGCCACTTGGAATGCTCAAGTCACACTCCTCGAGATCACAGGGCTCTTCCTCCGCCCACCCCCCAAAAATTCACAGTATAATGTTGCCAAGGAAGCTGTGCACCATCTGTCCTTGTCTTCCTCCTTATTGGGGGGGGGGGGAGGAAGGAAGGAAGGAAGGAAGGAGAGATAGAGGAAGGGAGGAGAGGTGGAGAGTATGAGGGAGGGAGGATGGAAGGAAAGAAGGAGAGAGGGAGGGAGGAAGGAGAGATGGAGAGTAAGAGGGAGGGAGGGAAGATGGAAGGAAGGAGAGTGGGAGGGAGGGAGGGGAGGAAGGAGAGATAGAGAGAGAGGGAGAAAGGAAGAAAGGAGAGACAGAGGGAGGAGGGAGGGAGGAAAGAAGGGAGGAATGAGAGATAGAGGGAGGGTGGAAGGAAGGAACGAGAGATAGAGGGAGAGAGGGGGGAAGAAAGGAGAGATAGAGGGAGGGAGGGAGAGAGGAAGGAAAAGCTCTGAAGGTAAAATTCCTTTCCCAATTTATCAGCGTGCCTTTTCTTCGAATTCGGCAGAGCCAAGAGGCCGACCTTCCCCGTAAAGATGCTACTGGCTTCCATGAACCAGGGAGATCTTCTGACCGACAGGAGACCCAGCACTGCAATCAAATCGTGGTGGCATCCCAAAGTAATTAATTTGACCTGGATTACAAGCAGCATTAGGAAGGGAGCCTGCTCTAAAACCCATTGACCACTTTTGCCCAGAAAATACGAGAGGGGCCTATTATCTTTCAAATCCACAGCTCCATCGTTCTAAATGAGCCGGCCGACAGGAGCCAAAAACATGGCTTCTTCTGAATTGGTGGGCTTAATTTGGGATCTCCTCAAACTTCCTCCACCCCCGGGGACGCACGGAGAATCAAAGAACAATAAGCATTTGTGTTCAATTTACCATGCGGTAAGAAGCAACCTAGGTGGCTCAGGGGCTAAGACGCTGAGCTTGTCGATCAGAAAGGCTGGCAGTTCGGCGGTTCGAATCCCTAGCACTGCATAACGGAGTGAGCTCCCGTTATTTGTCCCAGCTTCTGCCAACCTAGCAGCTGGAAAGCACGTAAAAAAAGTGGAAAAATAGGAACCACCTTTGGTGGGAAGTTAACAGCGTTCTGTGCGCCTTTGGTGTTGAGTCATGCCGGCCCCATGACCCCGGAGATGTCTTCGGACAGCGCTGGCTCTTTGGCTTTGAAATGGACATGAGCACCGCCCCCTAGAGTCAGGAACGACTAGCACATATGTGCAAGGGGAACCTTCTGAAGATAAAGCCAAAACAGAGCCCCACTCGGACTTAATCAAAACCAAGCCAATGGGAGGACCATGCAAGTCTGACCATCGACGGCCCAGAATGGTTTTCGGTGGCATCCAGAACCCTACGTGGAAATGCCCCCTTCCCCCGCCCCCCCAGGTGATGTTCTCCTGAAAGACCCACCCAAGGAGCAGCGGAGAACAGGCTACGAAGCTCCTAACACGTCTTCTGGAAGAAGTAGAGCGCATCCTTGCAAGTTCATCTCGCTATAATCACTTATGATTGCACACAGTGGACACCAGATAATAAAAGGAACGTGTGCGTGCTTCCCACCCGGAGAGCCGAAAGGGGTAGCAGCAATAACCAGGAATTAATTAAGACGGTGCTGTTTGCTTGCTGGTAGAAACGGGGCTTCGTTGCCATCACAATGGAGCTCCGGTAGCGGGGTTGCTAAACTACCTCTTCCCCCTCCGGAGTCGTAAGCCGCGGAATATCACTAAATCTACAGAATATCACGGTCAACGCTACCGTTTCGTGCTCCGAGATGTAATGTCCTTTTAGGACACGATGTCCTCGAGGTGGAGTCCAAACGACGGATGAAACGCAAACCATGGATCGGTGATGGCTAAACTTTTTGTCTTCGCGTGCCGAAAGTGAGCGCCGGTGTGCAACAGGTCCCCCCCGCCACCGCCATGCATGCATGCGTGATCCTCTGCCCCCCATTTTGGGCCTAGCGGGCCTCCCTGAAGCCTCCCAGGATCAAAAATGGGCCACGGGGGAGGAGCCGCACCCCTCCTACACCCCATTTTACGCTAGCAGGACTCCCTGAAGCCTCCTGAAACCAAAAATGGGGTGTAGGAGGGATGAACAGGCAACGGAAAAAAGGCAGAGGTTTTATTTTGGATCATAATATTATCCCTGCCAATTAGTGCACAAAAGACAAACATTTTGCATTACAGACCAGGAGTGAAAGGCTTGGGTAGGTGGTGGGGAATTGTTACCTTCCCATTGAAGCATGAATCACATCCAGCCCAGGCAAGATCAACGTGGCCCAACCCGCCTTTTCCCAACTTAAAAAAAAGCAGAGATAGGCTATTGCTTGGCCTTCTGACCAAGTTTCTAGAGCTGAGTGAGGATCTGATATAAAGAACACCGTCTTTCTGTCTCACCTAGGACGCTTAGTCTTGTTCTCAAAACTGCCAGAAGGACAATTAACCCACTTGGAGACGCAAAGCGCTTTTACCTGCTGGAGATGGCAGCATTCTGCTCTGTCAGGATGAGCTCCCGTTGCTGGAGGCCAATGATGTGCCTGGAGAAATCATCCGGACTCCTGAATAATTGGAAGAGAGGAAGAGGGATGAGCAGGACAAAGGGTTAAAAAAAAACCCAGCACCTTCTTCTTTTATCAGAAAGGCCTGCACAAGGAGGGGGATGCAAAAATGGCAGTTATAGGATATTTAAACCATTTGGGTTATGGATGGATGCATGCATGGGAGGGAGGGAGGGTTAGGGTTAAGGAAGGAAGGAAGGAAGGAAGGAAGGAAGGAAGGAAGGAAGGAGGGAAGGAAGGAAGGAAAGGGAAGGGAAGGTAAAGGAGGGAGGGAAGAAGGGAGTGAGGGACGAAGGAAGGAAGTAAAAGGAGGGAGGGTGGAAAGGGAAGGTAAAGGAGGAAGGGAAGAAGGGAGGGAGGGACGAAGGAAGGGAAAAGGAGGGAGGGAAGAAGGAAGGAAGGAAAAGGAGGGAAGGAAAAGGAGGGAGGGAAGAAGGGAGGGAGGGTGGAAAGAGGAAAGGTAAAGGAAGGAGGGATTGAGGGATGAAGGAAGGAAGGAGAGATGGAAAGTATGAGGGAGGGAGGGAAGAAAAAGCGAGATATGAAGGAAGGAAAGCATGAAAGAGGGAGGGAAGGTGATAGGAATGAGAAAGTAGGTAGGTAGGTGGGGGGGTGACTAGGAAGGAATTAAGTGAGAGATGAAGGAAGGAAAGTATGAAGAGGGAGGGAGGGAGGAGGGAAGGAGATAGAAATGAGAAGGTAGGTAGGTAGGTGGGAGAGAGGGAGGGAAGGAAGGATTTCCCAAACAGAGAGGCACACCACTTCAAAACTCTTGTTTATTGTTCGTTTTTCCAAAGACCCTCCGCCAATTGCTTGGCAAATCCACTGCTCATTAAGGAAGACTGTTGACTCTGCTTGCAAACACTGGGGGAGGGGGGAGGGGGGAAGAGCTTCTAATTGTTTTACAACTAATTTCCTCCCATCAGATAGGAAGAGACTGGAATTGCCTTATCAAATGCCAGCCACGCGTGGAACAAACATGCTTCCATGATGCTCCTTTTGTCAAGCGGATGCGCCATCTCCCCCTGGGTGGCGCAGACAAAGCTTCCCACTTCATATCAGCCATGTCGGCTATTGATAGCTGACATTCCCGCGAAGGAAGCCGGTCCGCCTCGGCCGATTATCTGATCTGATCTTTGTAAATAGGCAGGTTGTACACAGCCGCTTGCCAGAATCCCCCGCAGGCAAAGAACCAGACAGAGAATTAAAAGGGAATGGACTGGTTTTATTCTATTTCTCCCCCCCCCCCACACACATTGGGAACCTATAGTATCACCCGGAAAAGTAAACAAAAGTTCACCCGGTGAAAGATTTCAGCCGGTGAGAAAAAGACGGCTTCGGTTCCTGCGGGGTCCGGAAATTCAAATGATCCTCGCGTCTCCCCCCTGCAAAGGGGAAGAAGGGGGCTGTTCAGGCTCGGAGCCCCAAAGCAGAAGTTTTTTTATACCCGGTGCAGCACTGCCCTCTGTTGAACCGAAGGCTGCCAAGGATTCCCGCAGAAGCTTTTGGCCTCATTGACGGATACAGCTAGTTCTCGACTTACAACAGTGACCGTTCCAAAGTTACCAGGGGACTGAAAGGAAGGGACTTACGGCCGTTAGAAGACCTCTGAGGTCCCTTCTAGCACTAAGATTCTATGACCAAGCAGGGGGTTGGACTAGAAGACCTCCGAGGTCCCTTCCAGCCCTAATGATCCTATGTTTGAATAGGGCCGTGATGGCAAACCTATGGCACGCCTGCCACAGGTGGAACATGGAGCTGTATTTGGTGGAACGCCAGCCGTCAGCTCCAATGCGCGCCAGCTGATTATTCACATTTCCGGAGGGCCAGGAGTGGCCGTTTTCCCCCTCCCCATGCTCCGGAGGCTTTCCTGAAGCCTGGGAAGGGCGAAAAACGCCCCCAAGCCAACCAGACATTCAGAAACGATTTCCAGCTTCCAGGGGGGCGTTTTTGCCCTCCCTGGGCTTCAAGAAAGCCTCCGGAGCCTGGGGGGGCATCGTACGTACATGCGCGGGTGGGGGGATCACAGGCCCATGCGCAGTTGGGGAGGGAGATTGAGTAGGCGCACGTGAGTGCAATTTTAGCACGCCATAAGCCAAAGTCTGGCCATCCCTGGAATAGGGAGTTGGAGTAGAAGACCCTTCCAATTCTGTTATTCTGCCCATATGACCAAGGGGTCTCTTTCTTTCCTACTTGTGTGGCTGCCTCTGATATAAACCCCTCTGCCCTCTTTCCCATGGTGATAGGAGCCAATTAACATTTGATGCAGATGCTCCGATCCTTTAGCCATTTCACCCTCGGGCCTTTTCTTTTCTTTTTCTTTTTCTTTTTTTAACAAGATGAACCCGGATAATCAATTGTTGACCGTTAGACATCAGAAGCATAAAATGGAAAAGTATATGATTAACCGAGGAAACCTAATAGAAATCACGCAGTTTTAGAGAGGGTTATAAAAAAAAAAAAGGTTAGAGGGATTTAATTGCCTGCATCTAATTCCATTCCTTCAATTCAAGGGTCAGCCGTAGTAGAATTCAAGCCCAGCTAATTAAAATTAGCCAAAGGCTCACCAGGAGAACAGGAGGACAAGCTAATATGTCCTATTTCCTACGCAAGGAAAAGAAGACGTTTTCAGATAACTTGTTCTGTAAAACAGACAGACGCGTGCAGAGGTTTTAAAAGGACAGGCCCCCAAAATTGAGAATGTGAAGATTTGCACCCCAGCGCCGTAAATATCACATATAGCTTGTCTGTTTTCCGTGCACAGTGTGGAGAAAAACAAAGCCAAGTTTGGATTACTAAATAAATCTTCAACAGGCAGGGTGTGCGACTGAGGCTATAAATATGAAAAGGAACATCGGTCGCGTAAGGAGACAAATTTGGTTTTATTTTCACCTGTTTGGTCTTCTGCAGGAGGGTTGAAATTTCTGGAGGACCAACAATAGAATAGAATAGAATAGAATAGAATAGAACAGAACAGAACAGAACAGAATAACAGAGTTGGAAGGGATCTTGGAGGTCTTCTAGTCCAACCCCCTGCTCAGGCAGGAAACCCTACACCACTTCAGACAAATGAGTATCCAACATCTTCTTAAAAGCGTCCAGTGTTGGAGCATTCATAACTTCTGGAGAGAAGTTGTTCCATTGATTAATTGTTCTCATTGTCAGAAAATTTCTTCTCAGTTCTAAGTTGCTTCTCTCCTTGATTAGTTTCCACTCATTGCTTCTTGTCCTGCCCTCAGGTGCCTTGGAGAATAGCTTGACTCCCTCTTCTTTGGGGCAGCCCCTGAGATTTCAGAACACTGCTATCATGTCTCCCCTGGTCCTTCTTTTCATCAAACTAGACATACCCAGTTCCTGCAACCGTTCTTCATATGTTTTAGTCTCCAGTCCCCTAATCATCTTTGTTGCTCTTCTCTGCACTCTTTCTAGAGTCTCCATATCTTTTCTACATCATGGCGACCAAAACTGGATGCAGTATTCCAAGTGTGGCCTTACCAAGGCCTTATAAAGTGGTATTAACCCTTCACGTGATCTTGATTCTATCCCTCTGTTGATGCAGCCTAGAACTGTGTTGGCTTTTTTGGCAGCTGCTGCACATGGCTGGCTCCTATTTAAATGGTCGTCCACTAGGACTCCAAGATCCCTCTCCCAGTTACTACTATTGAGGAAGGTACCACCTGTACTGTACCTGTGCATTTCGTTTTTCTTGCCTAAAAGTAGAGCCTTACTCTTTTCACCATTGAATTTCATTTTGTTAGATGGTGCCCAATGTTCAGGTTTGTCAAGATACTTCTGTATCTTAAGCCTGTCTTCTGGAGTGTTGGCTATTCCTGCCAGCTTGGTGTCATCTGCAAATTTGATGAATCCCCCATTTATCCCTTCATCCAAATCATTGATGAAGATGTTGAAGAGTCCTGGGCCTAAAACAGAACCTCCAAAGTGGACTTTCTGAGGAGATTTTGCTTCTTGGACTTCCGGTTAAAATCAAGGAACGTGGCATTTAATATACCGCAAACGCAAAACGTTAAAAAAAAAGATTCATGTATAAATATAAGGGACAGTAAATTCGCCGTTTCCCTGTTTGGACTGAGCCAATGAATCATAAGCACCCAAAACATTTTTCTACATCAATAATAGCACTCCTGACAAAGCTTCTTCCTCCTTATTATGGGGGGCAAGCAACATTTAGATTACAGAGGGAAAGATTAGGTCTCTATGTTCCCATTAGCCTATCATCAGTTTTAGGCAGGAAAATACATAAATCATACTTAAGCAAAGCTCTCAACAGATCCTTTGAAGTATGGCTAATTCGAAGCGCTGTCATTTAAAAATGATGCTGAAATTTTAAAAACCACTCCAAGTGACATGTTAACGTGATGGCAGGAAGCCCCCGACGGCTGTTGCGCTTTTGGCCTGTAAAATCCTGGCTCAGATTTCACTTTGGAATCACGGCTGCGCCCGGGGATTTATTCTCCACCTCCCAGGTGAGTGTGCTACTAAGTATTTGCAAGTCTGTTGGTAAGGTTTAATCAGGGGTCCCAATGCACACGAAACGCTGAGCCGCCTTGTGCTTCGTTTCGGAATGCAGTGCAGACGCACTCAGTGGTGGTGCGTTGAAGGGCCAGTCAACGGAGTTGGAAGGGACCTTGGAGGTCATCTAGTCCAACCCCCTGCTCAGGCAGGAGATCTGTACTAGGGATTCGAACCACTGAACTGCCAACCTTTCTGATGGACAAGCTCGGTGTCTCAGACACTGACTGCGGTTAAAAAACATGGTTCGACGCATGGAAGAATGAAAACCGATGGGACCGTTTCGTGACCCAACTCGGGAACATCATCAGGGCTAGAAGGGAGTGTTGTTTGACAGCAAACTGCACACTCTCCTAGCACTGATGACGTTCCCTAGTTAGAGCCATGAAATGTTTGCAAGGAAACAAGCAAGCTCAGAGAGTAGAAAACTTAATGTAGCAATAACGAAATGACATTTATAAAAATAAATCCAGTAGAGAATAAATGGCTTTTTGTAGGTTTAAGGAAATAATTGGAGTTGACATACAATAACTGTTTGCGTAGTAATAAAGACTCTAAAATAGTCTCTTCGGTGCAGCTCCCCACATATTCAAACTAAAGCTGTGGTGGTAGGAATGTTAACACGATACAGTAAACCAGGGGTGTCCAAACTTGGGAACTTTAAGACTTGTGGACTTCAACTCCCAGAATTCCCCAGCCAGCCATGCTGGCTGGGGAATTCTGGGAGTTAAAGTCCACAAGTCTTAAAGTTCCCAAGTTTGGACACCCCTGCAGTAAACAATCAAAGAATTACCAACTCAGTAAAACCACAGCCTAATCAAGGACCACCAAGAACCGTCCCCTCCTCCTCAATCCTGACAGAGCAAGCCAAGTATATATTTATAGAGAGCAAACCCCACTCCCTTCTAGCACTGATGATGTTACCTAGCTGGGTCATGAAATGCCTGCAAGAAAACAACCATGCTCAGAGAGCACCAGTGGCCTAACATGGAAGTAGGCATCTCCTCCTGCTTCGCACTGAGTGTGAGATTGCGCTCAACAGATACATATTCCTGATTTTGTTTCAGAAAGAATCCTCAGTAGTGGTTAAGAGTAGATGGATACAACCGATTAAGAGATCATCCCACAAATTCAGTCAATTGCGTGAGGAAGCCCGATGGGGAGGGAGAGGAAGGGAAGAAGCTGTCATTGGTGGGACAAAAATTAATCCCAGCTAATTCAGTGCAAAGGACAAATTGTGGGAGATGAAGCGATGAAGAGTTCCTACTCTTGACATGGCAATCCTATCTATATAAAGGCTCAATTTGTCTGGATCTTAGCCAGAGGGATGAATCACAACTGCTCTGCCGTTGTGTGTCAACGCAGCCCCCAGAACCAAGAGGTGAGCAGGAGCTAAGGCGACCCAGGGCAACGTTATCCTGCTTTTTTTTACAAAGACACATTTCTGGCCTTCGCTACAGAAAATAACGATGCATTCGTCAATAATGAATGGGGGCAGGCAATTGCAGCCACGCGTTAGATGCCTCGGAAAACGGGTGAGACGCATTATCTCTTCACTGCGAGAGACAACAACTCTACACATCCTGTGTACACAAAACAGGTCCACCCAAACCGATGGGTTGTGTTTGTCTGTTTGTTTGAGGAAGTTTTGTGGGATGGTTGATCCCACAATGAAGAAAAATCAACAATACAAGCTCCTTAAATTTGATCTTAAAGGGCTAAATTTGAGCTTAAAGGGCTATTGCTATTAAGAGCTGTGACAGCGCAGTGGTCAGTATGCGGTATTGCTGGCGAACTCACTTCTCACTGTCAGGAGTTTGATCCTGAACCGCTCCAGGTTAACTCAGCCTTCCATCCTTCTGAGGTCCGTAAAATGAGGAGCCAGACTTCTGGGAGTAAGAGGCTGACTCTGTAAACTGCTTAGAGAGGGCTGGAAAACACTGTGCTCTTGCTATTGTCCGTCCTTCCTTCCTTCCTGCCTTCCTTCCTTCCTCTCTTAATTCCCTTTCTCATTCTCCTTCCTGGTAGTGCAGTGGTTAGAATGCAATATTGCAGGCTAATTCTGCCGACTGCCAGGAGTTCAATCCTGACCGGCTCCAGGTTGACTCAGCCTTCCATCCTTCCTAGGTGGGTAAAATGAGGACCCAGATTGTTGGGGGCAAGAAGCTGACTCTGCAAACCACTTGGAGTGGGCTGGAAAACATTGTAAAGCGGTATATAAGTCTAAGTGCTATTGCTATCAGCACTGGCACCTTTCACAGTCGACTTCCAACAAGCAGAGTCAATGGATGAAGTCGGATTCGCTTAACGGCTGCAGTGGTTCACTGAACAATTGCGGCAAATAACGCTCATCAATGACTCACTTCCCAATCTGTCTTGTTTAGAGATGGAAATTCTGGTCCTAATGTTGGCCATAAGCTGAGGACTACCTGTAAATCCGTTCTCTGGTGCCTCTTTCTTCCCCTATTCAGGGGTTTTTAATACCTGCCCTTGGCAGCCAACCTGCCGGCTCTATCCAAGCATCTCTGCTTCTTAGAATAGGAAGTTCTCCCCCAGAGACTCGGGATTTTCTCCCTTATAACTGTCCCTATCAAAGTCATAATTAAGGGGCAGTTCTTGGCGTAGGAAGCTGGTATCTTGGCTTTGGGTAGTACATTAAAAAAAAAAAGAGAGAGAGAGGATTTCTGGATTGTTCAGCCACGCCACCCACAGCATGGATGGCTCTGCTCACCAGCATACCAACTAGGGACTTAGAAGAGGCAGCTGATGCCGGTGTCTTAACAGCCCCCACCTTCCCCCTAAAAAAAAATCACAGTCACGATACCGTAAATCTGAATCTAGAATCTCCCAACCGTTATAAATCAATGGCTGGGATGCAATTATGCAAAAGGCTGAACTTTTTATTTTCACTGGGACCTATAAATTATTTTGGGGATAACAACCGGCATTTTAATTTCAAATGCAAATAGGAAAGAGGCATCGGAGCTCTAGAAGAAGATTGGAAACAGTGAAGGAAGGGCTGTTGGGTGGTTTTTTTTTTTTAAAAAAATAGTAACCTAGGTAACCTTGAAGAAGATTTTCATAAAATCCAGGAGAAATTTAAGATAGATAGATAGATAGATAGATAGATAGATAGATAGATAGATAGATAGATAGATAGATAGATAGATAGATAGATGATAGATAGATGATAGATAGATGATAGATAGGTAGATAGATGATAGATAGATAGATAGATAGATAGATAGATAGATAGATAGATAGATAGATAGATAGATAGATAGATAGATGATAGGTAGATGTTAGGGAGGGAGGGAGGGAGGGAGGGAGGGGGGGAAGGAAGGAAATAGAGGTTAATGATAGATAGATAGATGATAGATAGATAGATAGATAGATAGATAGATAGATAGATAGATAGATAGATAGATAGATAAGATAGATAGATGATAGATAGATGATAGATAGAAGATAGATAGATAGATGATAGATAGGTAGATAGATAGATAGATAGATAGATAGATAGATAGATAGATAGATAGATAGATAGATAGATGATAGGTAGATGTTAGGGAGGGAGGGAGGGAGGGAGGGAGGGAGGGGGGGAAGGAAGGAAATAGAGGTTAATGATAGATAGATAGATGATAGATAGATAGATAGATAGATAGATAGATAGATAGATAGATAGATAGATAGATAGATAGATAGATAGGTAGGTAGGTAGATAGATAGAATGGACGGATGGATGGATGGATAGAATGGACGGATAGATAGATGATAGATAGACAGGCAGACAGATAGATGATACAGAAATAGAGAGAGCAATCGGAGATGATATATAGATATGATATGATACTGTAGACAGACAGACAGACAGAAGAGACATAGTACACATATAGATAGGAGAGAGAGAGAGAGAGAGAGAGAGATCTCAAAATGACAAATTTTGGATGATAGCAGGTTACAGGAGTGAATATTACATTATTGTTCAGCATGGTCTCAAATATACTGTAAATCATGTTTCGAGTAGATTAATTAATTTATTTTTAAATCTCAATGTGATCTTGCTGTAAATCCTTAAGCATTCTTTTCCTGACGATTTGAAACTGTAAATCTCCTGTGTCTCTCAGCAGCAATTAGACAGATCGCTGTCTTAAATGGGGAATCTCTGACCTTTTATTAATTAGATAACATTTTAAACTCCCTCTTATCTGTTTTAGCTACAGGGGCATGGCGGGGGTTATGGTGATACCTTTAACAAGTATGGCCCTGATGTTTGTTGGTTGTACCAGTTATTGTGGCCTGCCAGTGGCCAGCAGAGCTGGCAGCAGATTCGGACAGTGAGGAGGTTGGGGAGGAACCTGGGCCAGTCCTGGAGTCTGGGGAAGGCTCTGTTGAGGGCTCTGTGTCGGAGGCAGAGAGGGGGCAAGGGCCGTATGACAGCTATCAACTGCCTTCAGAGTCAGACATCAGTGAGGCAGAAGAACAGCTGGAGCCTGTTCCCAGTGAGTGCATGCACAGTTGCCAGACGAAGGGAACAGCTAAAGAACAGGGGTCAACCTGGGAGTAAGGCCACAGGTGGACAATGAATGACCCCTCCCAGAGGGAATAAAAGAGGAGCAAAAGGGGAGTGGAGTTTGCAGGAGACCATTAGTTCGCTTCATTGGTTCGTGACTCTCCGAGACTCCTTGCCAAGTTCTGCAGATCTCGGCCTGGCAGCTCTCCAAGCCAGATGAGGTCTCTGACTGTAAATCCTCCCTTGAAACACTTTGCTGAAGGTGAACGAGCAGAATTCACAGCAAATTAATAAAAGGGTTTTTTGTTGGAACAAGGAGTTCGTTTCATGCTCTTGGGAATCCTCGGTCAGAACAGTTATTGCCAGCTCAACAAAAGGTACAAGAATATCAACAATCTGCAAGCTTGATTTCCATGCTTTACTGACAAGATTCTGGTGGCAGAATCTGGCGAGGGTCTTTGGAGCTTCGTGGGACTAGAAGAAGGGTCTCCCAACTTGGGAATTTTAATGCTTGTGGACCTCAGCTGTTAAGTGACTCAAAGGCTTCTGCTTTGACCCAGATTGAAAGGAGGTTGCAAAAACCGATCACTGAAACACACACACACGGGGACACTGCCACCGTCATACGTATAAGTCAGTTGCCAAGATGCTGCAATGGTCGTAACTGTGAAAAACAGTTTTAAGTCAGTCTTTCTCAGTGCCGTTGTAATTTTGAACGGTTGCTAAACAAATTGTTGCTAAGTCAAGGACTACCTGTCTGCTTGAAGGCAGGTGATTAACCAGCTCAGCATTCTGTAGCAGGTGGTTAGGTTAAAGGCAACACATAATCTTAGGATAACAAGAGTTGGAAGGGACCTTGGAGGTCTTCTAGTCCAACCCCCTGCCTAGGCAGGAAACTCTATACCGTTTCAGACAAATAGCTATCCAACATCTTCTTAAACACTTCCAGTGTTGGAGCATTCACAACTTCTGGAGGCAATTTCTGTTCCACTGATTGATTGTTCTCACTGTCAGGAAATTTCTCCTCAGTTCTAAGTTGCTTCTCTCCTTGATTAGTTTCCACCCATCGCTTCTTGTCCTGCTCTCAGGTGCTTTGGAGAATAGCTTGACTCCCTCTTCTTTGGGGCAGCCCCTGAGATATTGGAACACTGCTATCCTGTCTCCTCTAGTCCCTCTTTTCATTAAACTAGACATGCTCAGTTCCTGCAACCGTTCTTCATATGTTTCAGCCTCCAGTCCCCTAATCCTCTTTGTTGCTCTTCTCTGCACTCTTTCCAGAGTCTCTACATCTTTTTTATATCATGGCAACCAAAACTGGATGCTCACAACACAATACAGGTTGCCTAAACACCACACATACACGCACAAACACACACACACACACACACAGACAGACAGAGAGAGAAAGAGAGAGGCAGACAGACAGACACATGCATACATACATACAGAGAGCAATCTTCCATCTTGATTCTCGCTTTCTCGTGAAGCTTCCCGCAAACTCACCTTAATAACTTTTTTTTAGGGGGGGGGATGAATTTTACGCCTCCCTAGACACATGTAAACAAAATGAAGAAATGTCAGATTTACAGCCGTTGCCTCTTCTGTAGCTCAAGGAGGATTAAGAGGAGCTTCAAAGCAGCCCGAAATCCAATTAAAACGCTGTGGCCACCCCAGGGGTGCGGGAAGCGTCTCCTGATTAGCGCGATGGCCTCTTTGAACTGTTTAGCCAGGGGAGGAAAAGGCTTTCTGAACTTCAAATAAGTACAAGCCTGGCTCCTGGAAAGGAAGGCTCGATCGTTTCCTAGGGCTGAACGCTCCCCTTGAAGGAGGACACAACTGTTAATGTCTCCGGCCGTGTGGAGCTTCAGAGCTCAAGGCAGAAAAAGAGGTGAGAGTCACAGGTGGAGGAGGACCTGTCCTCCAGGTGCCACCTTTGACTTCCAAGGAAAGACCTTTCCTTCCTTCCTTCCTTCCTTCCCATTCTCTTTTCCTTCCCTCCCTCATCCATCCTTTCTTTCCTCTTTTCCTTCCTGTCTCCCTCCCTCCTTCTTTGACTTTTCCTTCCTTCCCATTTTTTCCTTCCTTCCCTCATCCATCCATCCTTTCTTTTCTTCCTCTTTTCCTTCCTTCCTTCCTCCCTCTCCCTCCTGCCTTCTTACTTTTCCTTCTCCTCTCCTTCATCCTTTCCTTCCTTCTTTCTCCTTTCCTCTCTCTTCCCTCCTTCCTTCCTCTTCCTTTTTCCTCCTCCTCTCCCTCTTCCTTCCTTCCCCGTCCTCAATCCATCCTTCCTTTCTTCTTTCCTCTTTTCCTTCCTTTCTCCCTCCTTCCATTTCTTCATTATCATTTCCCATTCTTTTTCCTTCCTTCCTCCATCCATCCATCCTTCCTTTCTTCTTTCTTCCTCTTTTCCTTACTCCCTCCCTCTCCCTCCCTTCTTCTCTGACTTTTCTTTCCTTCCCCCTTCCTTCTTTTCTCCATCCCTCTTCCTTCCTTTTCTTTCCTTCTTCCTTCCTTCTCTCCTCCATCCCCTTTCCTCTCTTCTTTTTTTCCTTCCTCCTTCCCTCTCTGTCCTTCCTTCCTTCCCTTCTTCTCTTTTCCTTCCTCTTTCCTCCTCCTTTCCCTCTTCCTTCCTTCCCTCTCTCCCTCTTCTAGGATATATAGTGCACAAACAAGAAACTGACTTGAATACGATTGAAAAAAGAAAACAAAACCATGTTTTATATTAAAACTCAATTATAATTTGATTCTTCACAGGACATTACAACCTAAACAGATATAAGTAGAATATTACACTTCTTATTACTCATCAAGCACAGTCATGTGTGACATCATCTGATAGGTCAAAAAATGAATTGTTGTAATAAATGTTGGCTCTACTTCATGCTACTATAATTACGCTCATCAATAAGATACAAATTACTCATTGCTTTTTCACAGCAAACATAATTACCCTTTGAAATGAAAAATTTTGAACTCAAGCTTACATATTTTAGCTACTTCTGCAGGGCAATTGCAATTAACGCGTAAACTACATTTTCTGAAATGGAACAAAATATAGCTTTCTCAGTTAGGGCAACTGGCTTGGTTTTTTTTTTTTTTTCAATTTATTTATCATTTCTTGGGCCCAATTCTCACATGTACACAAGAAATGGAAGCCAAGACAAAACCACAGACAAACCAGACCAAAGATAAAAACTGCTTTTAGACCTTGCTGGAAGAAATATGATGCCTAAAGGAAGTTTGCAACACTTTGTCTGACGTTATGAATTAAGGGACTAAATGAGTAATATGTAGGTGGAACAGAATAATATTACAACTTTAAGGTAATTAGAGAGACATCCCTGGCTTGTGCAAAATTGCATTGGTGCATTAAACCTAAAATATGTAATATGCATTTCATCCTTTAAGACATCCTACCCAAAGGTGCTGTCCTTTGTGCTGAGCTTGGTGGTTTTTCCTGCTGATGTTTCATAACCCAACTAGGTAACATCATCAGTGCTAGAAGGGAGTGGGAGTTGCAGAGAGGAGGAGGGCTGTGGGCTCCTTGGTGCTCTCTGAGCTTGGCTGTTTTCTTGCAGACATTTCATTACCCAACTAGGTAACACCGTCAGTGCTAGAAGGGAGTGGGGTTCATCAACATAGCATGGATGATGTTACCTACCGTAGTTGGGTCATGAAACCACCAAGCTCAGAGAGCACCAAGGACCCCAAAGTCTCTCCTCCTCCTCCTCTTCAATTCCACTCCATTCCAGCACTGATGATGTTACCTAGTGGGGTCATGAAATGTCAGCAAGAAAGCCACCAAGCTCAGAGAGCACCAAGGACTCCAAATGCCTCCTCTGTAGGTCACAGAGTCTCTTCATTCAAAGGTTTTGTTCATAGAAGATGCCAGATGCAATGCAAATTTGAGTCCGTTCATCCGGTCAAAGCCTATTCTGCCTTTTTGCTTGGTGTTAGCTCAGCCTGCTGCGTGAACTAAACCACTGATTCGCAAACCATAGTTCACTGCTCAGAACGGTGGGTCAACTCAACCCCCGTGCTTCTTTAACAAGCCAAGACTGGATATACTAAGAGTGACAGGTTGGTACAGGTAGTCCTCAACTTACAAACAGTTCAGAGTCACAAGTGCACTGAAAAAAAAGTATCTGCTAACCGTTCTTCACACTAACAACTGCAGCATCTCCATGGTCACCTGGTCAGAATTCAGACGCTTGTATAAATACTGACTCGTATTTATGATGGGTTGCAGCCTTTGGCGACCTTCTGACAAGCAAAGGGCCAGGGGGAGCCCAGGTGCACTTAACAACCGTGTTACCAATTTAAAAACGGCAGTGATTCACTTAACAACCGTGGCGGGGAAGGTTGTTAAGCAGAGCTGGCATCCTTCAACGCCCGTTTTTAGCTGGCAAAACTCACTTCGCAGATGTGTCACTTAGCAACGTAAATTTGCAGCTCGATTGTGGTCGTAAGTCAGGGAGTACCTATGTAAGTCCATCTCCAATAGGTGTAAAAGATCTGGAAGGATGAATGCCAGTCAGGTTTAACCGAAGTCTGTGAAAATTCTATTAATTGCCATTTTAAAAATTAGGCTGGGTCAAGACTCTTTGTGAAGAGGGGAAAAAAAATATGTACATTAGATGCAGACACATTACTTGTCCCCTGCACCCCATCCTCCTGCAATCACATTATACCCCAAAGGAGACAGTGGAGAGGATTTCATTAATAAATTTATTTCCCCCCCCTCTCATTTCCAGTAGCGTGGAGGGGGAAAAAATGTATGCAAATCCGTTTGTAATTAGGTTTAAAAATTCCATTTCATGGGATAATCAGACTTCAAAAAACTCAATTTTAGTTTTAATCAGATTTTAACAAGGATATTAACTCCATTCCGTTCATGAGAAGAGAGAGAAGTGGTGAATTCAACGCAAATGTATTCAAGCTTAGCCTTAGGAGATAATTAAATAAAATTAATTTGGCAAGAATTGTCTGTAAATGGAGGCATTCCAGATAGCGGAGCGCGCTTCCGAAAGAAACAAACGGGGGCCTCATTTCCATACGAACGGATACAAAGCTTATTGTTCGGGCAGGAAAAAAGGGATCATCGCAATCCTTCTACGGAAGGGAGAGCTATGGGGAGCCCTGGAGCTGCTTCCAGAGGGCACCGTCTTCGAGAGGAGAGAAGCTGGCACCGTCTGCCCTCTTCGGATAAGCTTCTTAAAAGTCACCCAGGAAACAAGGGTGTGAAACGCAAGGGACAAAAACCCACACAAAAGGATCTTGAAGCGATCCTGCCGAGAAGCCAAGCGAGGCTTGGAGAAAAGGGTACAAGACACTGGAGGAGACAGGGAGAAGGAGGTTTTAGTTTCCAAAAGACCAGGGGGAGGGAGGGACAAAATGAATGGAAACTGATCAAGGAGAGAAGCAACTTGGAACTCAGGAGAAACTTCCTGACGGTGAGGACAATCAACCAGTGGAACAGAAGTTGCCTTCAGAAGCTGTGGGGGGCTTCATCACTGGAGGTTTTTAAGAAGAGATTGGATAGTCGTTTGTCTAAAAGGGCATAGGGTCTCCTGCTTGAGCAGAGGGTTGGACTAGAAGACTTCCAAGGTCCCTTCCAGCTCTATTCTGATAGATGGATGGGTGGATGGAACTAATCAAGGAGAGAACCTATCTGGAATTAAGGAGAAACTTCCTAACAGTGAGGTCAATTAATCAGCTTGTCTCCAGAAGTTGTGGGGGCTTCATCACTGGAGGTTTTTAAGAAGAGACTGGGCAGCCATTTGTCTGAAATGGTCCAGGGTCTCCTGCTTGAGCAGGGGGCTGGACTAGAAGATCTCCCGGGTGCCTTCCCGCTCTATTCTGATCGACTGAACCCTGCCACTTCGATCAATGTAGACCTTTTGCCAGCCATCGCCTGCTTTGGATGCTGCCCAGTGGAAAACCACTAATACAAGTTTCTAAGCTGTGCAGCATGGGAGCTGGTCCAACCTAACAGGAGGAGGCCATGCTGGGAAATGCCCATCCAGATGTCTCCCTGGCTGTGAGCAAAAAAAAAATAACTTAAATGCTTCTACTAAGCCAACTCCAGTTGACAAAATATGCAAGCTTCAAAGTTCTCGCCCGCTACCCATCCGGATAGGTGCCTTTCTCTGCTCCATTAAACGATGAAATTCAATGGAAAGGCAGCCACCATCTGTGTTTAAACTTGTGAGAACTCGTATATCTATTTGTATTTATGCAGAAAACAGCCAGAGCTAGCCAACCGGACCACAAAGTGGCTAGAGCGTAAATATGGAAGCTTAAAAACCGGTCTTCCGAGCAATTAAATTAAACAAAAGAATATCACTACTTACATCGCGCCCGTTCCTACCTGGTTCTCAAGAAGAGAAGCAAATAAAGCTAGATTTCCCCCCCCCCCAGTGCGGTAGCTGGGGGAGGGGAGGGGAGAGGGACCAGGTTCTTGTCCTCCAAGTCATTTTTAAGGGGATCGTTTTTGAAGAAACAGAAAACAAATATGGCCTAGGTTGCTTTTAAGTCTTCAACCTCTTGAATTATTTTTTTATATATATATATACGGTCAATCTTGCCTGTCCTAAAATCATAGGAGGTAATTTGACTATCTCTTCTCTATTTTATATTTCAGGGTTTTGGGGGGGGGGCAGAAAGAGAGGTGAGACGAGAGAAAGAGATAGAGATGATAGATGAGATAGATAGATGAGAGAGAGAGAGAGAGAGATGATAGGATAGATAGATAGATAGATAGATAGATAGATAGATAGATAGATAGATAGATAGATAGATAGATAGATAGAGGGGGGGAGAAAGATGATAGGTGAGAGATAGATAGATAGATAGATAGATAGATAGATAGATAGATAGATAGATGATAGATAGATAGATAGATAGATAGATAGATAGATAGATAGATAGATAGAGATAGATATGCTAGATATGGATGGATGGATGATAGACAGACTGACAGACATATTCATTCATTCATTCATTCATTCATTCATTCGATTTACATGACCTCTCAGTGACTCTGGGGGGCTTACAGACAATAAACTCAGACATAAAGGGAGTCGACCTTGGTTTCAATACTCTATTGAAACAAACCCAGTGCTTGTAAATATTTTTAGGTTCAACTGCAACCTCCACTTCCCTTATTTACCTTTTTAAAAATCTTATTTGCTACGGGGGGGGGGGGGGGCAGGTGTCAAGCTATTTTCCAAAGCACCCCAGACAAGGAATAACAGATGGAAACTGACCAAGGAGAGATTCAACCTGAAAATAAGGAGAAATTTTCTGTGAGAACAATCAACCCATGGAGCAGAAGTTGCCTTCAGAAGTTGTGGGAGCTTCTTCCCTGGAGGCTTTCAAGAAGAGGCTGGACTGCCCATTTCTCAGAAATGGTGTAGTAGGGTCTCCTGCTTGGGCAGGGGGGTTGGACTAGATGACCTACAAGGTCCTATCTAATTGTTAATCTGTTGAACCTGTTTACTATTGAAGAAGCAAAGAAATGAGGACTCTGAAAGTTGTTAATCCTAATGTCTGAAGAGCTTCCTGCGTAAACGGGCCTCCTCTCGTTGGGGCAGGCCAATTTCGCTATTCGCCCATGATATCGCTAATTAACTTCGCTCTGCGGTGAATGAAACGAACCACGACAGCAAAACGCTTTCCATCTCACATCACTTAAGCTTGGAAGCTGAACCCGGAGGAGACGGTTGCATCCTTTTCCCCCAGAAAACGTTCGTTTTTCTTTTAATGACTGGTTTGATGGGCAGACCAACTGCTGAACAGCAGAGCTGGCATCCTTCGGTGCCAGGTTTTAGATGAGCTGGCAAACCACCTCGCCCTCCATTCAAAAGAGGCAATTCTCCAGAAACCCACTAGCTTGACAATGTTTGTCCATGAGAGGCCTCCCTCTGATCCCCAGCACAAGTGATGTCCAGATTGCTCTGCCAGCGAAGTCAGCAAACTGGCTATTAAGGAACAATGATCCCCAAGGAGCCTGGATAATTGGATAGCGGTTTGCTCAGGTGCAGGTAAAGCTTCCCCTCGCACATCGGTGCTACTCGTTCCCGACTCTAGGGGGCGGTGCTCATCTCCGTTTCAAAGCCGAAGAGCCAGCGCTGTCCGAAGACGTCTCCGTGGTCATGTGGCCGGCATGACTAAATACCGAAGGCGCACGGAACGCTGTTCTCTTCCCATCAAAAGTGGTTCCTATTTGTCTACTTGCATTTTTTACATGCTTTCGAATTGCTAGGTTGGCAGAAGCTGGGACAAGTCAAATCCCACGCTAGGGATTCGAACTGCCGACCTTTCTGATCGACCAGCACAGCATCTTAGCCAATGAGCCACCGCATCCCTCTATATAACTCCTAAATGGATGCAAAAGGACACAAAAGGAAGAATAGGCACACAGGGATACGGTCCTTCTCCCTTTTATGCCACCAAACTTTTGGAGGTGTTTCAAAAGAAGAACTAAAACAGAAATCGCTATTAATTAATGCATGGTACACAATTCTCCATCAAAGCACAAGGAACGCGAAGCCACATTATTTCTTCTAAATAATAATAATTTGTTTTTTTTTTAAATAGAGTATGAAAAGACAAGCAGGCTGGTTTTTAATATTATTCCTCACAGGTAGACTGAAGGCTTAAAACAATTTAATCTGTGTTTGGTTCGTAATGAACATCTGCAAAAAAAAAAAAAACATCTCACCAGACCCGCAAATCACAATGGATTAGTTGCAACACAAAGAGCTAGAAACTCTGAAGTATGGTCCTATACCTCCTCTCCAAAGCTCATAAAAATTACGTTTTAAAATGCTCAGAAGCACGCTCCATAAACCACTATTTTGAAGCAGTGTTTTTAGCTAGCCCCGGAGAGGCTTAAACTTTAAGAGGTTAATTTTGGCAAACGAAAGCTTGCAAATTAAAACTGTCCCAGATCAGATCAATGGTTAGCGGCAAAAAACCCTTTTATTAATGGACTGTGAATTCTGCTCATTCACATCCAGCAAGGGAGGATTTACACTCACAGACCTTCTCTGGTTTGGAGAGCTGCCAGACTGAGATCTGCAGAACTTGGAGCCTCGGAGAGTCCCGAACCAATGAAGCGAACTAATGGTCTCCTGCAAACTCCACTCCCCTTTCGCTCCTCTTTTATTTCCTCTGGGAGGGGCCATTCATCGTCCACCTGTGGCCTTACTCCCAGGTTGACCCCTGTTCTTTAGCTGTTCCCTTCGTCTGGCAACTCTGCGCATACACACACTGGGAACAGGCTCCAGCTGTTTGTCTGCCTCACTGATCTCTGACTCTGAAGGCAGCTGATAACTGGCATATGCCAGTTATCATCCGAGTCTTCCCCAGACTCCAGGACTGGCCCATCTTCCTCCCCAACCTCCTCACTGTCCGAATCTGCTGCCAACTCCACTGGCAGGCCACAACAGGAAGGACAAAGGCAGATTGGACAAGTGGCATAGAAAAGGCATCTCAGCACCCAGAATGGAAAGAACTGTGTGTCGGGTTCAAGACATCAGGAAGCAGGATAGAGTTCAAAAGCACTACCTATACACAAGTTTATTTCACACCACCTGTATACAAGGATCTGAACTTTATAGTAAAGCGTTCATGTTGTGCCTGGCCTTCAGACTAAATAGATTCTACATGCACTTCTTCCTTGTGTACATTAAGTGTCATTTTAATGTACATTATAAGTAAATCAAGAAGCAATGGGTGGAAACTAATCAAGGAGAGAAGCAACTTAGAAATAAGGAGAAATTTCCTGACAGTCAGAACAATTCATCAGTGGAACAGAAATTGCCTCCAGAAGTTGTGAATGCCCCAACACTGGAAGTCTTTAAGAAAATGTTGGATAGCTATTTGTCTGAAGTGGTGTAGGGTTTCCTGCCTAAGCAGGGGGTTGGACTAGAAGACCTCCAAGGTCGCTTCCAACTGCTACTCTGTTAACCTTTAGTGGTCAAGGCAAATTGGCATCGGGACCTCAAAGGGAGTTGGATTTAGGGCAAGGAAACTCCAAAATGATGGTGCGTTTGGGCTCGCCTTCAGGCTCAAACCTGGTCATCTCCTCCATCGTGGGAAGGAAGTAGTCCTTGACTTACAACAGTTCATTTAGTGGCTGTTCAAAGTTACAACAGCACTGGGAAAAGTAGACTTCCTGAGCCACGTGCTGCATTCTAACTTGAGGAAGTTATTTCCTCAAGTTTTTGAAAACCTACGCGAGGAACGAAAATCCAAACAAACCTTTTAAAGGAAAAGATTATGGGGAGGGGGGGGATTCTGCTTTTTACCCCTTTTAGGGAGGGGGGGCGCTTTAACCAGCACAATAGCTAAAGGCATAAATTGGGGTTTGCGGGAGGGAGGGAAGGAAGGAGCCCGTTTCCCCGTCTCAGAGTTGCATTGTCAAACCGACTCGTACAAATGGAAATGCGATCGTAATTCCAGCACCACTGCTGTGATTTCCACACGCTGGGAAGAATGCTAAGGCAGCTATCGTAAGAGGGAATGGCTTTCATTTTAGCAGCGGGGCCTTGGTTTTATTAAGGATGATTGCCTACCCCCTCCCCCCCCCCAAAAAAAGTGCATTAACCAAGTTCTCTTCGCCCCGTTCGGAGACGGAAGGAAGAAAGGAAGAAAGGAAGAAAGAAAAACCAGAATTCCGAGAGCTTCGACTCGAGACGACCTCTGAATGCGGCACTTAACGTCTTTGACGCCCAGAAAGAAAACTGCTATAATTGCGCTCTCTCACAGCCTCGCGCTGCCTTCGCTTTAAGACAGCAAAAACTAGAGGGTGAATTTCCACCAGGGGAAGCAAGGAAGTGCAATTAGCCAGTTCCTTTCTTGCTTCTTCCGTCCAAAGCGACGCTATCCGTCTCGCTGGTAGTGAAATCAAAGGCCTGGCATTGCCATGAACTGGGCTCAATCAAATGCAAATGGAGCTGGAAGGGACCTTGGAGGCCTTCTAGTCCAGCCCCCTGCGCAAGCAGGAGAACCGATGACATCTCAAACAAGTGGCTGCCCGGCCTTATCTTTAAAAACCCCACTGATGGAGCAGCCACAACTTCAGGTGGCAAGCTGTTCCAGTGGTTAATTGTTCTCACAAATTGGGAAATTCCCACTTATTTTGAGAATGGATCTCAAGATTCAGTATAACAAGATCTGGAAGGGACCTTGGAGGTCTTCTAGTCCAGCCCCCTGCTCAGAGTCAGAATCCCTTCACGAACACGTTCCTAGCTTATCAGTTGCAACGATTCACTTAACAACTGTGGCAAGAAAGGTCATAAAGCAGGGCAAAGACTTGTTTACAACTGTCCTGCTTAGCAACAGAAGTTTTGGGCTCAATGGCGGTCGTAAGTCGAGGACTGGCAGCAATCTGAACACGGGGAATATTAGACCTCCATTTGCGACGTCTGTTAGAATCGGAATGCCTGTGTTGTTAAGCGAATCAGGCCCAATTTCTTCTATGCCGCCGTTGTTAAATGAATTGATCGTTCTTAAGTGAAGCAGGAGGCCCTTAAGTGTATCCTGTTCCCCTCCCCTTGACTTTGCTCGTCGGAAGCCAATTGCTTTTGGCCGATTGCTTTTCACAAATAGAGAGTCAGCTTCTAACAAGACGGGCAGTGAGCGAATTTAATAAAGAAATGAGAAGAAATAAAGAGAAATGGCAATTCCACGTTACTTCATAAAAAAGAGATTTGGGGGAACATCATTCTGGGGGAAGGAAGGACGAAGGTCGCTCTGCTTGCGCGATCAGACGCCTTGCTCGTCTTTGCCATCAGACTTAAATGAAGAGCTTGATGACCTGCAGCGATAAGAGCCTCTACGCCAGGGGTGTCCAAACTTGGCTGGGGAATTCTGGGAGTTGAAGTCCACAAGTCTTAAAGTTGCCAAGTTTGGACACCCCTGCTCTACGCCCTTCCTCTCCCGCTGCAAAATCACCCCGTTCAAATACGAATATGAGGAATTGGGAAATATCGCCTCCTTCCTTCCTGTTGTGGCCCGCCAGATGCTTGGAAACTGACTGGTACTTATGGCGGTTCTTGGAGTCACATAATCCCCTTTGCGACCTTCCAACAAGCAGAGTCAACGAGGAAACCCGAATCACTTAACAACCGTGTCACTAACTTAACGACGGCAGCCGTTTGCTTAACAACTGTGCCAAGAAAGGTCTTGAAGAGAGACGAAATTCACTGAGCAAACGTTTCACCTAGCAACCTAAACGTTGCGGTCGTATGTCGAGGACTATTTGCGTGCACTCAGCAAACAAACCAAGAAGCAAAGAGGGAGGTTATTGGAACGGCTGTGCCATTTTTCACTAACCTGATATCTAAGCCCATTTTCTGGTCCAGTTTTTCCCACGCGCTGAGCTTCTCCTGAACTTTCTGGAGGAGAGAAAGCCAATTTTAAAAAATTCCAGCAATGTAATTTCATCTGCAATTACACACCAGTTCCCCTTATAACCGGCTGCAGTGTTCTGCACTCATGTGACGGATGCCAATTTAGGACGGTTTTTGCCGAAAACGAAACTTTTGGCGCCGGTTTAAGAGAAGAAAAAACGCCCACCCATAGGAATGTATCGACTCACTTAAGGACCGATCCATTCGCGTTACGACCCCCGTGTTCGCTTAACCACCGTTGCAACTTGGAAAGGTGACCAAACGAATGGTGGCAAGTCATTACAACCTCGACTTACAACGATTCATTTAGTGACTGTTCAAAGTTACCACGGCACTGAAAAAAAAGGTGACTTATGATCATTTTTCACACTTATGACTATCGTAGCACCCCCCATGATCATGTGATCAAAATTCAGGTGCTTGGCAAGTGCTTCGTACTTATGACCGTTGCTGTGTCCCCACGGTCATCTTTTGTGACCTTCTAACAAGTCAGCGGGGAACCTGGATTCACTTAACAACCAGGTTACTAACTTATTAACTGCAGTGATTCACTTAACAAGGGTGGCAAGAAAGGTTGTAGGGGCAAAATTCACTCGACAAATGTCTCACTTAACGACATCGATTTCCAGCTCAATTGTGGTCGTAAGTCGCGGACGATCTGCGTTCAGCCTAAAAAAACAATGAATCTTATTCCCTGCTAAGAGCAGAAGTAGGAAAGAGGTGTGTAGCCATTGCGGAATTTTACCTCCTTCTCCAATTCCAAAGCCACCCGTTCTGTCTGGACCTTTTCAAATCTCTCAAGCTTCCTTTGAAGACCCTCGACTTCCTCTTTCAGTAATCCGTTGTTTTCTCTCATTTCCCTGTGAGGTAAAGGTAAAGGTAAATGTTCCCCTCGCACATATGTGCTAGTCATTCCTGACTCTAGGGGGCCGGTGCTCATCTCCGTTTCAAAGGTGAAGAGCCAGCGCTGTCCAAAGCGGTCCCTCCAAAACAGCTGGAGTCATCTAAAAGTTAGTTTCGCTTTAGCACAGTTAACAGTTAGGGTCATCTAAAGGTTACTTTCGCTTTAGCACAGTTAACAGTTAGGGTCATCTAAAGGTTACTTTTGCTTTAGCACAGTTAACACGATCATCTAAAGGTTAGTTCAACTTTAGCAAAGTTAACAGGGTCATCTAAAGGTTAGTTTCGCTTCAGCACAGTTAAGAGTTAGGGTCATCTAAAGGTTAGTTTCGCTTTAGCACAGTTAACAGTTAGGGTCATCTAAAGGTTACTTTCGCTTTAGCACAGTTAACAGTTAGGGTCATCTAAAGGTTACTTTCGCTTTAGCACAGTTAACACAATCATCTAAAGGTTAGTTCAACTTTAGCAAAGTTAACAGGGTCATCTAAAGGTTAGTTTCGCTTCAGCACAGTTAAGAGTTAGGGTCATCTAAAGGTTACTTTCGCTTTAGCACAGTTAACAGTTAGGATCATCTAAAAGTTAGTTTCACTTTAGCACAGTTAACAGTTAGGGTCATCTAAAGGTTACTTTCGCTTTAGCACAGTTAACAAGATCATCTAAAGGTTAGTTTCGCTTTAGCACAGTTAACAGGATCAACTAAAGGTTAGTTTCACTTTAGCACAGCTAACACAACTACATTCAGCACATAATTGTGATAACAAAACTGGGGACAAAACCAAGCACAAGGAGGAGGAGAGAGAGAAAAACACCCGAATGCAGGTCTTGACACACTGACAGACAATCCAAATAAATGATCATTTTCTGTTCCTTACCTAAGGTAGGCGTTCTCCTCCCTGAGTTGCTGCAATTCCCGTTCCATTTGGGGAAACTGAGCCAGCTCCGTCTTCATGTTCTTCACAATGACCGCATCTTGTTCTTGCATGGAGATCTTTTGCTCCAGATCCTGCAGAAACAGGGCCCAGAAAAAACTTTCAGAAGACAACTGAACAAGATTACTCCCTAATAAATAGTGAAACTTTGGTGCTTTCCTAAGAGTAGCTGGGTGGAAATGTATCTCCAGGTAACACAAAGAGGAAGGACGTAAGAGGCCTCACCTGAATCTTCTGATCCTTCTTAGACATGAGCTCTTCCTTTGCCTGAAGAAGTTGGATTTGCTGAGTGGCCTCTTGCCATTTTCTGTTGAAAATGGAGATAAAATATTCATTTATCGTACACAGCGCTGTTTCTAAACCTCAGCAACTTTAAGGTGGGTAGACTTCGGTTGAACTCCAACGCTTCTCTCATTAATGTCTATGGAGATTCTCCGTCACCCAGGTCAGCTGGCCCCTCCAGCAGCCGACAGGCCACAATAGTTGGATGTTTTAAAAAAAAACGGACATATTTTTCAAGGTTTGTCCATTTTCAAGGCTACCTTTTCTGTGTCATGTTTCCGAAAAATCCCCTTATTAATTCATGAGCCTCGAGCCAAGTTTGAAAAGAAAACCAGTCATTTATTAGGAACACCATTTCGGCAATACCTCATTGCAGTCAGATCTCACCTCATTTAAATTATGGCTGAATTTTGCTCCTGTTTCTCCCCTCCCCTCTCAGTCTGTGTCATAAATCACATTCTCCAAGGAGGTGCACGCCTCACAAGCCTCCTTGCACTACACTTTGTTGCTAAAGACTAAGAATCAAATTCCCGCCCATTCCCGCTTACTTGTGAAGCACATCGAATTGTTCGGTCAATTCCTGGTTTCGGGATTGCTGCTTCTTTATCTCCATCTCTTGATTCATCGTGTTCCACTGGGACTCTGATACTTTCCCCTTCAAGGCATTGATGGTCTGAGGGAGAAAGAAATAGTTGGTGTTTATTTGTTATTTACGAAATTCATACACTGCCTAACAGGCTGTTCAAACTGAAACCTTGAGGAGCCTACGTTGAAGGAATAAACTTCGGATCCAATGCTAAAATGAATAGGGGAACCAATGACCCTGATCCGGTGGCAGGATTCCAAATAACATCCAAAAGTAAATCAGAGTCCGAGGCAAAGTATTCCTCAAAGTTCCAATTTATTAAGAGAGCCATGTTGGGAAAACCTGAATCTGAAAGCTTCCCAGTTTTCCCCACCCAGTTGAAAGTTAAAGATCCTGCCCCAACACCCACAAGTCCATCCCATGGTCCAATCTCCCATTGCCATGCTGGCCGCTTATACCCATCCAGTTCCAGTCAGGTGCAGAGGTGCAGAGACAAAGGATGACCTTGGCTTTCTAGAAAGAATGTTGTTATGGCTACATATCATCTAACTCCGTACAATCCCCCCCTCCCATTTTCCCACCATAGAAAAGGCATAGCAGAATAATAGAAAGTGAGGCAGGCCGAAGACCCAAAAGAAAAGATGGCTGCATCTGGATCTTTTTCCTACAGGTAGTCCTTGACTCACAACAGTTTGTTTAGTGACAGGTCAAAGTTACAATGGCACTAAAGGTTTCTCACACTTACAACCGTTGCAGCATCCCCATTATTGAATTGATTGAATTGATTTATTGAATTGATTTGTTTCTTTATTGGCTGCCCGTCTCGTAGCAAACCAATTTTTGGTGAGCAAACGTAGAGGCAGCCCTCGACCCACAGAAGTTCATTTAGTGACCATTATGAAATTGTAAAGGCAGTGGGGAAAAAGGGGAGTTATGGACATTTTTCACACTACAGCAAACTCTCCTTACATTCCTTCCCTCCTCTTCCTCTCTTCCTCTCTTCCTCTCTCCCTTTCTTTTTCTGTTGTTATAGGTGTCTCTTTCAAATCTCAATTTATGTTTTCGTGGGGTGATATTCCCGCAAACCCAAATATAGTTTAACATCATTTCTTATTCCCTTCCCTTCGCTAATCTATTCTAACTATGTTTTTTCCCCCTTTATATCTCACTCTTGAATATATAATTGTATATTTAGTGCTTTCTTTTCTCTTTTCCCCCCGTGCTGTCCAAATGGAAGATTCTGGGCTCAGCAGAGAAGAAATAAACTTCTGATCAAAAGCTAAAATGTACATGAGACCCCAACGAGGCTGATCTGGACCTTTTAAACACGCAGCAGCCCCCGTTCTTTGTTCCTTCTGATGCTCCCTTGAGTGTTGTTATTTACTAAAAGGACTTGCAAGGGGAAACTTTCAAAGGCAGCCTGCTCCATCTAGTAAAGACCCCATCAAAGGGATGCAAATGGGGAAGTGCTTCCTCCCCGCCTGCGCTTTCAAAAGAGAGCTTCTCTA
Organism: Natrix helvetica; assembly: GCF_964273705.1. Taxonomy (NCBI): domain Eukaryota; kingdom Metazoa; phylum Chordata; class Lepidosauria; order Squamata; family Natricidae; genus Natrix; species Natrix helvetica. The sequence goes on from NC_138557.1 coordinate 2,449,458, forward strand.
CGTCCTCCCACGGATAAGCAACGGTGACGATCTTAAGTTTGGCATAGAGCCGGATAAGCCAGTTTTCAAACCTAGATTACAGGCGGGCTAGGGAAAAAAAATAAAGATCTGAAGCAGCCTTTTTCAGCTTTTCTCGCCTTTGTAAAGCAATTACGGAGCCGCTCCGGGAACCAAAGAGTTCGCTTTGCAATTTCTCTCCAATTTCGGGCTTCTTGCCATAAGATAGATAGATAGATAGATAGATAGATAGATAGATAGATAGATAGATAGATAGATAGATAGATAATATATAGATGATAGGTAGATAGAAGATAGATAATAGATAGATGATAGATAGATAGATGATAGATAGACAAATAGATTGATAGATAATAGATATAGATGATAGGTAGATAGAAGATAGATAGATAGATAGATAGATAGATAGATAGATAGATAGATAGAGATGGATGGATGGATGGATGATAGATGATGGATGGATATAGAAAGAGAGAGAGAAAGAGAGAGATGATAGTTGATGGATGGATAGATAGATATAGATGCAGAAAGATAGATGGATGGATGGATGGATAGATAGATGATAAAGGTAGAGAGAGAGAGAGAGAAAGAGGAAGATAGATAGATAGATGATAGATAGATAGATAGATAGATAGATAGATAGATAGATAGAGAAAAAGAGAGAGACATAGAGAGAGAGAATTAATAGAGCTGTAAGGGAACTTAGAGATCTTCTAGTCCAGCCCCCGGTTCAAGCAGGAGACCCTATACCATTCCAGACAAATGGCTACCCAGTCTTTTCTTTAAAAACTTCCAGTGTTGCAGCTTTTGGTGGAAAGTCGTTCCACTGGTTAATTGTTCTCCCTGTCATGAAACTCCTCCTTATTTCAAACTGTCCATTTTTCTTATTTATGCCCCCAAGAATTCTCCCTCTGGAATTGCTTAACGATACAGCTTCTTAACAGCTACCGTCCCAGCCTTAAAGCATCAGAAGATGCTGCCATTCATTTCAAGGAAAAGGGACCACTCGGTGTCCCCCTTTTTTTAAAAACTGTCACCTAACTCCTGCAACACAAAAGTTATTTGGACCATCACCCTTTTAGACTCCAAAATGACATCAAATACACTTTCACCAAATCAACGGCTCGGCCCTCACTTCATTCGCCTCGGTGAGCTTGGTCTCCTTCTCCTGCAACTTCTTATTCAGGGCCTCTATTTCCTTCTGGCAGGTCTTGTTGGTCACAACTTGTTCCTGAAGGGCATTTTTCGCCTCGGTTTCCCTCTCCTGACACTGCTTGATGCGCTTCAGGAGATCCTGATTGCGATCCGCTTCCCGCTGGAAAAAAGAAGACAGCAAGAGAAAGTTTAGGAGAAAACAATACTACCACTACGAAAGGATTTCAAGGCGCTTGGAAGTAACCGCAGGCACTTCGGAAGTAGGGCCTACGTACCCTCGAGGTAGGCCTGTCGTAACATCCAACGGTTGCTAAGCTACAAGTCGTAAGTCAAGGACTACCCATTCTGTATCATGGAAAAGCTACATCAATAAATCGAAGTTCTTTTCAATGACAGCTAACGTTTGGGGTACCAACAGAAGAGAAGATTAGTAGCTCAGGGTTGAATTGTGGGGTCCCTGGTGCTCTCTGAGCTTGGTGGGCTTTTTGCAGACATTTCATGACCAGCTAGGGAACATCATCAGTGCTAGAATGGAGTGGGGATTCTAGAGTGAAAGAGGAGGAGGAGGAAAAAGGAGAAGGAGAAGGGGAGGAAGAAAATGAGGGAGGATGGAGAAAAGGGGAGGAGGTGGAAGAGGAGGGGGAGGAAGAGGAGGAAGAGGACTGTGGGGTGCTTGGTGCTCTCGGATCTGGGTGGTTTTCTTGCAGACGTTTCATGACCCAACTAGGGAACATCTTCAGTGCTAGAAAGGAGGGGGGTTGTAGAGTGGAAGAGGAGGACGACTGTGGGGTCCTTGGACTTGCTGAGTTCGGTTGTTTTCTTGTACGCATTTCATGACCCAACTAGGTAATATCATCTGTGCCATGACGATGAACCCTCCCTCCTCTCTCTTCTAGCACTGATGATGTTACCTAGTTGGGTCATGAAACATCTGCAAAAAAAAACCCAAAACCTACCAAGCTTAGAGAGCATCCCGCAGTCTTTTGATGTGTTATATTCCACAGTCTGAATTTTAAAACCCTGTAAAAATCTTCGCTCAAGTCATTTTCAAAGCTGGGTCCCATGCTTTTTATGGTCAATCTGTTGTTGTTTTTGACATGAAGACCGGTGTAGCCGCCTTCCAACTGGATCGTGGCTTGCTTTGTGATGCAAATCAGCTGCATCTAGCCATTATGCAGTCCACGGCTTTCCCGCTCCCCACAATCAGCGGTTTTTCCATTTTCCATCTAAACGCCTTTTTTATCCCCCAGTGTTCCTTTGATAACACTTGCGCGCAATACTTGTTCTTGGGCAGCGAAAGCTTTCTTTTCCATTTCCCCATCTTTAATGTACCATTTTAAACCACTTAGGCCAATTTTCCTTCCCTATCTTTCAAAATAATAAAAATAAAAAATAAAATGCCAACGGAACATTTTGGTTTGCGGTTTCCCAATGTTCTAATCTCATGTCAAGCTGTGGCTTTGTGTAGTCGAGTCGATCGCATTTCGGCATTGAGTCCTTCTATCTGAGGGGTAGAATGGTTCCCTTTCTCTTTTTGAATAATTACGCTGTCGTTTCTCTTTCTCCTTCTCTGCCGTCTAACTCTAACACTCTTATCTATCTATCTATCATATATATGGGGTTGCCACAAAGAAGAGGGAGTCAAACTATTCTCCAAGGCACCTGAGGGTAGAACAAGAAGCAATGGGTGGAAACTAATCAAGGAGAGAAGCAACTTAGAACTAAGGAGAAATTTCCTGACAGTTAGAACAATTGATCAGTGGAACAGCTTGCCTCCAGAAGTTGTGAATGCCCCAACACTGGAAGTCTTTAAGAAGATGTTGGATAGCCATCTGTCTGAAACGGTATAGGGTTTCCTGCCTAGGCAGGGGGTTGGACTAGAAGACCTCCAAGGTCCCTTCCAACTCTACTATTGTATTGTATTATTGTATTGTATTGTATTTGTGCTGATAAATAAATAAAGGGAGACTAGTATAGATCTATTTCAAGCTATTTAGCTCTCATCAGCTAGCTCCCCAGCTCACCTCAAATTTGTTAGCATTCATGTTGGCGGCCTTCTCGAGTTCAATCCGAGCCCTCTTGTGACTTAATTCCATCTGCATTTTCTCCCGCTCCATCTGCAAAAGCCGCGTACCCGAATGGATTTGCCCGGCCTGCTCTTCCAGCTGACCCGTTGACACCGAAAGGGAAAAAAGAGACCAAATACAACACAAATATAAAAAGGCAACATTAAAAATATGGTTTTCTGCCTGGATGGTCTCCTGCAGTGAGCCGATAGATGGAAAGGGGGAGTAGTGAGTTCCCTCCCATATTTGGGCATACCAGGGGTTGTAACACAAACACATATATAGTTTAGTTTAGTTATAGTTTAGTTATGGTTATAGTTTAATTATAGTTATATAAGACTTATATGTACAGATAAAAGAATCACAACAGATATGTAAAAGAAGTGTAATGTGTTGCAAAGATGTGAGGTTTGCATAAACAAAATAAAAAGTTGAAAAAGAAAAAATAAAGTTCAAGACCTTGCCCCAGCACCCACAAGTCCATCACATGGTCCAATCACTGTCATGAAGGAAGATGTCAGTCCAGGTGCAGGGACAAAATGACCTTGACTCTCTGAGGAATGTGGTGGCTCAGTGGCTAAGACACTGAGCTTGTCAATCAGAAAGGTCGGCAGTTTGGCGCGTAACAGAGTGAGCTCCCATTCCTTGACCCAGCTTCTGCCAATCAAGCAGTTCAAAAGCACTTTAAAAATGCAAGTAGAAAAATAGGAACCACCTTTGGTGGGAAGGTAACAGCATTCCATGCGCCTTCGGTGTTTAGTCATGCCGGCCACATGAGCACAGAGACGTCTTCGGACAGTGCTGGCTCTTTGGCTTTGAAACAGAGATGAGCACTGCCCCCTAGAGTCAGAAATGACTATCACATATGTGGGCGAGGGGAACCTTTACCTTATTTGTTTGTTTTATTGGATTTATATGCCGCCCTTCTCCCAAAGGACTCAGGGCGGCGTACAACATTAAAAAACACACATCCCGAAAGTAAAAAAAAATAAATAAATACATATCCAAAAAACAAACCCAATTTATAGGACAATACATTTAAAAAATGAGATAAAATTAACAGGCCAGGCCAGCTTGCTGGAAAAGCCAACTTTTTAGGGCGTGTCGGAAGGATCGGAGGTCAGGGATTATGCGAAGCTCCGGGGGCAGCTCACCTTAACCTTAGGGATGTATTAGCTAGTTCAGATAGGCAAAATATTTGGTGGGCAGAAGATCTAGGAGCTTTTCTGTTGGTTCACCTCCAAACTAAAACAGGCACGTCCTTCTCCCTGTGGACCGAATCACAACTACTTAAACTCAACTAATTTATTTACTTAAAAAATTATATAGCCATTCACCTTATAGCCATCCCTGGGTAGCTCTCAATCCAAAGTTAAAACAGCATAAACACCATAGTAAAATTATTAAAAATTAGCACACTGGAAACTATTGTGTCATGTTGAAGGTTCAGGGGGAAGAAGAGGGAAGAAAGAGAGACATCTATAATTGCTGGCTGAGCAGAGACCCCAGGCTGGGCAAGCTGGACTTATAATATATATGTCATTATTCAGTTTGCTAATTTTTTGCTTGCTTGGTAGGTGATCGTTTGCCGAGTGTGACCACTGAGGAGCACTGTCTCACCTTCATCATTTGCTGGTAGTGTGCCTGGAGTGAGCCCGGAGGAGACGGTGGGGCATCCTGGACAGACGATTCCTCCATGGAGAGGGCCATGAAGTGGTTGTAGGACTTCAGGATGGAGAAGACGGTGGTGTTCCCCTCAGCCTCCTCCATCTGCATCCGAGTTCCACTGTCCATACAATTAAAAATAATATTTTTTAAAAAAATTAGGACCTTTCTCTTCGCACACGTCAAGTTAATGCATCCCGAACTGCAGCTCTCCAAATCAGTTTTAAAAATAGTCTAGACTTCTTTGATTAGAGAAAAGATGGCAAATGCATTTATTGCTGTCGAAAGAAGAGAGTATTTGCAGCTCAAGGTTGAACTATGGAGTTGGAAGTGATTGGATGATGTTACCTAGTTGGGTCATGAAATGTCTACAAGAAAACACTGAAGCTCAAAGCGCAACAAGGACTTCACAGATCTCCTCCAATTCCTCCTCCTCCACTACACAAAACCCCACTCTTTTCTAGTACTGATGATGTTACCTAGTTGGGTCATGAAATGTCTACAAGAAAACACTGAAGCTCAAAGCGCAACAAGGACTTCACAGATCTCCTCCAATTCCTCCTCCTCCACTACACAAAACCCCACTCTTTTCTAGTACTGATGATGTTACCTAGTTGGGTCATGAAATGTCTACAAGAAAACACTGAAGCTCAAAGCGCAACAAGGACTTCACAGATCTCCTCCAATTCCTCCTCCTCCACTACACAAAACCCCACTCTTTTCTAGTACTGATGATGTTACCTAGTTGGGTCATGAAATGTCTACAAGAAAACACTGAAGCTCAAAGCGCAACAAGGACTTCACAGATCTCCTCCAATTCCTCCTCCTCCACTACACAAAACCCCACTCTTTTCTAGTACTGATGATGTTACCTAGTTGGGTTATGAAACGCCTGCAAGAATACAAGCAAGTTCAGAGGGCACCAAGGACCCCACAGTCCTTCTCCTCCCTCCTCCTCTCCACAAACCCCCACTCCCTGGGCTTGCTGAGTTTGGTTCTTTTCTTGTACGCATTTTATGACCCAACTAGGTAATATCATCTGTGCCATGATGATGAACCCTCCCTCCTCTCTCTTCTAGCACTGATGATGTTACCTAGTTGGGTCATGAAACGTCTGCAAGAAAACAATCAAGATCAGAGGGCACCAAGGAATCCCAATTTCACTGCTGTCTGGAAGTCTCTTACATTTGTTTGCATGAAAGGAGTAAAAAACTGAACTTTTGATTTGTGGTTTTGATAATAGAAAAAAGAGATCTTTTTGTAACAGTAAAGAATAATTTGCTGGAAAAGAAATCAGAAATGTCCGTTTCTTTTTTTTTAATCTTTTTCTTTTACACTTTTGTTAGCTTCCTTTCTGGCTCCTGCAGAGTTGGTGTTTATGGCTTTGCTTGTTTGCCTCTATTTGCAACACTGGGCTCTTTTGTCTCCACTTCCTTTTAACCAGTGTTGGGACAACAACCACACAACCCCAAGTGGAAACAAAAGGAGCCAACTGTTGCAAAAAAACATCAAAAGCAAAACAGAAGCAAAATGGCAACACAACCTTCAACAGTTGAAGAGGAAACCGATCTACAAAAGCCAGCGTCGGGGGCGCCTTCCCCACCCTGGGACCCCCTCAGAGCCTGGCTTCAAACCCATCGTCCCCTGCCTGCAGATGGACCCTCCTGGAGTTTAGGGGTTTTGTAGTACTTCTTGATGCAACGTGTTTTTTTTTTTTTTTGGCACGGGGTTTCCCATGCTCCCCCATTTCATTCATGCAACCCCGGCTAATAAAAATCGAAAGGCAACATGATCTATTCATCTTCATCCCATTCATCCCAGTTTATCTTTTTCTGCCCAAACTGGTCTGTGTGGTTGTGTCTGCTGTTGGGTCTCCAAGCAAACGTGGATGGGAAGAGCCCTCCTGCAAAAAAAAAAAAAAACCTCCCAAGCAGCGGGGAGTTAGCAGGGGAACGGGGGGGGGGGGTCTGTTCTCCGACTACAAGGGCGGTAGGGCACTCTGTACATGCCCAGGAGCACTCTCGGCACACCAACCGAGAAAGAAGCCGTGCGGGGCGGCATGAGTCTCGGGCCTCGATCTCCAGCTCGAGGAAACACCGACGCCGGTGGGGGGAGAAGCCCGTTAACCCGCCCGCCCTCCCCAAAATCGGGGTCCCTGAGGCGACGAGGCGAGACCCCTCCGCCCCGTCGCCGCCCTCCCGCCCTCTGCCGCCCCGCCCGCGCGGGACCCACGTGACACCTTCGGCTTCGCCCGCGCGCGCACTCACCCTCCCCAATCGGCCATGGCCAGCTCTGCTCGCTCTCCCTCCCTCCCTCCCTCCCTCCTTCCTCGGCGCCGCGAGAGTTCCCCGCCCAACTCCCGCGAGATTTCGCCCCCGCCTCTCGGGCGAGAAGCGCCGCTTCTCCGCCTTCGCTTCCCGGCTGCTTCGCTGAGGAAGGCCGTAGTGCTCGGAATAGAGGCGCAGCAGGAAATCAAGAGGAGGCGCGACGCCCTCTGCTGGCGGAGGGTGGTATTTCTCAAAAAAAAAAAGCGGAGAGGGGAAATAAATCAGTTTTGGGGGAAAGATAATATTAAAACTTGCATCGCCGAGTTTTTCGGCTTTTGGTTTTTTTTTATTGCTGATGGTTTTTATACGGTTTGATGATATTTTGTATTGTTCTTATATTGTTTTGCCCTGTTTTTATTCTATTTGTATAGTTTTACACTTTTACAGTTTTTATACTATTTGTATTGGTTTATACCGTTTTACACTGTTTTTATACTATTTGTATTTTTATATTGTTTTACACTGGTTTTATCCTATTTGTATTGCTTTTATATTGTTTTATGCTGTTTTACACTGTTTTATACTATTTGTATTGTTTTGCATTATTGCTACATTGTTATGTTTCTATGTGATTTTATACCGCTTTTCATTGATGCTATGCTGGTTTATGGACCATAGTTTGCCCTGAGTTCTTTCAAGATGAGGCTATGTTTCAATAAATAAACAGTAAATAAATTATCTTTTCGATGGAAGTTTTTGTTGGCAGCTGTTGCTAGAGAGAGGCTCCAGGTGTCTTAATCTGGGAATGAAGTCGCACAACAGCTTATTTCTGAATGGACACAACAGAGAGGTTGTATTTTGTCCTATTGGTTATTTATTTATGCAACTTACAATTAACACTGTACACAAACTTCTCCAGCACTTGAGGAATATATTTTTTAGCTCAGGGGCCCTTGATTCTCTCTGAGCTTCATGGTTTTCTTAAAGACGTTTCGTGACCCAACTAGGGAACATCATCAGTGCCAGAAGGGAGTGAGGTTTGCACTGATGATGTTCCCTAGTTGGGTCATGAAAGGTCTGCAAGAAAAAAACCAAGCTCAGAGAGCACCAAGGACCCCAAAGTCGTTATCGTCGTCCTCCTCCTCCAATCCCACCCCCTTCTAGCAGCTGATAATGTTCCCTAGTTGGGCTGTGAAACGTCTGTAAGAAAACCATCAGGCTCAGAGAGCACCAAGAAATCCACACCTCCACCAGCCCTGCAAAATTTCAACCTGTACCACCACTACCCCGCAAACAGAAAATGCAGCTATTGCTGCAACCTTTTCTGGTACTTTAATCCTAAGCGATGCCACACAGAATGCATGATGTAGCTACTCAAGTTTATTCAGCTGCACATCTGACATGTCTCGGTAGGTTTTCGCTAAGAAAAAAGTCTCGGCCGATTCTTTCCTGCTCGCTTGAGGCTTTAGGGTCTTCACTTCCCGGAAATCTTGCAACAGCCGGCTTCGGAGGAGGTGGCTGTCCTTGCCATCCCAGAATTTGCATAGCAGGATCCCTCCTGGCTGCAAAATGCCTCGGGCCAGATCCAGAAGGGACAGGCAGAGGTCAATCAACTTCTGATGGTCGAATTCCCGGATGCCGGTGGCGTTCGGTGCCATGTCGCTTAGGATGATGTCCGCTTTGCCTTTCGGGAGAAGGGTTTGGATCTCCTCGTGGGTGCCCGGGTCTGTGATATCGGCGTGAGGGAGAAAAACCGCTCCTTCCAGAGGGAAAAGGTGAAGAAGATCAACTCCGAGGACAAAGCCGACGGGAAGTTTTGGGTCTAGGGGAAACAAAAAGCAGGTTAAAAGGCATTTATCGGTCTTCAATGATATTCCCAGTTGCAATGGATGGCTGTGAAGGTTGGACCATAAGGAAGGCTGAGCGCCAAAGAATGGAGGCCTTTGAACTCTGGTGCTGGAGAAGACTCCTGCATTGAGTCCCTTGGACTGCAAGGCCATCCAACCGGTCAGTCCTAGAGGAGATCAACCCTGACTGCTCTTTAGAAGGCCAGATCCTGAAGAGGAAACTCAAAGACTTTGGCCACCTGATGAGAAGGAAGGACTCCCTGGAGAAGAGCCTCATTCTGGGAATGATGGAGGGCAAAAGAAGAAGAAGGGGATGACAGAGAAGGAGGTGGCTGGATGGAGTCACCGAAGCAGCCGGCGTGAGCTTCAATGGACTCCAGAAGATGGCAGAGGACAGGAAGACCTGGAGGAACGTTGTCCATGGGGCCGCGATGGGTCAGACATGACTTCGCAACTAACAACATCAGTCTTCAAAGAAGCCTCAGAGTCTTTGGCTAGACACCACACTGGTTACCTCATCTACAGTTTACAACTATGCATCAGTTAACCAGTGTTAGCCAAAGAGATAGTGGGATCTCCAAACTTAGCAACTTTAAGACTTGGGGACTTCAACAGCTAGAATTCCCCAGCCAACATGGCAGCCTGGGGAATTCTGGTCGTTGAAGTCCACAAGTCTGAAAGTTGTCAAGTTCAGAGAATTTACTCATTTAGCCCCCCTTTCTGATTTTCTACTGGGTTTCAACTAATTAAATGAGCTGGACCCGCATAAATCAGTTTGCAGATCGCATTTTGGCATTTGAGGCAAACAGTATTTGGATTTTTTTCTCTGCATGGGTGGAAGAACGGTTCTAAGAAGAACTGTTTAAGAGAGAAAACGTTAAGAAAACTTGGCTTCTTTTGACACCTTGGTGCCAAATATTAGTCGGTCCATCCAAATGAGCTAGACAGAAACACGACTAGACAAGCTAATTCTACTTTATTTAAAGGCTATGTTGACAGGATCTTTTAGATCTGAAGTTACAAACTTCCCAGCTCCCCATTTTAACTCCTGGATCAATTAAGAGGGATCCTTTCCAAGTTTTTTTCCTCTGACTGTTAAACAACTGGGGGCTCCTGCCTCTCTTATCTAATTGTTTCTTCCAAGCAGCATTTTCTTCCCTTTCTCCCCCAAGGTTACTCTCACATTTCATTAGGATATCAACATTTACCAAAAGACACTCGTGATGCTTAGTCAGAATTCCAGGGGAGAAAACCATTTTCCTGGTGGTTTTGTTTTTTGTTTTTTCCTTTTTTAACTGCTGGTAAATGATGACCCATGCAAGGGCGAGTAAATTCTGTCATTTTTATGAGGAAAAGAGCACCGAGGACATAAAGATAAAATCATTCACTAGAGGGTTCTCCTCCAGGAGCTGTTGTAAAATGACATATTGCCTGGGATCTTAGAAATCACATAATAGCCACGGATAGGCAAATTTATGAAGCAACTGGGTCCAATTGCTTTTAAAGACACCTACGCCCCCTGAATTATCAAATGAACAAGAGCAATACATCTACTAATCCACCGGCCATTGTAACGGTGGCTTGAGGGAACTTTAGTGTACACTATTACCCAGAAGTAATGCTACGTTAATAAATCTTTTTTTTAAAGGCTCTGTATAAGCTAATTCTTACTTTTTAACAGAAAGCTCTTGCCCAGTTTCTAGAAACTATGGAATGCCAAGCGGTCAATGATCTACTTACTGATTGTTCAAGCCATAAAGCTTTTGGGAAGAACTGGTATATTCCTCTCAAGGGTAATAATACACACCTCTGTTACTCCCTTACGTATTACATAGAAATATTGCGTGACCTTCTTGGCTGAGTTTACACACTGCATTAAGCTAAGATTTTGTTAGTTATGTATCTGTGGAGATTCTCAATCATTCAGGTCATGGTTGTCCCAAAGGTGTTTTTCTAAATGCAACTGGACTTTCTTGGGTTGTTTTTTCCTTGAAAACATTTTGCTTCTCATCCAAGAAGCTGACGAAGTTTCTTGGACGAGGAGCAAAACATCTTCAAGGGGAAATAAAGCAAGAAAGTCCAATTGCGTCTTGAAAAGCACCTTTGGGACTTAGCTATGTGTAATGTACAAGCCATAGTTGAGCCAATAAACCACAGTTTATCAAAAAGCAGAACTAAATAAAGCCATGACTTAGCAAAATCTATGAACTCTTGTCACTAGCAGACAAGAGTTCCTAGATTTTTCTAAGGCTTTGCACAGGCTGGCAAGGAAAATAGGAAAACCACTCTGCATTCCCTATCTGTGGCATTAAAAAAAAAAAGTGAAAAGTCACCCATGACCAGCCTCTTAATCAATTCTAATCATTTTATTTTTAGCACCTTCCTAACAAGGAGGTTTTTTTTATGAGCAAGGCTTTCTGTAAGGATCAATAATTCAGAAATCCTCATCATCAATCACTGTCTTGTACTGTCGTCAAACCACTCCAGAGGCAGCCAACAGTAACGTTTTCTGCTGTCAGGGCACTTTTGCCTGACATTAATTAATTAAATTGAGGCTTTTCAAGACTGCTCTCACTATCATTTCCCAGAGGAAAAACCCACAATATTAAAATGAAGCCTCGGGTGGAGATTTTTTTTTTAAAAAAGCACATATTCAAACGGAGGGAAGAATTTCTCCAGCAATGAACTGTCAATACTTGGGAGGGGGAAAACATGCTTGGCAATATTTATTGGATAGAAGAAGATTAATATAAATAGGCCGATCCAAAACAATCACACTTTATGACACATTATGAAGTCTGAGGCAACCCCCTCCCCCACCACTCCACTCACATACAGCAAAGGAAGCAGGAATGAAAAAAAAAATTGAATCTGCAGAAAAACACATTTATAGCTTTGAAATATTCCAGCTACTTCCTAACCAAGGCTGCCAGTTTGCTCAAAGTGCAATAAAACAGGTAGGATTTGCAAAAACAAACAAGGTCAGCATTTTGCTTCCACTTTCTCAATCACGATCTGTGGGTTTAATGGCACCTGAGACAGGGAAGTAAGTGCCTGCCCCGTTTCCAGTTTGGGTTTCGTTATGTCATCATCATTGGCATCCTTCAGTCTCAAGGATACGGTGGTATCGTGCTCTGGAAAGAGGTCTTAATGCTGCATCTGGTGTGGCTAAAAAGGCCAATTCGGGAGTGGCAATCCTTCCACACTGAGGGCAGATGCATTCTGTCCCCTGCCCAGCCCCCAGATTTCACTGGTTCCAGGACTGCCTCTTTGCCTTAGCCTGCTGAACAAGCATCTCTCTGAATTGGAGAAGGCCATGCTGTGTCTTTAGCCTCCAAGCTGAACGGTCAGAGGTCAAGGTTTCCCAGCTGTTAATGTCCATTCCCAAGGCCTTAAAATCCCTCTTGCAGATATCCTTGTATCACAGCTGTGGTCTCCCTCTGGGGCGCTTTCCCTGCCATTATAATAATCCCTGCCATTCATATAATGATCATTAGAATCATAAAATATATAACTTTTGTTTTCCGAGAGGCCAAAAGTAGATCCTAAGAGGGACAAAGCTGTAGCTATACAGGCAGGCTTTGACTTACAAGAACAAAAATTCTAAGCGAGACATTTGTTAAGTGAGTTTTGCCCCATTTTACAACCTTTCTTGTCACAGCTGTTAAGTAAACCACTGCACATATTATGTTAGCAACACTGTTTGTTAATCGGGTTTCCCCATTAATATTGCTGGTCAGAATATCAATTGCCAAACATCTGAATCTCAATCACATGACCAGGGGGATACCGCAACAGTCGTAACTGTGAAAATGGTCGTAGGTCACTTTTTAAAGGGCCATTGTAACTTTGAACGGTCACTAAATGACCTACTGTAAGTCAAGGACTACCTGTATATCCTTCCAATCTGCATAGTTCCTCAGTGTTATTTTGCTTCTTGATCACCAAGCAGAGAGTAGAGAATGTGGCATCAATCTGGAAAGATGCCCCAAAATATGTTTGTCCCTCCCATTATTGGGAATTTTACCACACAGACCACTCTATTCTAGCACTGGCTATAGTTACGGTTGGAAAGAAATATCCAGGCTAAGAAAAATGTGAGGATTGAAAAAATAGAGGAAGAGAGACACAAAATTACAAACATAACAAGGAAGTGTTTTTAAAACGTAAAGAGCAACAAGGCAGTTAGAATGGAGCAATGTCAGAAAGCTAAAGTTATTTATGGAAATTCAACGGGATGAACCTGATGTCGGTGTTAAACCAAAAATTAGAATTGAAGAATGGAGGTCTTACAGAGCTTTAAGTGTGAGTTCTAGTCCTGCCTTAAACATGAAAACCAGCTGGGTGACTTTGGTGCCAATCACCAGGAGAAGGGAAATTTTAGTTCCACTTTAGACATGAAAGTCAGCTGGGTGACTTTGGTGCCAATTCTCAGGAGACGGTGAGTTCTAATTCCGCCTTAGGCATGAAAGCCAACTGGGTGACTTTGGGCCAATCCCTCTTTCCCCAATCAATCCATATTTCTGCCCATATTCCCTTACAGTGAAGAATACTCCATCAGAAGCCATGAGTCAGACAGAAAGTAAAAAGTGACACCATCCCAAACAAACCAAACCACAGTATGGCTGGCTTAGAGCAGGTTGCAAACCAGCAGCCTTGGGCATCCACTCACCAGATCCTGCGGCATTGACCCTTTCAACAGCAACCTGGGCCCAGGCTCCAGGGGCTGTGCCACAGTCGAGAACATGCAGCCCAGGCCGAAAGAGGTGATGTTTGTCGTCAATCTCCAGCAATTTGAAGGCACTTCGGCAACGATAGTTCCTCTCTTTGGCTCTCTTCACAAACGGGTCTCGGAAATGTCTCTCCAGCCAACGATGCTCTGCCCCAGTTTTGGATTTCAGGTGTTGCCCCGTTGTGTGGATTTTCTGGATCCGGAGTAAAAGGATGGGCAGCAGCTGATGTCTGCAAAGGAGAAAAAGCAGTGGAATTGCTGAAAATTAGCAGGATGGATGGATGGATGGATGGATGGATGGATGAAAGAAAAAGGAAAGGAAGGAGGAAATGGAAGGGAGGGAATGAAGAGAAAGGGAGGGAGGAAATGAGAGAAGAATGGAGGGAAATGAAATGGAAGGAAGGATGGAGGAAATGGAAGGAAGGAAGGAAGGCAATGAAATAAGAGGAAGGAAGGAGGGAAGGAAAAAAGAGAAGAATGGAAGGAAATGGAAATGAAGAAAGGAAGGAAATGAAATGAGAGGAAGGAAAATGAAAGGAAGGAAGGAAGGAAGGAAGGAAGTAGGTAGGTAATGAAATAGGAAGGAAGGGAGGGAGGGAAGAAAAGAGAGAAGGATTGAAGGAAATGGAAATGAGGAAGGAAGGAAGGAAGGAAGGAAGGAAGGAAGTAGGTAGGTAATGAAATAGGAAGGAAGGGAGGGAGGGAAGAAAAGAGAGAAGGATTGAAGGAAATGGAAATGAGGAAGGAAGGAAGGAAGGAAGGAAGGAAGGAAGGAAGGAAGGAAGGAAGGAAGGAAGGAAGGAAGGAAGGAAGGAAGGAAATTGTTGCTATCTTCTGGACCAGCATTTCTCCATCTCAGCAACTTTAAAGTAGGTGCACTTCAACTCCCAGAATTCCCCAGCCGGCATGCTTCCAACTCCCACAATCCCCAGAGTGACGCTGCTCCATGATGCGGAAATGACCTGGGCAGGCAAAGAGGAAGAGCTGCAATTAAACAGCCATGATGAAAAGGCCTCTCAGTCCACCCAAGGAAAAGGGGCGAGGGGATCTTGGCAAGACTAATTCATGAGACACACACACACACACCCTCTCCAGCCCCGAGCATTGGAAGCGGGAATTGGGGGAGGGGGGGAGACCTCTGGTTGCGTTCGGCGCCACTCACCGGCTCATGGTGTCTCCGGCCACTTCCGGGATATGGGGGGACACTTTGCGGGTTACACCGAGTCCGACATCCACAATCATCCCCCCCCCGGAAACGCCGCTCCGTCTCCTACGTTCCGTTGCCCCTGCACGTGTTTTGCTTTGTTTTCCAATTGCACCCGAGACGCGCTTGGTTCCTTTCAGGTTTGCGAGGATCGCGTTGGGGAGGGGGTCGCCTCTCTGTAGGGCCTGGGTTCTCCTCCCTTCTCCTCTTCCCCCTGTCCTACTGTCCCATTTACAGGTACTCTTTTTCTGTGCTGATGGCTATGTTTTGCTTATTTACCTCCATTTATTTGTGCCATTTTTTTCATGTGTTTTCATACTTGTTCCCTTGTACTTGTTGACAAACAAACAAATAAATAAATTCTGTTATCAGGCCTGCCTTTGGCAGAATCAGCAGGGAGGGCGAGGAAGAAAGAGAGGGAGGGGAGATCCAGGGCTTCTGTGCAGGGTTGTTGCAGGAGGAGTGGCGCTTTGCATCTTTTTCCTCCTTACAGGCAACGCGTGGCTGGAGTTTCAAAGCGAGAAGTTGGCTGGGGGGAGGGGGGGAACCTTCCATGGAGTCTTCATGGGGGTGGAAACCCATGCATGTGAAAGCATGCTGGCTGGGGAATTCTGGGAGTTGAAGTCCACCCATTTTTAAGCTGCTGAGATTGAGAAACGCTGGTCCAGAAGATGAGCAATTTCCTTCCTTCCCTTCCTCTTTCTCACCCTTTGTTCCTTTCACATTCTCCTTCATCTCTCATTTTACCTTCTCTTTCCTTCCTCTCATTTCATTCCTTCCTTCGTCTCATTTCATCTCTTCCTTTTCCTTCCTTCCTTCGTCTCATTTCATCTCTCCTTCCTTCCTTCCTTCCTTCCCAGCAAGTTGCGTTTAGGTGAAGTAGAATATATTGGAGCATTTAAAGATGCTCCAGATGTCTTATCTTTTTCCAGTGGTTTGGCCATATTCCTTTCCCGCTTGCAAAGCATAGCGCCAGCTAACTCGGCCCTCCCTTTTCTCTCCCCCTCTCTTGCAACCTGCTGGAGCTTCCTGCAAAATCTCTGTGGATTTGCCCCTTGATGCTTCCCCCTCCCCCTTCTTGACCTAGGGTGCAGCATGCTGACCACCAAGGTGTACACGTTGGTGTTGGTGATGCAGCCGCAGCGCATCCTGCTGGGCATGAAGAAGCGCGGCTTTGGAGCTGGCCTCTGGAACGGCTTTGGGGGAAAGGTGCAGCTGGGGGAGACGGTGGAGCAGGCAGCCCGAAGGTGAGAGGACAACGAAATGCATCCACAGCCAATTCTTCTCCAATTCTTTGGAAGAGGCTCGTGATTGCAGTTTTGGAATTGCACAACACCACCCTTGTGACTTGCTCCGCTTCTGCTCTGTGGGCCAAATGGAGTTGGGATGATTGATGCTGGATGGATGTTTTTTCTTTTCTTTTCTTTTGACTTGGGTTTTTTAGCTCAATCATCGGCCGAGCAGAGGGACTCGCCTAGACGCTGGGCTGTGTTAAATTAAAAATTGGTGAAATGGCTTCGGGGAATGTTTTGGGAGAGGCCACAAATGGGTGCGGAGTCACTGTGTTTCATCACCTGGGAGTCATTTCACCCATTATTATTTAGCGCATGATGAGAATGTGACAAAGAGAAGTAAACATAGACGCACAATTCAAAGCAAAAGGTGCCTTCGTCCATAGCATCCCTTAAGCCACACGTGCTCCCTGGGCCGTGTCAAAGTCTGGAATATTTTACCCGATTCTGTTGTCTCAGCTACTGATTTTCACTCCTTTCATTCTTGACTGGAGGTCTGTGGACATCACTCTGCATTTAAGGGGTTCGTGTGAGTGCACTAATGTGTCTAGTGTCCCTGTCACCTTTTATTTTCTTTTTCATTTTGTTCGTGCAAATTTGTAATTTTTTGTTTGACAAAGAAAGAAAGAAGAGAGAGGAAAAGGAAAGGAAGGAAGGAAGGAAGGAAGAAGAGGGAGGGAGGAACAAAGAAAGAAAGAAAGAAGAGGGAGGGAGGAACAGAGAAAGAAAGAAAAAAGGAGGGAGGGAGGCAGAGAAAGAAAGAAAGATGGAATAAATAAAGAAAAGAGGGAGGGAAAAAGAAAGAAAAAGGAGGGAGGGAGGAAGAGAGAAAGAAAAAGAGAAGGAAGAGAGAAAGAAAGAAAAGATGATAGACATACTGCCCTCCTGGCCTATCTGTATTAAAAACTTGTTCCCAGTTGGAAGACCAATAGCGCACCTTCGCCCTGATCCTATTGTCCTTCCAAAGAAAACAGTTTAAAAATGAACGACTGCAGAGTTAGGACCAGCATTGAAGGAAGCACCCCGAGGTGAGAAGGAACGTGGGAACCTAACCCTCCACTTTCCCAAACTCTTTTGTTCCCTTATTTCCAGGGAGCTCCAGGAAGAAAGCAGTTTGACCGTGGACACTTTACAGAAAGTGGGTCAGATTGCCTTTGAGTTTGTAGGAAACTCGGAGCTGATGGAAGTCCACATCTTTCGCGCTGACAGTTTCCACGGAGAGCCCACCGA
Organism: Natrix helvetica; assembly: GCF_964273705.1. Taxonomy (NCBI): domain Eukaryota; kingdom Metazoa; phylum Chordata; class Lepidosauria; order Squamata; family Natricidae; genus Natrix; species Natrix helvetica. Next base: position 2,466,934 of record NC_138557.1, read on the forward strand.
AAGTGACGGTAGGAAAATGGGTGGGAGCGCTAGCAGTTAGGGAAGCCTGCAAGATCTGGGCAGCAGAGTCAAGCTGGCCTCCATCCATAACAACGTGATCCAAGCTGCCGCTGTGAGTTTTGTTTTTAATCTTGTGTGTGTATATCACACTGGCAGGGTTCAATCGATCAGAATAGAGCGGGAAGGCACCCGGGAGGTCTTCTAGTCCAGCCCCCTTGCTAAAGCAGGAGAGCCTATGCCATTTCAGACAAGGGCCTGTCCAATCTCTCCTTAAAAACCTCCAGGGATGGAGTACCCACTTCTAGTGGCAAGCTGTTCCACTGATTAATTGTCCCCACTGTTAGGAAGTTTCTCCTTAATTCCAAGTTGCTCCGTGATTAGTTTCCATTTCCGTCTCTTCTTGTCCTGACTTCAGATGCTTTGGGGAATAGGGAGACACACACACCCTCTTCTTTGGAGCAGCCTGTCAAATACTGGAATGCTGCTACGATGTTCCCCCTGGTCCTTCTCTCCTCTAGACTAGCCAAACCTCATTCCTGCAACCCTTCTTCCTGTCTTAGTCTCCAGGCCTTTAATCACCCTAATAACGAGGACCCAGTTGCTCTTCTCTGCACTTTTTCCAAAATTCCATCGCATTATCATTGCAACTTTACAAGTGTTGCAACCTCCAGAGGGTGTGTGTGCGAGAGGGAGGGAGGGGGAGAGAGAGGGAGGGAGGGGGAGAGAGAGAGGCAGAGAGAGGGAGGGAGAGGGAGAGAGAGGGAGCGGGAGAGAGAGAGGCAGAGAGAGGGAGGGGGAGAGGGAGGGAGGGGGAGAGAGAGAGGCAGAGAGAGGGAGGGAGGGGGAGAGGCAGAGAGAGGGAGGGAGGGGGGGAGAGAGAGGCAGAGAGAGAGGGAGGAAGGGGGAGAGAGAGAGGCAGAGAGAGGGAGGGAGGGGGAGAGAGGCAGAGAGAGGGAGGGAGGGAGGGGGAGAGAGAGATAAGATCATCATTTGTGATCTTCCAACAAGCAAAGCAGGGAAGTCTGATTCACTTAACAAAGTCATGATTCAACAGCCGCAGTGATTTGACTTAGCAACCATGGCAAAAAAAAAAAAAAGGTCATAAACTCGGCCGTGACTCGCTTTAACAACCGCCACGCTTAACGACAGAAATTTCACACGCACAATTGTGGTTAGAAGTCAAGAACCAGCTGTACCTTGTTTCTCCCCGTTACAGAAATGCGCCCACAGTGGTTCGACGTGGACAAGATCCCTTTCAAGGAGATGTGGCCAGATGATATCTATTGGTTTCCTCTCCTGCTCCAGAGAAAATATTTCCTGGGCTACTTTAAGTTTCAGGGGCAGGAGACGATCTTAGAATATACCCTGAAGGAGGTGGAGAAGATGGAAGAAGGAATGGAAGGAGGATTTCCTGACAGAGGCAGGATAAAGGACATCCTGGCAGGGAAGAAACCACTGCCGGCTGTGTAGCAACGCAATTCTTCTGCCAAATCCGTGGATGGTTGACTTTCTAGGACAGGAATGGCTAACGTTATCCGGACCGAGTGCCCAAAGCGCGCATGTGCGCCTATGAAGGCATGTGCATACCCGAAACCCCAAAATGCAATCCGTGCATGTGCCCCCCCATGTATGTGTGTGCACCCCCCCCACGAGCCTTGCCCCCTGCGTTCCTCTCCTCCTGCACATGCTCCCCCCCTCCCCCCATGCATGCACAGCAGACCCAAAGACCAGCTGGCTGGTGGGAGGCGCATGGGCATGCACGGCAAAGCTGAACTAGGGCAAAGTCTCGTGCCACCAGAGAGGGTGTGGCATGCCACCTCTGACACGCGTGTATAGGTTCTAGGGGTGAAAAAAAAACCCTCAAAACTACTTGCTCATATACAGAAATGTGTTCCGTGATCAATAAATACTAAATTACGGAAAAATACGGTCAAACCAGAAGAAGAAATGTCAGGCTGTCTTCAACACCATGAAGAAAGAAAAAAAACGCTTTGATCGTACATAAATGGGTTTCACTTAAAATAAACTTTCAAGCTTTTAATAAAGAGTTTTACATTTCTCTTCTTACAAATAAGATCTTTTTTGCAACTTTTGGGGCAGGGGGCTTGTGGGATGTCAAGACTCCATAAACCATTTACTGAAGTCTACCAAGTGGGAATAAAGACATTTTGCCGTTTTATAAAGTGCTTTGTTTTTTTGTTTTTAAAAAAACACACGCAATACTTTTTGCAAAGCGGAGACCTCTCTTACAAATGTTAGATTAAAGGCCAGGAGGCTGGAGGAAGCCCACCCACCAAACCCCAAACAACCCACACCCCGTGTCTTGGAAAAACACAAAAAAGACAAAATGTCCTTTCCTGAGAATTTGGCGTTCGGTCCCTTCAGATGACTCCTTTTGTCCCGGAGCCTTAAATCATCTTGCTAAAAACAAAAAATAATTGTTCTGTGGTCCCACTTTAAATAGATCTTCCCTCCCAAATGAACTTCATGGCCTTCTGTTTTCTTGTAGAGAAAAAGTGGCTTTCCTTGCAGCAGTTGTAGCATTTTGTTTTCATCCAGAACAAGCTTTCGACAGCTGTGATTTATTTATTTGACTAGGCATGAACTAAACGACAATTTCTCCTTTTACTGGAGATAACCTCAGGGCTGGTAGCCCTGGGACAACTTAACCCGAGGCTCTGAAGTTAAGGCAGGTTCATTTTTATTAGTAAGGCGATTGTCTAGAGAGGTTTTTAAAACCTATATTGGAGTAAGGCACGATGTTTAGCTGGTCACCACGTTCAGCCAAGCTTTGCAGAGCTTTGAGGAGGAACATCAACAGACAGGAGAAGGAATGTACGGGCCCCCGTGGATGCTACGAAGTAATCTTTACAACAGAGAGTCTCAGTCTTGGCCCCTTTACGACTTGTTGGACTTCAGCTCCCAGAATTCCCCACCAATGTGACTGGTTGGGGAATTCTGGGAGTTGAAGTCAACCCATCAGCTACTTCTCCTGACTGTCGGCTGCCAGCAGTTTGAGTCTCACCAGGCTCAAGGTTGACTCAGCCTTCCATCTTCCGAGGTGGGTAAAATGAGGACCCAGATTGTTGGGTAAACCGCTTAGAGAGGGCTGTAAAAGCACCGTGAAGTCTAAGTGTTATTGCTAAGTGGGAAAGAAGGGAGGGAGGGAGGACCTTGGTGGCACAGTGGTTAGAATGCAGTATTACAAGCTAACTCTGCAGACTGTCAGCAGTTCGATCCTGACCAACTCAAGGTTGACTCAGCCTTCCATCTTTCCAAGGTGGGTAAAATGAGGACCCAGATTGTTGGGGGCAAGAGGACGACTCTGTAAACTGCTTAGAGAGGGCTGTAAAAGCACTGTAAAGAGGTATATAAGTCTTAGGTGCTATGGCTATTAAAGTGGCCAAGGTTGAGAAACATTAGAGCAAGGCACAACATCCCATCTCGTAGGTATGAGGTATACACGTGAGAAGGATTGACTTATGCAAATGCTGGGCACAAACTTGTTATTGGAAGCCTATCAGATGCCAACTATTATCCGGCGACTGTCAGCCAGCACATTGTTGAGATGCGCTCCTGTGTACCAGATCTGGGTAAACAGTGTTAGCCATTTGGGTTTGGTCCATCACACATCACTTCTTGTTGAAGGAATTTGCTACATCATTAAATGGCTTTTAGAAAGTCTGTTCAAGTGGCCATTAAACAATTCTGGCACAAGTCAGAACTACAGAACTATCTGCAGTTCTAAGAGGTTTGAGAGGCTGGAAGTGTGTTTTGAGAGATGAATTCATGAGTCTAGTCCTCTGTGAGGCAGCTGGCCATTCCTTACGTGGCATGGAGTCACATAGCCACCCATCTACTGTTGAAGCATACAATAGTGGCCAAAATTGTTTGGGGAAAGTATTTTTGAGGTTTGATGGCTAATAACACCACTTTTCTTTTGAGTAGTACCATAAAATTAGATATCAATGGAAAGATAGTTTAATCAAGAATGCAATGCAACAAAGTTTGTTCAATTATCTGTATTGTATGAAACGTTATAGACAAATATAGCCGCAATAAAACCCAGTTAATAGAAGCAATCATTCAACCTTGGTTTCACATTGTAACAGCTGCAGAACTAAAAGACTTGGTTCACTCCGTGGGAAGATGTTATAAGGCCATCATTCCTGCTAAAGGTTACCCAACTAAGTATTAACTGACATGGTGATAATAATTTATCTCGTTTTTTTCTACGTGTCTCACTTTTCCTCTTTATAAATCCTATTCTAATAGCAAATGCTTCACAAAGGTTATTGCATTACATTCCTGATTTAATTATCCTTCCATTGATATATAATTTTACGGTACTTACCCCAAAAGAAGTGGTATTGTTAGCCATCAAACCTCAAAAATACTGTACACTTTTCCCAAAAGGTTTCCACAATTTGGCCACTATCGTATGTGTCCCTAAAGTTACACTTCTGTTCCATTGAAACATCTGGCTTTTCAAAACAAAAGAAGAAAGAAGAAAACACTCACGATGGTCACTTCGCTCAGAATTCTTTTTAAGGAAACTTAAATCGATGGCACATATATTGGCTGCCCGGCCCTAATTCCCCATGGAATTATGGGCTTTTTTCCTGGAGTAGAGTGGGTCACTTTTGACAGGGGGCAGGCCCCCATCCCCAAACCTGCCCAAAGGGCTGTTGTTGAGCCTTCACAGTTGATGTTAAAAATGACAAAACACAAAAAAGAGTCTTTAAAAAAAAAAAACCACATCTCTACGTATTGGAGATTGTGGAGAACCGCCCCGCCCACCTCAAATCAGGCTGTGGGAGGCAAAGCTAGGATTTGCCAAGAGAAGAATACCTGGATAGGTGCGGTTAAGTGTCATTAAGGGGCAGCTTTCCTTTCCTTCCAGCTCCTCCCATCCTGAATCCCAGAAACATTAACTGGGAAGGAAATTGTCCTCTTGAGCAGACAAGGGGAGCATCAACACGTCGCTGCTTCCTGCAAAGAGGCAGCTCAGCTTGGGCTTCAGTTCGTTCCAGACTTTGCTCATCTGCAGGAAGGGAAGGAGAGAGGCAGGAGTGGTCAGCAGAAGGGCAAGGAAACATCTTCAGAAGATGTCCTCCAACATTTACAGAGGGGCCCTTGGTGGCTTGAGGAAAACAAGCGAGAGGAATTCAAGAGCCGGCCAGACATGCCAGCTGGTGGGGACGGACACAACGTCAGACCTGGAAGCCACCTTTTCCATTGGGCCTTCCGGCCTGCCACACTTTCTACTGTGGGAAAATGGGAGGGGGGGGATTATATGGCGTATGGGTGATATGTAGCCATAACAACGTTCTTTCTCAGAAAGTCAAGGTCATCTGGCCCTGAAGCTGCGAAGAGGTGACTGGGAGGCATCTCCAGTTTTGGATGGTGCTCTGATTGGACCGTGTGATGGACATGTGGGTGCTGGGCAGGGATTTGGACTTTCTTTTGGGTGGGTAGAACCTGGAAGCTTTCAGATTCGGGTTTTCCCAGATGTGCCAACATGACATCTCTAATAAAATGGGACTTTGAGGAAACTTAAGCCTCGGACTCTTCTTTCGTTGGGGCGTTACTTTGAACACACACACACACACACACACACACACACACACACAGAGGAATGCGCGCAGCCTGGAAAGCACTCACCTCTTTGTGGCCCTGGATCTGCGAGTTGACAAAGGCCCCCAAGATGTGAGAGGTGAGCGGAAGGTAAATGTGGATGAGCTGAGTCTCTTGGTGAAGGCAGTAGAGGGAGAAGTAGTTACGATGCTCCATGGTCAAGATTGCGTTCTCTTGCTGATGGGGAGGGGGGGAGGAAGAGAAGGAGGAGGAGGAGAAAGAGGGAAAGGAGAAGGGAGGGGAGAAGAAGAAGAAAAGAGGGGGAGGAGAAGAGGGGAGGAAGGGAGGGGAGAAGAAGAAACAGAAAGGGGGGAAGGACATGGGAGAGGAGAAGAAGAGAAAACGGGGAGGAGGAGGAGGAAGGGGAGGAGGAAGAAGAAGACGGAAAAGGAGACAGGAGTAGGAGGAGGGAAAGGAGTAGGAAGAGAAGGAGAATTAGAGGAAAAAGGAGACAGAAGAGAGGAAGGGGAAGGGGGGAAGAAGAGGAGGAGGAGACAGAAGAAAAGAAAGGGAGAAGGGAGAGAAGGGGAAGAAAGGAGGCAGAGGAGACAGAAGAAAAGAAGGGGAAGGAGAAAGGAAGGGAGGTTAGACTAGCGCCTTGGAGAGACTCAAGCTATCATCTCCACCCAAGGCCTCATCCCCCCCCCAAGCCCCCCATCTTCTTCCCCAACCCCAGAAGCCTCAGAAAACTCCCCAAAGTTGCTTCAGCTTCTCCAACCTCACTGGGCCTTTATCATTGCCAATGTTCTCTTCTTGGATCAAAAACACGAAAGACGGAGAGAGCCCGTCACTTTCAGGAGGCAGCAAGGTCCCTCCAGGCCTTCCCCCTGGGTCGGCCAGCCCGAGCGGAGAGGCTGTTCTCACCTCCACAATCCGGGATTCCAGCTGCTCCACCGACTCGGGCTCCTTGTTCTGCACTGTGGCACTCAACATCTGCTTCTTCATCACGCTGTACTTGTGCAGAGCCCGCTGGTGTTTGTGCAACACACCCTTCTCGTGCCTCTCGCACAGATCCTGCCACACAGGCGGAAGAAGCAGGTAACATAAGGGGGCTCATTCTATCTATCGTCTCTCAATCTGCCTGCCTCTGTCTCTCTCTAGCTCTCCCTAGATCTCTCTCTCTCTCTCTTGTCCAGCTGTGTCTATGTCTGTCTAACTACGTCTACCTCTTTCTTTATCATGCCTGCCTGCCTGCCTGCCTGCCTGTCTCTCTCCTATCAGTCTATGTCTATCTATCCCTGTCTATCTATATCTATCTATGTGTATATCTGTCTATCTCTTCCTCTCTCACACCTATCACTCTATGTCTGTCTATCTATCTCTGTCTATCTCTCTATCTGTATATCTGTCTATCTCCTCTCTATCATCTTTCAGTCTGTCTATCTCTGCTATATATATCTCTTCCTCTCTATCTTATCAGTCTATGTCTGTCTGTGGGTCTGTCTGTCTATCTATCTACTTATCTATCTATCTCTATCTATCTCTATCTATCTATCTGTATATCTATCCCTTTCTCTCTATCTTATCAGTCTATGTCTGTCTGTGGGTCTGTCTGTCTATCTATCTACCTATCTATCTATCTCTATCTATCTATCTGTATATCTATCTCTTCCTCTCTATCTGTCTATCTATGTCTGTCTGTCTATCAATCATCTCTATTTGTATTTTTATCTGTCTGTCTGTCTATCTATCATCTCTCTCCCTCTCTCCATCCACCCATCTTTCATCATTTTCATTCCTCTCCTCTCCTCTTTTGGACCCTCCCGCTTCCCCTTCAGCCCCCAGCCGTGTCCCAGCCTTTCTCTCTCTCTCTCTCTCTCCCTCCCCTTCCCCCATGGGTCGGTGGACCGCCGGACTCACTTTATAAGACTGCAGCAAGTCCAGGAAAAGGCTGAGCTTCTCCACCACGTCGTTCTCTTCCTGTTTCCCCTGGACAGCAGAACGAAATAGAAGCCTGTGAAGGGGGGGGAGGGCAGCTGTTCCCCCCCACACCCGCCTGCCCATCGGAGGGCAGGAAGCCGGTGGCGAGTGGCCCCTCGGAGGCTGGGAAGGAGGCTCCTGCAGGGGAATCTTTCAACGGCAAAAAAAAAGGGGGAGAGGGGGCCGAGGTAGAGCAATTGAAGCGGAATGGATGCGCAGGTATTCTGTGCATGGGCGTGTGTGTGCGTGCGCATATCCATACACACACACGCACATACATACATACACACGCCCACGTACATGGGTAGTCTCCAGCTGGTGGTCACAGTTGGCCCTGGAAACGTCCGTCACTAAGCGATGCAGGCGTTGAACGAAAACCTCCCCAACCAAAAATGAACAATTTGGAGATTTGTTTCCACGCACACCTTTCTCTGAAGAGAGCCGTGAATTCCGATGGAGTTTCCTTATCTTTATCAGAGTCCACCCCCCACGCCCAGGGTAGGTCGTAGGCTTACAGCTGGTCCTTGTTTGCAGACTGAAACCGGGACGGGTTTCTCGGTCGTTAAGCGAACGTCGTTCAGTGAAGCCGCAAAAGCGCTTACGGTCTTCCTTCCAGGCCTTCCTTCCATTTTACGGACCGGCGAAGGCCGCCAACGCGAAGAGGGGGAGGGGGGGTTTATCCAAGGGGCTGTTTCGTCCCCCGGGGTCAGTGCGAACGGTCGCCAAGAAAGGCGGTCCCTAAACAAGGACAGCCCCATGGCGCTTCCTTGCAATCTTCACTGACAGGTCGATGAATCTCAGAGGGGGAGGGCGCCCGGACCCATCGTCCTGGGCAACCAACCCCACCCCTCTCTCCTGCAAACCTTTCCCGTCCCGGGCTCACCTGCTGAACGGCTTTGTCGGCTAGCATGGCAAATTCCACGGAAAGGCCCTTCAGCGCCTGCTTCAGGTTTCCCCAGGCGCTGTGGTTCAGAGCCGCCCAGGAAGGCAGCGGGGTTGTGTCCGAGCCCAACGCACTGGCGGAAGAAGGAGGGGGAGGTATCCGTGAAGACCCTGCCAAGCCTTTGCACCCCCATTTGCACCCAGCATCCAGCCCTCTCTAAGCAGTTTACAGAGTCAGCCTCTTGCCCCCAACAATCTGGGTCCTCGTTTTACTGACCTCAGAAGGACGGAAGGCTGAGACAACCTTGAGCTGGTCAGGATCGAACTCCTGGCACTGGGCAGAGTTTGCCTGCAACATTGCATTGTAACAACTGCACCACTCTGCCGGCTGGCCGGCCTGCCTGCCTGCCTGCCTGCCTGCCTGCCTGCCTGCCTGCCTGCCTGCCTTCTTTCTTTCTTTCTTTCTTTCTTTCTTTCTTTCTTTCTTTCTTTCTTTCTTCCTTCCTTCCTTCCTTCCTTCCTTCCTTCCTTCCTTCCCATGCTATAACAGACTTATATACCACTTCAGAGTGCTTTCCAGCCATCTCTAAGCTGTTTACAGAGTCAGCCTCTTGCCTCCAACAATCTGGGTCCTCATTTTACCGACCTCGGAAGGACGGAAGGCTGAGTCAACTAGGAGCCGGTCAGGACTGAACTCCTGGCAGTGGGCAGAGTCAGCAATACTGCATTGTAATCACTGCATCACCATAACCCTTCCCTCCCTCCCTCCCTCCCTCCCTCCTTCCTTCTTTCCTCCCTCCCTCATGCTCTCCTTCATCTCTCTCAGTACTTCCTCCCTCCCTTCCCCCTTAGCACTTAGACTTATATACCACTTCACAGTGCTCTACAGCCCTCCCTAAGTGGTTTACACCGTCAGCTTCTTGCCCCAAACAATCGGAGTCCTCATTTTACCCACCTCCAAAATTTGGAAGGCTGAGTCAACCTTGAGCCTGGTGAGATTCGAACTGCCAAATTGCAGGCAGCCGGCAGTCAGCAGAAGGAGTCTGCAATACTGCACTCTGACCACTGCGCCACTGTGGCTAAATGCAGGCCATTTGCCAAACATCCAAAATTCAGGAGTGGGGGCTGTTGAAACCTCAAATCTGGGCCATAAGTGACCCCAGGAGGTCTGTCCTAACTTCGAAGAATCACTGCTGGTCATAAGCGAAGGACTACCTCTAAAGAGATGGTAGCTCAACCCCAAGGCTTGAGCTTAGAACACAGGTGGCTCAGTTGACGCCCGCTCACCTGAGCTCCTTCCCGAAGAGGAGAAGGTCCGAGGCATTGTCGAGCGCCCGGGATGCTATCCGCTCGGTCCGGTCCTTGAGTTTGTAGAAGCTGTTGTAGATGTTCCTGATCAGTTCTCGGCTGGCCGCAAACTGGATTTGGATGTCTGTTGGCAGATAATCCTGAAAGAGGGGTAGGGAAGTTCATGAGATCCAACAACAGCTTCCATACGGCTGGGAGAGTCCTACATAGCAGGAGAAGTTGGCCCCAGCTGGTAAAATCTTCCCCAGCCTGTCCTTCTCCATGCAGCTCAAGCATCTTAAACCCATGTTTCTCAACGTTGGCTGCTTTAAGATGGGTGGACTTCTGTGAATTGAAGTCTGCCCATCTTTTGATTTAAAATTTTTTATTTTATTACATAAAATACAAAAAGAAAGAACAAACACACTCCAACTTCCACTTTCTGCTTTTACACATTAATATGTAACTGGCCATTTCTATAACAACAAATCTTTCCATTCAACGAAACCAAGATCGAAGTTTCATATATATATTTTTTCATCACAAGCACAAATTCCAGAAGGGATATCCCAATGAGAACCTATTTTCCTCTTTAAATAAAGCAATCAAGTTAGCCATTCCTGCTTCTTTGCTATGGAAATAACGTGTATTTCTATTTGCACCTGGTAATCTTTATAAACTGTCGCCATGTTTTATATACAAAGTTTATTCTATTCTTTCAAATTCTCCTGGTCCGCCCATCTTAAAGCTGGCTGGGGAATTCTGGGAGTTGAAGTCCACCCATCTTAAAGCAGCCTACATTGAGAAAGACCATCCTAAGTGACTAAGAGCCTTTGCATCTCTGCTACAAACAGAAGTCTTCTGCTGAAGCCACGCCGTGTCCATGTCTCTAATAAGAGGTCTCCTCAGACAATACCTTTGCCTGCATTGCGAACTTGCAGGTCATGAATTCGTCTCCCACACCTTGGATCAGCTCCCTCAGCTTGTTCTGAACATCCTGGAACAACAAGAAGAAGATAAGTAGGAAGGGAGATGCAAAAAGGCAGAAAGGAACTGCCTGGAGGATATGCCTACAGCCATCAGTGTGGTGTTTAGCAACAGCTATCTCCTTTCACATTCCTGGAGTTTTGCATCTGTCAGCACAACGTGTCAACATTTTGTGATCTCTGTGAAGGGACTGATCTCTCACCTTGACTCAAAGGTCACCTCTGGATTCTATGTGTGGGAGCTGTGGTAGTTGGAGATACCAGTAATTGGGTTGGTCACTTGCAAAATTAACTGGAAACATGAAGTTTCCAGGGATTGAGTCAACCTCTGTCATCTAGTTCATTGCTGTTGGGATGACCCTGAGTAAAAATCAGGGGCTACTCAAAGCGAGGTTGAGCACCACAAACTTGGTTTGTCTCCTTCACTGCCAATTACTAGTTCACAATTACTAGTTGCTTCAAGATCCTATAAAGGTTGCCCAGCTAGGAAAGCCCTGCTGTGGACAATGTTATGGTAGAAAGCTAACTAGCAGGAGGCATCTGGCAAGCCAGCACTGGATAAGCCAGCAAGCACTGATCTCTACATATTCAATTACCCACAGACTCCTTCTCGGGCACACTTACCGACCCACTGAAAGAGAGGAAAAACTTGAGAAGCACATCTTCTGAAAAAGGAGGGTGTCGCGCCACCAGATTGATGAAACGCTTCAAGGCACGGCGTCTAGTCTCGATGAATTCCCGGTCAGCTGGAGGATGGGAGAAGGTCCAGGTTGAGGAACCTCAATCTTCAAAACCTTCCTGATAGCTTTACGCAGAAAAGGAAGTCCCACTTCTTTTACCAATTCCAGCCATGAGCTGTGGTCAACAGGACACCTCTAGAAGGATCGGGATTGCAATTCCCAACGCAATGCCTTGGTTGACTAGGAAGCCTGACAGTCATAGTTCCAACCCATTTGGAAAGACCAGCTTGGGGAAGGTCATCATTGATGGTCTTCCCGGAGTTTAGCTACCTCCCATCTCGTCCCTGCCAAGCTTACCTCCTAACATCCTCTTGGGAGGCAAGCCAGGGACCATACGGTAGGGGAACTTCTGAAGGAGCATCTCATGGAAAACTACGAAGTCATTATACCGCCGGTAAACGGAGCACCTAAAACGCTGTAGGGAGAGTAAAGGAGTCTATTCAGAGCTTCCTCAAAGGAGATGCTGGAATTCTTGGCACCTTGGAACAGAACAGAAGACCTAAATGCCCTCTAGTCCAGCACCTCCTGGCTTGGGACCAGGTTATTTAAGGGACCCTAGTTGTTAAATTCCCCCCAGCGAGTTGGGTGTGGCGAGTTGGCCATGAAGAGTTGGCTCATTCTGCCTCAAGTGTGTGAAAGGACCCATCTCTAGTTGTGTTAACTGTTGTTGCATTTCTCACAAACGAAGGCAAATCTACGTTGCCACAAAGAAGAGGGAGTCAGCCTATTCTCCAAAGCCCCTGAGGGTAGCACAAGCAGCAATGGGTGGAAACTAATCAAGGAGAGAAGCAACTTAGAACTAAGAAGGAATTTCCTGAAAGTGAGAACAATTAACTAATGGAACACTTTGCCTCTAGAAGTTGTGAATGCTCCAACACTGGAAGTTTTTAAGAAGATGTTGGATAACTCTTTGTCTGAAGTGGTGTAGGGTTTCCTGTCTAGGCAGAGGGTTGGACTACAAGACCTCCAAGGCCCCTTCCAACTCTGTTATTCTATTCTATTCTGAATTCTATTCTATTCTGAATTCTATTCTATTCTATTCTGAATTCTATTCTATTCTGAATTCTATTCTATAATGAATTCTATTCTATTCCATGTGTCCCAGGATAATGTTGCAGGATCCAGTCTTGGTCGGTCCCTTCAACCAGAGGTTTAGTCTTCCGAAGCTTTACGACTCGTGTTGGGAGTCCACCTGCAGGGAACTTCTCTCTAACTTTTCCCTTGGCTGCTATCTAGTTTTGATTTTTGCCCTTGTTATTGTTTCTATTTTTACTTTTCACATTGTCCGCTGCCCAGATCTCCTGATTTGAGAGGAGAGGCTAGCTACAGCGATTCAGTAAATAAATAAACGGATCTCATTTGGAGCGATGGGCAGCTGGTTCAAGGACTCCGGTGTGAATCAGTTTAACCGTTCACCCTTCGCTTAAACATCCAAGAATCCGTCTCGGCTTCCCTTTGCAACAGATCTAAACAAACCACAACCGCCACATCTTGCAGCAATAAATCCTCCCGAAAAGTTAAACGATGCAACGAGCTGGAAGTTTCCCCCCCCCCCTGCCTTCATTGCTGGAGGTTTAAATCACTCTGCAAAATAAGCACTAAGAAAAACCCGCCAAGAGCGAATGTGGAAGGAAAGAAGCAAAAAAAATCCTTGTGCAGGGAGAAATCACTTATTTCGGGGACAACTGAAAGCCACGCTTTCAATCGGGATTCTTCACCAGCCAGAGAAAGGGATGGAAGTCGGTCGATGCAGCTGCTTGTCCATGACTGAAGTGGCAGAAACTGACACAGCTTTATCAATTCCCCAAAGCAGGGGTCGGCAACCTTCAACACTCAAAGAGCCATTTGGATCCGTTCGCCACGAAAACTACCAGGGCTCTAAAAGCTCAATAAATTGCATGCCGGCGGATCTCGCGCATTGGCGGTTGTGACGCGTATTCTGACGCAGCAGAGGGGTGAAAGAGCCACATGCGGGCCCAGGGCCGCGGGTTGCTGACCCCTGCCCTTAAGGCAACTACGTTTATACATGGAATCATCTTTTGTTCTTTCGTCTACCTGGCCAACCTACCTCTTTGCCAATCTTAGCATCTCACGCTGTATTTCTACTGTACTTGCAGATTATTAAAAAGGGGAAAAAATTGAATTGTTCAGCTTATTCCTAGGTGAGGTCTTTCGTACAGCCAGCCGGAATTTCACTTTTAGGTTTAACTATGGAGGTGGGAGTGTTCCTGAGACCCAAGCAGTTGATTTTATCAATTGATCTGGTGAAAATCCAATCCACCCAAACCTTTATTATTTATTATACTGATTACAGAGAGCCTCCATCCTAGTGGCGAAGGAGTCCTTTCTTCTTGCTGTCCTATCATTTGTTTGATAGCGTTATTATAAAATGTTAACTAATCCATTACGAAGAGATGTGGTGGCTCAGGGGCTAAGACGCTGAGCTTGTCGATCAGAAAGGTCAGAAGTTTGGTGGTTCGAATCCCTAGCGCCGCCTAACAGAGTGAGCTCCCCTTACTTGTCCCGGCTTCTGCCAACCTAGCAGTTCGAAACCACGTAAAAAAATGCAAGTAGACAAATAGGAACCACCTGTGGTGGGAAGGGAACAGTGTTCCGTGCGCCTTTGGCATTTAGTCATACCCGTCACATGACCACCGAGACGTCTTCGGACAGCGCTGGCTCTTTGGCTTTGAAACGGAGATGAACACTGCCCCTTAGAGCCGGGAACATATGTGCGAGGGGAGCCTCTGCCTTTATCTTTTAAACCATTATATTATTTGACAACTGCTCTAACTGAGGGTTAACCCTTAACCCCTTTGCAACCTTGGCATCCTGGCTGGCAGGGAAATTCTGGGATTTGAAGTCCACCCGTCTTAAAGCTGCCAAAGTTTGGGAAGCACCACGTTAAGAGTTTAAAAAAAGAAGAAGTTTATATCCTATGAGCTATGATTTCTGAAATGTCGATGTCCATTTGCACAAGGGGATGGACCATTTGCGCTCAAAACTAAACACAGCGTTGATAAAAACAGCTGCCAAAGACAGAACTTCTCTCTTTTTTTTAGGCAGACGCAATTCTTCTCCCAGCTCCAGCTTAAAAGCCAAGGGAAATTGCTTCACCCTTCGCTCAGACCAATCTTACGGCTTTCTCCCAATACGCCCCCCTTTTATTCCTCAGCCCAGCCCCTCGGGAGGATCAAGCCGAGTTCCCCAAAGCCAAAGCCAGGGATCGCATTTCTTCCTCGTCACCTACCTTGCTGGAGACCTCATATTCCACATGCTTCAAAAACAGCCCCCTTTTCTCCGGGATGAGCTGCACTTGAACGGTGTCCTTGCTCAAGAGCTCTTGCAAGGTGTGAGGAAGCACTAAGGGGCTTCCTGGGGGCTTCTGCATCGGGGGTTCTTCTAGGTCTTTGGGGTCGCTGGCCGGAGGCTCCCCCGAGTCTAAGAGGAGAAAAGAGGAATGAAAAAGAAAAGGAGATGCTCTTGGGGGGAAAAAAATAGAAAAAGGGCAGGGGGAAGAGACTTTCCCGGTGCGCAAACGTCCGGCTAACCAATCTCCAAAGGGCTCTCGCTCCAACAGGCACAAACCTACATTGCAGGTTTATCTCTCTCTACCTGCCTAAACTACCCAGAAACGTTCCAAACCCCACACCTCTCTCTTCAGAGGCAGTTGGCTCTTGCTCGGCCGGGTGCCAAACAATCAGCCGAGGGAGCCAGCCGAACGGCTGGTAATTCTTGTCGAACTGGCTCTCGCCAAGATCAAAAGGCAGCAAAGCTTACAGCGCTGGCATTCATGAATCCTCTTCACAACCAACTATGGAAGGAGAGGTGGTGAGGGGGGAGAGAAATGAGGATTTCCAGGCCAGCAGAAGAAAAAAAAAACCCACTATCCGTACTTCCTATCTGGCTAAAGATGTCCATGGCCAAATTTTTGGGAGCCCAAGGAGGTTGGGTGAAGGACGGATCGGTGTGTTGGAGGCCGTTTCGCTTGTCCTTGCTATTATTTTATCTGCAAGAGCTTTTTCCAGATGTGAGCGGTGGGAGTTGTAGTCCCTACAGAGTCAAAAGGCCTAGGAGGGAAGACATAAAATATAATTCAAGGCAAGGTTGCACCCATCAAACTGAACCAGCTGTAACACGGCTTGGATCTATTGTGTAAACCAGTGGTCAGCAGCTCGTGATCTGTGGAAACACTGGTGGTCCGTGAGAACATTTTGGTGGTGTTCAGAAAAATTATTTGCATTTTTTTATATTGCAATAAATCAGGGGTGTCTGTTTAGCTCCTGGTTGTTAAGCGAAGCACTAGAGTTGTTCATTGAATTACACAGCAATTAAATTCTGGGAGTTGAAGTCCGCATGTCTTAAACTGGTCAAGTTTGAGAAATATAGAACAGAACAATAGAATAACAGAGTTGGAAGGGACCTTGGTGGTCTTCTAATGCAACCCCCTGCTTAGGCAGGAAACCCTACGCCACTTCAGACAAAGGATTATCCACCATCTTCTTAAAGACTTCCAGTGTTGGGGCATTCACAACTTCTGGAGAAAAAACTGTTCCACTGATTCATTGTTCTCACTGTCAGGAAATTTCTCCTCAGTTCTATGTTGCTTCTCTCCTTGATTAGTTTCCACCCATTGCTTCTTGTTCTGCCCTCAGGTACTTTGGAGAATAGCTTGACTCCCTCTTCTTTGTGGCAACCCCTGAGATATCGGAAGACTGCTATCATGTCTCCCCATGTCATTCTTTCTATTAAACTAGACATACCCAGTTCCTGCAACCGTTCTTCATATGTTTTAGTCTCCAGTCCCCTAATCCTCTTTGTTTCTCTTCTCTTGAGTCTCCACATCAAATGCTGGTCTTACCTGAGCCCAGGTAACTCAAGCAATCATGACTGATTGGACAATCTCAGCACTTGGTACAGGAATCTTTTCTAACCTAAAGTCTTTTCAATGTGATGGCATTGAAATGTCTCAAACCCACCCCCGAGTTGATTTGGATGGCTAGAACAGAAGGGGACACACACACAAACACACACACACCACCCATCACATAGAGTCACAACTGCATGGGAGCAGGTTGTATCACCTTCCCACACAAGAAGGCGAGGGGTTGGACTAGAAGACCTCCAAGGTCCCTTCTGACTCTCTTATTCCGTTATTCCAAGGAAGATGGGGGAGTTGATTTCAATCGTTTTAGGGATCATGCAACATCACATTCGCAGTCCCCATCCGGCAACATTTGAGTCGCCTTAAAAGCCAGTCTGGCGTAGCAGAGAAGGCACCAGGTTGGGGAATCAGGAGACCGTGAGTTCTAGTCCCACTTTGGGCACTGAAACAGCTGGATGACCTCAGCCCAGTCTGTCTCTCCAAGCTCTGAGAAGGAGCCAATGGCAGACTGTCTGAAAAAGCTGGCCAAGAAAACAAGGACTTGTCCAGGCCGTCTCCGAGAATCAGACAGGATTGAACATAATTTTTTTTAAAAAAAAAAACCGTTTGAAAGCCAAAACATTCTTTTAAGGTTACGATGCCATGTGGCAAAATCTCTCAACATCCATCTAGGTGAACGCATTCCAGGACACGCTCCGTCAAAAGCAGAAGGCAGACAATGCCCTCAGCAACACCCCAAAGTCCAAGGTCCCTTCTTCCCAGGGCGAAAAATTCTTCCTCCGGAAGGGACAAAACAAATCCCACTGGGGGAGCGGAGGGGGGGGGGGATCAAGGATTCCTCATTTCGATCTCAGGCCCTGGCCTTGCAAAGCAGAGGAAAACGGAGCTCCCCAACATGCAAAACCAGATGTTTCCTTGCCACTGTATCGCCAAATTAAGCCACCAAAAACAGTTTTCTACACATCTCACCTATTCTGGGGTTAAAGAGAGGGAGGGAGGGAGGGAGGGAGGGAGGGAGGGAGGGAGGGAGGGAGGGAGAGGAAAGGAATGTGAGAAAGAGAGAGAAAGAAAGAGAAAAAGTGAAAAAGAGGGAGAGAAAGAGACAGAAAAAGAGAAACAGAAAAAGAGAAAAAGAGAAAGTGAGAAAGAAGGACAGAGAAGAGAATGAGAAAGAGGGAGGGAGAGAGGAAAGAATGTGAGAAAGTGAAAAAGAGGGAGAGAGAGAAAGAGACAGAAAAAGAGAAAGAAAATGAGAGATAAGGGAAGAGAGAGAGGAAGCTAGAAAGAAGAAGAGTGAGAGGATGAGAAAGAGAGAGAGAGAAAGAGAGAGAAAAAGGGAGGGAGAGTGGAAGAGAATGAGAAAGGGAAAGAAAGAGAGAGAGAGAATGGGAAAGAGAGAAAGAGAATGAGAGAAAAAGTGAGAGAAAGAAAGGAAGAGAATGAGAAAGAGAGAGAAAGAAAAAGAAAGGGAGAGAGAAAGGGAGAGAAAGAGAATGAGAGAGACAGAAAAAAAAAGAGAGAGAAGAAAATAAGAGCTACAATGGAATGCAAAGCCTCAGCAAAAGGCAATAACTGGAAACAGGATAACAAGGAGATCAGCCCCAAATCAAATCATCCTAGCTTGTTTACTTCTGTTTGGCTTCCTTTTTTTAATCCAGCTTGTAAAGGGAAAAAAGGAGAAGAAATAATACAGGGGTGTCCAAACTTGGGAACTTTAAGACTTGTGGACTTCAACTCCCAGAATTCCCCAGCCAGCCCACACCCCTGAAATAATAGTTGGGAAGCCAGAGTTTCTGATCAGGAAAAGTTTAGGGGTTTCCCCCCACCTTCTCAAGAAAACTCCCCCCACAGTCTTAATATTTCTAGAATTCATCAGAAAATGGAACTGAAATGAGTTCGGAAAGTAACACAGCCCAGCGTACTTCTGCAATTTTATTTTATTTTATTGGCCCAGGGAAAGAAAAATAAAAGAGATGCCTGCCAAATAATTTTCAGCAACGAGAAACAGCTGGGGGGAAATTATATTTTTTCCATTTGGCCGAGTTGTGTGTGTGTGTGTGTGTGGTTTTTTTTTTTAAACAGGCTGTGCGGGACTCGAGGCACAAAATAACTTGGTTCCGATGGATGCCAACCTGACCACCAATGAACGGCCTGGCCTTTAAGCCCAGTTGCCAGATCCATTTCTTGGTTCGAATCCTGTAAAAAATTAAAAACCCAGGAAAATCTGCCTCTCCACATTTCAGGCCCAATCCATTCCAAGCCTGCAAAGAAACCTTAAGAAATAGTATAAAAAATATCTTTTTATCTCAAACCACCAGGACGTGGAGGTTGAGTGTTCAGTTACATAAGCCAGAAGTTTGAAATGGTCACTTTAAATATATAGATGGTTGGTTGGTTGGTTGGTTGGTTGGTTGGATGGATGGATGGATGGATAGATAGATAGATCTATCCTATGTCTATCTATCTACCTATCTACCTATCTACCTATCTACCTATCTACCTATCTACCTATCTACCTATCTATCTATCATCTATCTATTATCTATCTATCTATCTATCCATCCATCCATCCATCCATCCATCCATCCATCCATCCATCCATCTATCTATCTATCTATCTTGCTACTGAACTTATAACCTAGAGCTTGGGGAGAGATGGCAAGCAAAGGGCTAGGCCTCCCGGTGGCTTACAATTTGGAAGACCTGAGTTCAAATCCTGATCGGCCAAAGATCATTAGATTATAAGGCCCCCCTCGCTTCTTAAATCGGACCGATTCACCTGGATAATCCTGCAAGTTGGCCCCATCCCTCTCTCTTCAGAATGGGGAAACTAACGACCGGAGTTTGCAACACAGGGGAGCCCTCCTCTTATGGCCGTTTGTTTAGTGATCATTCAAAGTTACGACGGTGCTGAAAAAGGTGACGGAAGAACAGTCCTTGCGCTTAAGACTGTCCCAACGGCATCCCACGTGGAAGGACTTTTTTTAAAAGTTAGCTTTTTCAGCACTGCCGTAACTCTGAATGGTCACTAAGCAGACGGAAGTTGTTGAATTAGTCAGGCCGGCTTCTCCTCCGCCCCCACCATGGACTTTGCTTGTCAGATGGTCGCAAAAGGGGATCACGTGACCCCGGGACACTGCGACCGTCATAAATGTGAACAAGCTGTCAAGTATCCGAATGTAAATCGTATATGAATGAGGATGTTGCTCTTGGCGAGACAGTTTAACACTAGCGCTGATGATGTTCCCTAGTTGGGTCACGAAATGTCTGCAAGAAAACAAACAAGCTCAGAGAGTACCAAGGTCCCCACAGTCGTCTTCTTCTTCCTCCTCCTCCTCCTCCTCTCCATAAAAAAAACCCTCACTCCCTTCTAGCACTGATGATGTTACCTACTTGGGTCGTAAAACATCTGCAAGAAAACCAGAAAGTTCAGAGAGCACCAGGGACCCCACAATCCTTCTCCTTTCCCTTCCCTTTCCTGCAAACCCTACCCCCTTCTAGCACTGATGATGCTACCTAGTTGGGTCATGAAACGTCTGTAAGAAAACCACCAAGCTCAGAGAGCACCAAGGTCCCCACAGTTCCCCTCCTTCCTACAAACCCCACTCCCTTCCAGCATGGATGATGTTCCCTAGCTGGGTCATGAAATGTCTACCAGAAAACCACCAAGCTCAGAGAAGCACCAAGGAGCCCCCTGAGCTACAAATATTCTCCTTTTATTGGTACAGTTAAGACAACAAACAGGCCCAGGGACATGGACACACACAAACACACACACAAACACACAAGGCATCTCCTTGACATTTGCTGACCAAATCCCTACATGCATCAGACGGTTGTCTGAACCAGCAAACACATTCCTTATGCTGAGCAGAATCCATCCCCGGCCCTCTGGAGCCTAAATATTGGCAATGTTAGCGCAAGATCACACATGCATCCCCAAGGCGTTAAGCTCCCCAGGGAAAACAATGGAAGAAAGCAAACACAAAGGAGCAGATAAAAGAGCCACACTGGGGACAGGCAGGAAGGAATAGCTACTACAGGATCAACATTACTCCATGGAGACTAGAGAAGCAGCCCAGGAAAAAAAACCTGGTGCCCTGAGCTTGCTTTTCTCCTTCTCTGAACCCAGCTGTTTTTCCTGGCATACCTTTCAACCTCTAAAATCCAAGATCTTTTCCCCTTTTGGGCTAAACAATGGCTACCAACCTGCCTTCCGTTGAGGACCTGGACATTGCACGAGTCAAAAAGAGGGCTGTGAAAATATCTACAGACCCCTCGCATCCTGGACATAAATTGTTCCAACTTCTGCCCTCAAAATGACGCTATAAGGCACTGCACACCAGAGCAACTAGACACAAGGACAGTTTCCCCCCGAAAGCCATCACTCTGCTAAACAACTAATTCCCACAACACTGTCAAATAATTTATTAAGACTGCATTACTATTATTCTTCTCTTCCGTCCTATTACCTATCTCCTCCCACTTATGACTATAACCATGTTGCTTGTATCTTTAAAATTTATATTGTTTCATTTGTTTCCTAGTATGATTTGATTGCTTATTAGTAACCTATGACTCTCACTAAGTGTTGTATCTTATGATTCTCGATGAATGTATTCTATTTTATTTTTCTTTGTGTACACTGAGCGTATATGCACCAAAGACAAATTCCTTGTGTGTCCAATCACACTTGGCCAATAAAGAATTCTATTCTATTCTAAAGAGAGGTAAAAATGCTACAGATAAATAAAGGTAAAGGTTCCCCCCACATATACGTGCTAGTCGCTCCTGACTCTAGGGGGCGGTGCTCATTTCCATTTCAAAGCCGAAGAGCCAGCGCTCTCCGAAGATGTCTCCGTGGTCATGTGGCCAGCATGACTGAACGCCGAAGGCGCACGGAACGCTGTTCCCTTCCCACCAAAAGTGGTCCCTATTTTTCTACTCGCATTTTTTACGTGTTTTGAACTGCTAGGTTGGCAAAAGCTGGAACAAGGAACGGGAGCTCACTCCATTACGCGGCGCTAGGGATTCGAACAGGAGACCAAATCTTAGTGCTGTTGAGAAATGAGTCGGATGTTTGCCAGGCCAAGCAAGCCCAGAGACAGGAAAGGAAGTTTTCTAGGAAATGAGATTGCATCCATTCCAGGAGGGGGATGGAAAAATATGATGCATCAGAAACTTTCTCATTTTAAAAGCCAGAAAATGCAAAGTTAACCGAGTGCATCATGTGCATCTTTTTATTTCCTTTGATCTCATTCAGTTCCTGCTTTAAAAACTTCGTCTGTCCATACTAAATCAATCCACACAGCGCAGTGGGAACGTTGGGTAATATGCTGAGTTCCTTGCGTAGAGAATAAAAAGAGGACCGGGTAAGTGAGTCAATTGGCATAACACAAAATCAGAAATCCAGGGCTTTTACCAGCCAGAACAAAAAGCCAGAAAGTGATAACTTAACAGACAAGCATGTGAAAAGTTGGGTTGGAGTCACACCTATCAAGCCATCTTTGGGTTAATGTTGGTTTATTGGGAATAAAGCAACTTCGGTTGGGCTAATGCGGCATGATGAACCACAAACCAGAGTTTCCAAGCTGCAAGGGCTGGCCTTATCTAGATGCAACCAAACCTCCCACACAGCACACGAGGCTGTGACAACGGGTTGTGCGAAGTCACGATAGGCAACTCATGATCCACATAATCAGCCCGGGGCCACCACCACCAATCCACCATGCGAAGAAGGCAGCAGAATTAACCGTGAAAGGAATAATAATGAGGATACGTTGACATCAATGGGCCAGCAGATCCTGCTAATCCCAACCTTCTCATCCCGAGGCAAGTCATTTCAGCCGAACCTCTAATCCAGCCTTCCCGGAACCTTAGCAACTTTTAAGATACAGGTATGTCCTCAGACTTATGACTGTAATGGAGCCCAACATTCATGTTGTCAAGTGAGACAATTGTTAGGTGAGTTTTGCTCCATTCTACGCCCTTTCTTGCCACCGTGCTTAAGGAAACCCCTGCCGTTGTTAAGTCAGTCACACGGTTGTTAAGTGAATCTGGCCTCCCGCATTGACTCTGCTTGTCGGAGGTTGCAAAAGGGAGTCACATGGCCCCGGGAGACTGCAGCCGTTTGACAAGCATCTGATTTTTTTGATCGAGTGTGAAAAAAGGATCCTAAATCACTTTTTCCCAGTGCTGTTGTAACTTGGAACGGTCCCTGTTGTAAATCGAGGGCTGTAGGTGGACTTCAACCCCCAGAATTCCCCAGCTGCCATTCTGGGAGTTGGGAAGTCCCCAGGCCTTTAATGTTGCCCACTTGGGAGAAACGCAGCTGGGTGTCCTGCTTAGGGGGAGGGGGTTGGACTAGATGATCTACAAGGCCCCTTCCAACTCTGTTCATGCAATCCAATCCTAACAACCTCCTTTAAAAAGGAAGGGAGGGGGGAAAGCACGGAGGCCTCCTTTTCAAAATCTAGAATTGAGGGTGGGGGGAAGCCCCGCAGGGGTCTTCCTGCCTCTGATTCCCGCAGCCAGGCGAAGACTACACCTCCCATCCCCCGCAGACACCCAGATTCCGCCCTTCCACCCACCCACGCCTTCCCTTAAGATCCCGAGCCTTCCCAAGATTAGGCACTGCACTTACGAAACCTGTCTGCTGCGCAAGGAGAAACGGGGAAGGGAGGCGCTGAAGCCCCCGCTCGCCCACCCACTCCCCCCCAGAGCCTGCGCGGCTAGCCCGAGCCCCTCTGCCCTCCCTCCGGCTGCGCTGCCGGGTCTCCAGATGGGGAGAAAGACCCTCTCCGAGCAGCTGATGGGGGACGCGGGAGCTGTCCAAGCGCTACCAGTTCCCAAATCAAGCCGGGGCGCGGCGGGGTCTCTGGGCTGAGGATCGCCCTGCCCATCATCCCCAGCTCCGGGGGTCGTCTGGCAGAGGCCCGGCGTTGGAGGGAGGGAGAGGGGGGCAGCTGGCCAAGGCAGGGGCTGCGGGGTGCAGAAGGGAAAAGCGAGGCGAGCGCGCCCGTGCGTCTTGGCGAGGCTGCTTACCCGCGGCTCCTCCCGGGCTCGCTTCGGGCCCTTCTTCTCGGTCCATCGCTGGCCTCGGTCATGTGAGCCTCCGGCGGGGGAGAGTCCCTCCTCTGGCTCTCCGGCCAGGGAGCCGGTGGGGCGGGCCGGGGAGGCGCCTCCGAGGCGGGCCGACGCGTGCGGCTGCCCGCTGCTGCTCCGGGATCGCTTTGCGCGTTGCTTTGCGCACCCCGAGCCCTTCTGCAAACGGGGAGGAAGGCAGGGCCTCGCAGGGCCAGAAGTGGGGAAGGGGTTTATTAAATGGCCGGAGTCCCGGGGTGGAGGAAGGGGGGGAAGAGACCCCGCTCTCTCGGGCCCGCGCGGAGATTCGGGGGCGATTTGCAAGGCTGCGCAGACTTTGCAAAACTCCCGCAAGAAAGTCCCGTGGGGAGGGGGAGGGAGGAGGCAGGAGGAGGGAGGGTTGGACGGGGCTGGGCTCAAAGGATAAGGGGATTTCCTCTCTCCCCCCCCCCCCCCCGCCGCCGCCTTTTGGCTGGGGCAGGCGTGGGCACCCCAAAACCCAGTTGCAATTGGCAAGGCCGGGTTGGAGCACAAGGCTCTGACTTCGCAGATGTGCGTCAATGGGGAAGGGGGGAGGGAGGGGGGAGCGATCCCTGGAACGCCCAGATGGGGGCAGCGCCAGCCAGGGGGTTTGCACAGTTGGTTGTACAAAGAGCCACTTCCTTAGCTGTTCCTAAAGGGACACACCCTTTCCCTGGGGTGGTGCGTGAACTTGGCACGCTGTTATCCTCAGCAGCTTTTTAAGAGGGGTGGGCTTCAAACCTCCCCCCCCCCAGCCGAATTCCCCAGACAGAGCCAGATGAAAGGCCAGCCCAAGTTGCCAAGGTTGAGAAAGGCTGCTAGAGTGGATAAGGTCATTTGTATTGTCACTTATACTGTGTGCACACATTAAAAATTAAATTCTGATGCCCGCTCTCATATCTATATATCTCTATATATCTACACACATACAGTACATGCACACATGTAGATATGAAGGGAAGGGAAGGGACATCCGGAAGGGAGAATTCTTTATTGGCCAGGTGTAATTGGGCACACAAAGAATTTCTCTCCAGTGCATATACATTTCTCTGTGTGTACATATAAACTACATATGTGCACATATATATGTACACACACACATATCTATATATATTAATCTCAGCCCATTTTGAATACATAGCAGAAAAAGGAGTCTTGAGAGGCAATAAGGTTGATACTATATGGTAGAAAGCTACCAGTATTAAAGAATCTACTTGTTCTGCTTCAGATACGATTACTATTAATCTTCTCATCGCTCCTATCTCCCATCTCCTCCCACTTATGACTATATAACTGTTAACTTTGTTGCTTGTATCCTTTATATTGATTGTTTCCTAGTATGATTTGATTTCTTATTAGTAACCTATGACAATCATTAAGTGTTGTTATGATTCGTGATGAATGTACCTTGTTTTTTTATGTCCACTGAGAGCATCTGCACTAAAGACAAATTCCTTGTGTGTCCAATCACACTTGGCCAATAAAGAATTCTGTTGTTCTGTTCTGTTCTATTCTAGCTTGTATTTAAGATCTTTGCTTTAAGCTCTTACAAGCCCCCTTCTTTTGATCTGGCTAAAAGAAAAAAGCAGCTACCAAAAAAAAGGGGAGAATTAGCCCACTTGGACAGCTGCCATTCTGATACAGAAACCTCAGGCTGTAGAAATCAGTAAATGACACCTCTGACATGCTGGTTTATGACTCCTCCCTCCGCATTTACATTTTGGCTTGGATTTTAAAACCATGTTTATTTTCTCACGTTCTCACAGCCCTTCTACGGACTGGCAAAACGTAAAAATTAAGGATGCAATGGGTTGCATTAGCATGCCACCTCCCTACTTAGAGGGCAACAGCCCATGTACCCCTAGATATGGCAAATAAACAGCTTTTTCTTGACCTTGTACTATATTATTCAAACATTATAGGTTATAAGTACAGTGTCATGTTGATCTGATTCAAAACCTGTGTTTGAAAGCCACTTTGTTGGTGCATTTATATGAAGATTCATTTGCCAACAGTGGTATTTTAACAGCAGCTTTTGGTCATAGGAGATTTCCCTACCTGGGAGTCATTTTCAGTGTCCTTGTTTCTATCAGTTTAGCAAAGAGCCAATAGATTTGAACATCGCTGTAACTGTAATATAAAAGTAGAATATTATCTGGCATATTTATGGAGGTGGGGTGGGGGAATAATCGGAATTAAAGTGCTTGTAAAATTATCCAGGTTTTTTTTTATTGCTGCATCGTGTTTATTAAGAGAAACCTTGAAAGACGAAACAGCCCCTTCAAGGTAAAGGTTCCCCTTGCACATACATGCTAGTTGTTCCCAACTCTAGGGGGCAGTGCTCATCTCCGTTTCAAGAGCCAGCGCTGTCTGAAGACGTCTCCGTGGTCATGTAGCCAGCATGACTCAACGCCAAAGGCGCACAGAACGCTGTTTCCTTCCCACCAAAGGTGGTCCCTATTTTTCTACTTGCATTTTTTATGTCCTTTCGAACTGCTATGTCGGCAGAAGCTGGGACAAGTCACGGGAGCTCACTCCGTTACATGGCGCTAGGGATTCGAACCGCAGAACTGCCAACCTTTCTGATTGACAAGCTGGCAGAATCCGGTCTTCTCCAGCCCCAAGCATCTGATTTCCAGATGTTTGAGACTCCAAATGCTTTAATTCCCAGCCAAAATGTCATAAAGGAAATTGCAAAAGTTGCAAAAAAACCCTATTCCTGTATATTGGAGGCAACTGGGATATATGCATGGTTTAGTCCTAAGTGGTATCTTCAAAAAAAAATGCCACTTAATGTAGAAAAGGAGTAAGTGTATCAAATCATTGCAACTCTTAACCTGTATTGAAAGCGCTTTAAACGTTCGGTAGGGAACGATCAAATTTGGAGCAAGATTAATTAATATCAATTTCCTGCATAGGACCTAATGGCTCACCCTCCTTTTTCTTTTTGGTGTCCTGTTTCTTTAAAAGAAAGATCACGTGAGCAACAAGCAGCTGATGTGGCGGGGCTCGCCGGGCCGTACCATACCAAGGCATTTTTTTTAATGAAGCATAGAGAAAAACGCCGATCACAATATAGGATTGTATATACTATTCGATTTGTAACAGGTGATGCATATTCCAGGCACTGCTTGTCTTAGGGGTTTCAGGATAGATGCCCATAATTAGCTAAAAGCTCCCCTACGATACACTTGGTATGATCCATGCGCCCGATACGTCAGGTTCCTGGACGATACCATTGTGGACCATTGAAAGGGTGATATGTCACTATGGTAAAGCATTCGTTCCTTGTTCAGCGCCACTATATTTTCATTTTTTATAAATTGCCTTCCTAAATAAAGGATTCCCTGCTGTGTTTAACAGCATAAGCGTAAAGCAATAGTTCTTATAAGCAGTGCCCTGCCAAAAAAAAAACCTCCTCATCTGCCGGATGCAAGCCTCACCTCAAAGCGCTTTTCAAATCGGTCGCCATCTTGGACTGCTTCACCTCGATGGATCCAGAGGAGGCGGGGAAGATTGACATAATCCCGAAATAACCTTTCCCAAAGAAAGCAATCGTGGCGGCTGGGGTGGGAGAAGCACGGAAAAGGCGAAAACGACTCGAGCGACTTTATCCTCCCTTTACTAAAGCCGAGGAAAGTTTCCCTTCGAGCTGCTTTGCTTTTCTTCTTCCCCCCCCGCAGAAATGGTTTCCTCCGATCTCGCGAGAGCGGGAGGCGGCGCTCTCGCGCACATGGCCCGGCCGGGGAGGTCGGGGTGGGGAAGCGGCTCCCCGTGCGTGCCTGCGTGCGCGCATGCGCCATCCCTTCCTTTTCGGCCGAGGCCTCTCCGAGCGGCGCGTGTGCGTGTCTGAGGCGAGCGGGAAGGCCGCGCAGCCTCCCCCGAGTTTCCCATGCAGGAGACCGAGGAGAGCTTAGCGGCGGCCGCGGCCTCCCCCTCCGACGCCGAGAGCTCCGGAGGCGGCGGAGGGAACAGCAGCACCGCCAGCAGCAGCAGCGACACGGAGGCCGAGCGGCCGCCGGAGGGGCCGCCAGAGGGGCGGGAGCCCCAGCCCGCCGGGAAAGCCGACGCCGACGAGACTGCTGGGGAGAAAGAAGAGGAGGGGAAGGAGGGGAAAAGCAGCGGGGACGAAGAAGCCGGAGATCAGCCCGAGCAGCCGCTCCTTCCCCCTCAGGAACCGCCGCCGGCCGTAAACGAAGAAGAGGAGGCGCCGCCGTCGCCCGCCCGGGAACCGTCGCCGGTGATCGCCGCCTGCGAGGAGGCGAGGGAAGAAAAGGCAGAGGAGGAGGAGGAAGAAGAAGAGGAGGAGGAGGAGGAAAGAAAGGAGGAGAAGAAAGAGAAAGAAGAGGAGGAGGAGGAGGAGGAAGAAGGAGGAGGGAGAGAGGAAGGGTCGGAGGGGGAGGAGAAGCCGCCGCGGGACTCCGAGCAGAAGCAGCCCCAGCCGTCTCCTCCTCCTCAAGCGCCGCTTCCCCAACTCCCCCCGCTGGGCCAGGACGAGGACGAGCCCTCCTTCAGCGACCCCGAGGACTTCGTGGACGACGTCGAGGAGGAAGGTGCGCGCCGGGGGAGGGGTCCTTGGGGGGGCGTTGAGGAAGAGAAGGGCCCCTTCCTCTGGCTGACTCAAAACACACTGTCTCTCTCACATACACACACATACATCCACATCCACCCCCCCCAATATACACCCACACACCACTCATACACCACACACACACTCACACACATCCCATACACACACACAGACAAACTGGGCCCTTTGCACCTCACTTTTCCCAGTCAGGGGCTGGACTACAAGCCCCAGGGTTCCCAGCTGGTAAGGAGGAGGGGGGTTGTTGGGTATTCCCATGGGACAGGGGGAAGGGTCTTGGGTGATGTGAGAATGATAGCTGTTTTGGGATTGGGGGGGGCAGATAGTGTGTCCCCGTTTTCTGGCCAGTCATTCTTTCTCTACAAATTTTTTAAAAATGATTTTAAAAAAGCCCCACGTGGTATAAGGGGTATATCACCAATAATGGGTTTGGAAGGGACTCTGGAGGTTGTCTACTCCAACCCCTTTCTGGAGCAGGAGACCTTATATCATTTCGGGCTTGATGGGATGGATACACGGGATCATAGAACAGCAAGCCTTGGGAAGGATCCTGGAGGTCTTCTAGTCCAACCCCAAGCAGGAGACCCTAGCCTAGACCATCCCGGACAAATGGCTGGGCAATCTCTTGTGGAAAGCCTCCAGCGACGGAGCACCCAGGACCTCTGTTTCACTGGTTAATTGTTCTCACTGTCAGGAAATGTCTCCTTAGTTCCAGGCTTCTCTCCTTGACTCATTTCCATCCCTTGCTCCTTGTCCTGCCTTTTGGTGGGTGAGCACAGCTGAGGAAATAGGGAAGCGGTTGTGTATGTGTGTGTGTGGACTGTATTTGTAATATCTGTACAATATTGAGCTGTTGTCAGTTTCAAGCAGCCTTGTTTTCAGTTATCAGTGGCAAAGGAAACCTGTCGATCCTTCAAACAGTAGCATTGCCAGTTGTTGGTTAACATTGAGAACTTTGAATAGGCCTCAATTTTTTAAAAAAAACAACCCTTGCATTTATTAAATTTCTTCAGGAAAAAACCCTTGAGGTTTTTATAAGAAATCTCCTTTAAAACCTGTTAGCATGAAGGTTGTGGTAGTAACCTAACCTGTAGGTTGAGTTAGAGGAGAACCAGAGCTGTGGCATTCAGACCTGTTGTGTTTTCTGGGGGTCAGTTTAGGCAAATCTCTTTGATGTATAGAGGAGCCCTTCCGGAGTTGTCAAGTACTTCTGTGTCCCACATTAGGGGGACACAGAACTGGAGAGGCTGCTGGTTTGGCTCCAGGTATCCCAGATTAGAATCTGATGCTTTATGATGCTTTATTTTAACCACAGAGGAGAACAAAGCGATCCCAGTTAATCAGCCAAGATTACTTGGGAAAGTAGAAGCTTCTATTTCTGACTGTCCTGAGTTGAGTAGCAACCTGGAAGAATTATGTGAATAAATCGGGCAAGACGCCCTAATAGGTAGTTGAACATGTTGTCCAATTTGTGTTTATTGTTAGAATGGCCAGTACATTTGTGCATGGCTGATAAATTAACACCTTGTAGTCCATAAGAATGAAGAACTGTGAAGGACACAGCTGGCTTTAAAAGAGAAGGGTGGAATAAATGTGTCACAATAAGCTGTGTACATTAGATTAAAATGCACTTTAAAAGCCAAGATAACTTGCTATGACTAGAATATTTGAACAGAGCTTTTCTCATACATTACACTGATTCTGCAGTGTTCAAAGCATTCAACATAGATAACTCAGTGACTGTTTGGTAGTTTTGAAGCTCCTGGGGTTTAGAACATTGAAAAGTAATGCAGATGACAGGGGGGGGGGGAACTGCTCAGTGCTATTGTGGCTGTTAGGCTGCCTTGAGACTGTTGAAACAAGCTGAGACCATTTGCTCAGGGGTTCATCTCAGAGCAATCACCACTGGCCTTTTGATAAGAGTCAAATGACACAGGCCCTCCAAAGCCATGCTTCCCAAACCTGTTCCTTCATTACTCAAAACCGCTGACCAAGAAAGTCCTTTCCACTCAATGATTCCAACTTAGGCTTTTCTTCACTCCTTTCTGTGTGCTTTCAGGATGCTTAACAAAACTAATGTAGATGATTGGCTTTACCTTAACGAATGCAGTCATGGACTCTGTCCTTCGCACACCTTTCTCATTGGTCTCTCTCTCTCTCTCTCACACACACACACACACTCACTCACTCACTCTCTCACTGTCCACAGAATTACTGGGAGATATTCTGCAGGAGCTCCCTCGGGAAGCAGATGGAATTGATTCTGTGATTGTGGTGGACAATGTCCCCCAGGTTGGACCAGACCGTCTTGAGAAACTGAAGAATGTTATCCATAAGTTTTTCTCAAAGTTTGGGAAGATAACTAATGAATTTTACCCAGAAGCTGATGGCCAGACTAAAGGGTGAGTGCTGATGACGTTTTTCGTATCATTTTTTTTAATATAAAGCAATTTTGCGATGCTCCCATCCGGCAGTAACCAAACAAAGTCTCAGGCAACTTTTCCAAAGATTAATGGGAAGGAAAAAAATACTGTGGGTAACACACAAGACATGTTAGAAAATAGGAAAGGAAAGGAAAGCTGGTTACTTGCTGTGCTCATGGGAGCTTCTCCCACAATGAACATGGTGTCTTGAAAAGTTTAGATAATGAGAGTGGTAGCTGTGGGGGAGAAAAATAAGATAATTTGTATGCCGCATCACACTTCTGAGTGAAAGGTGGAATGTAAATGAACTGGTTTTGTTTTGCTGCAGGTATATTTTCTTGGAATATATGTCTCCCACTCATGCTCTGGATGCCGTCAAAAACACAGATGGTTACAAGCTGGACAAACAGCACACTTTCAGGGTCAATCTTTTCACTGACTTTGACAAGTGAGTAAAGTTTTATCCCTACGACTTCCTCAAAAATACATGCCTGTATGTATACGTGACTAATTTTATTGCACTTTCAGGTACATGACAATCAGTGATGAGTGGGAAATTCCAGAGAAACAGCCATTTAAAGATCTGGTAAGTATTCAGAAGGCTGAATGGCATGTGGAGATCACTCCAGACATTCCCCAAGATATGACATTCCTAGCCGAGCAGGAGAAGCAGACCATGCCCTAATCAAGATTACACCATTCTCCAGTGTATATTTTCATCGAGAGATAGGTTGAAGTTATCAGTGTGTGTGCCTTGCATTGCAATGCCCCACTCTGATGACTCCCAGGATGCATGCCTCAGTTTGTTTTTTTAAATTCAGCAAGACCTGTGAGCTCAGTAATTTGTACACATGACACTGAAACTCCTAAAATGTAATTAACAAAGAAAAAAAAGGTGTCTCGAGTGAGAGGACTGATTTACATGCTGTTTGCTGGAATATTGCAGAAATTGTCTGAAATGTTGTATCCAAATAGAAACATCAGCTCCACAATTTTAATTCATTTTGCCACATGGCAAAATTGTACTTGGTTTGCTACAACAAAAGTTGTGTGTGTGTCATGGGGATACAGTTTTCTATCTGGCAAGATGGGTTTTTTCCCCCCCTTTACAATAGAATGCTCATTCTCTGTTTTTTGCAGCCTCTTTTCTTCATCTTTTTCCCCCTTTCGATTATTTCCTAGGGGAATTTGCGCTACTGGTTGGAGGATGCAGATTGTAGAGATCAGTATAGTGTAATTTTTGAATCTGGAGATCGAACCTCTATATACTGGAACGATGCTAAAGATCCTGTTACAATTGAGGAAAGAGCTGTGAGTGTTTTGGGCAAGTTTCTCTTGATAACGCTTCGTGTGCAGACGGCTGTAAGAATTCCAAATCTGTAATGGAATTAAATCTTTTAATTAGTTGAGGCCCAGAAAAAGATTTTTGGAACATAATAGCTATTGAACTGAGCCGTAAATTTCACCATGTCCTAAGTGGCTTTTGCCAGTGAAAATTGGTCTCATCCTTGTGTGATCGCGAGATTCACATTTCCACACCTTTTGTTGAAAGTTGTCTGATGTTAGACGTTCTTTATTCACAGGATTTTCAACTTGGCCAAAATAGATCATGTTCATCTTGCGTTTAATATGCGATTTTGTTCCTACTAAATTATCAGGTTATCTACAAAATTAATATGCCAACTGTGATGAGGGAAGTTCCAGCAAATGATCAGCTCCAGTTTGGTGCCTTTCATCATTAAAATAGATTTTTTTAAAAAAAAGTCCCTGTGAACTTTCAGAAACAAAATGTTCACTTAGCTTCGGTGTTCAAATGTAGCTTGACCCAATTAATTTAGGTTTCTCCCCCTGCAGCGATGGACGGAAACCTACGTGCGCTGGTCTCCAAGGGGGACCTACCTGGCTACATTCCATCAGAGGGGCATTGCTCTGTGGGGTGGTGAGAAATTCAAACAGATCCAGAGGTTCAGCCACCAGGGAGTGCAGCTCATTGACTTCTCACCTTGCGAAAGGTATTCTCGGACATTTGCTAGTGGTCAGTGCTTCAAAAGACTGAGCAGCCTTGCTCATTGGTAGATTGTCGCTGAATTGCAAAATGCTGCAAGTATGTAAATGGTTGCTTTAGGTTCTCTGTGTGAAAAATACCGTTCCCAGTTTCTTGGCGCTCCTTGGGCCTCTTGCCTTGATTATTGGTTATGATAACCTTGCAGTGAAAATGCCCAGGTAGTCCTGAACTTATGACCACAATTGAGCCCAAAATGTATGTTAAGTGAGAAATTTGTTAAGTGAGTCCTGCCCCATTTTAAGACTTTTCTTGCCACATTTCTTAAGCGAATCACTGCAGCTGTTAAATTGGTCACACGGCTGTTAAGTGAATCCAGTTCCCCCCGTTGACTTTGCTTGTCAGAAGGTCCCAAAAAGGTATCCCATGACCCCGGCACGCTACGACCGTCATAAGTATAAATCAGTTGTCAAGCACCCGAATGCAAATCAGGTGACCATGGGGTTGCTGTTTGAAGCCATCTTGCTTACTAAAATCAGTATGAAATGGATCGTAGCATTTGTATTGTCTTTTGTGAAGGTACCTGGTAACGTTCAGCCCTCTGATGGACACCCAGGATGACCCTCAAGCCATCATTATTTGGGATATCCTAACTGGACAGAAGAAACGAGGGTTCCACTGTGAGAGCTCCGCCCATTGGCCCATATTTAAGTATGTTTGTAGAGGACTAAATTGTGCTACACTTTTGACTACTGGGAAATATGACATACACACACACACCTACCTCTCTAAACCTTTGAAATTTTTCTTGCTCAGGTGGAGTCACGATGGCAAATTCTTTGCCCGGATGACATCCGATACCCTTAGCATCTACGAAACACCTGTAAGTCTGATCATGCCTTAACCCAAACGTTACTTTTTGCAAACATGAATGAAAAGGAAAAAAAGTACATGCTTAGCTCTTCTCCCTCTCTCTGTTTTTCCTTTCACGCATCCTTTTATTTATTTTTGTATATAAATGCATTCATAGATGCATTCCTAGGCTCGGGGATGTAAAAGTTGCATTGATGCTTTTTGCGGTCTTAAGAGTGTCCCTTTCTCATGGGAAAACGTCTCTGTTAAATACTCTCTCGGTACGAGTTGCAGGATTGTTATGTTGTCTTTTTTGCCGTTCTAGTCCATGGGCCTGCTGGATAAGAAAAGTTTGAAAATCACAGGGATCAAGTGAGTCTCCTTTTGAATCTGCTTGGTGCTGTTTTTATGAATGGGTCACTCTGACAAAATCAGCATGTCCCCTAAAAATGAACTCCTCCCTTCTTCCAAACCCGGAGGAATAGATTTCACGGTATGGGTTGGTTGGCTGTTTCAAAATACATCTTCCCTTTTGCGACGCTTCTTTCTTGCTCCCCCTCAGAGACTTCTCCTGGTCCCCGGGAGGAAACATAATTGCCTTCTGGGTCCCGGAAGACAAAGACATCCCAGCGAGGGTGACCCTGATGCAGCTCCCCTCCCGGCAGGAGATCCGGGTGCGAAACCTGTTCAACGTGGTAGACTGCAAACTCCACTGGCAGAAGAACGGGGATTACCTCTGCGTGAAAGTAGACCGGACCCCGAAGGGCACCCAGGTATTTGGCTTCTCACGCATACTGGTAACACTGGCCAGTTGGAGAACACTGTATTTTTTGGAGTATAAGACGCACCTCCCCCCCCAAAAGAGGGTAAAAATCTGGGTGCATCTTATAGACTGAATACAGCATTTTTGGCCTGCTGAAACCCCGCCCCTTCACAAAAACGGGCATGCAGAGGCTTTAGGAGGCCTCCAAAGTGCTCCTGGGGGCTGGAGAGGGCAAAAATGAGCAAAAAACGGGATGCTTTTGCTCATTTTTGCCCCAACCCCCCTCAGCCTCCAGGAACACTTTGCAGGCCTCTCAAACTCTCTGCATGCCCTGTTTTTCACAAATAAACGAGGCAGGCAGAGGGTTTGGGAGGCCTGCAGAGTGCAAAAACTTTTCAAAACATCTCTTCAAAATCGTAGTGCGTCTTATAGTCCAGAAAATACGGTATTTGCTTCCTCCCGAGGTGTTCTAGGGCTCCCTTAATGATGAGAGGTAATCTTTGATTTAGGACTTTCATTGAGCCTGAAATTAGGGATGTAACCTATGCTGGTCATCGTCGTACAACCCTTTTTGTGATGGTGGTTAAACAAATCTTCACGATCGTTTAGTAAACAATGTTCTCAAAGGGTTTCTTGGATAGGAATTGGAAGTAAGCATCGGCCTCCCACAAAAGACGCCCCAAACCATTCACCTGATGCTTCAAACGGCTGTAAATGCAGGCTGGTTGCCAAGGGCCCAAAACGCAGTCACGTGACTCTTCCATTTTTGTTGTTTGGTATTAAACAATCCTTTTCTTGCAACCGTCAAGTCCCAGCCAGCACGGGCCTGGTATCTGATAGAAAGCCCTCTTTCCGAATATAATATGTCATTCAGCTTTTATAAGAGCACTGTTTACTTCTGGATCGGGCTCTTTTTGACAAAACAGTTTGTGATGCACGTTGTTAGCAAGGATAAAAATTCTCGGCGAAGTCTCACTTTGGATCAATCATGCTTTCCTTTTTCCATCCATCCCAGGGTGTAGTGACCAACTTTGAAATCTTCCGCATGAGAGAGAAGCAGGTTCCAGTTGACGTGGTGGAAATGAAAGGTAAATGGGCACCTTTTCTGTAACCTCTGAAATTTTTCCAAACTGCGCTGTCCCCCCAACTGAATTACTCCTTGGGGAGGCGGTTATCTTACGTTGTATGTTACATACAGCAGACGTAAAGCATATTCAACATACAACATGTTGTACTCCTGCAACAGCTTCTTAGCCCTTAGCAGCACATTTGAATGTGTTTTGAATAGATCAGGGGTGTCAAACTCGATTTCATTGAGGGCCGCATCAGGGTTGTGTTTGACTTGGAGGGGGGGTAACGAGTGTGGCCATGGTGGGTGTGGCCAGCTTGATATCACTCATATTGGGGGTGCCTATGGAGGCATGAGCACTCTGCCAGCGAAAACAGAGCTCCGTTTTCAGCTGCGATGGCCTCCTGCAGCCCTCTGCCAGCGAAAACAGAGCTCGAGACATGGCCCTCCCAAGCTCCGTTTTTGCTGGCAGAGACACTGTGAGACAGTCCTTTGGTGTTTCCAGGGTGGCCCTGTGGGCCAGATCTAAGTACTCCACGGGCCAGATCTGGGCCCCGGGCCTTGCATTTGACACCCCTGGCATAGAGAATTTTTGAACTGAGCCACCTCCTGTAATGGTTCAGGCTTCGGACTACCTATCCTGCATTTTCCACCTTCAGCGACCGGGTTGCCTCCTGGGCTTTTAGCGGGTTTCTAGTCTTGACTGACAAGATCCTCCTGCCTTTGCAGAGAGCATCATAGCCTTTGCTTGGGAGCCAAACGGAAGCAAGTTTGCCGTGCTGCACGGAGAGATGCCCCGCATTTCCTGCTCCTTCTACCACGTGAAGAACAACGGGAAAATAGAGCTCATTAGTAAGTGGGCTTTGCTCCTTTTGAGTCCGTTGTGGCCTCCGGCTGAGGCAGGACGCAAAGGGGACCGCTTTTTCAGAGTGTGCTGCTCCTTGCTTTGCTCCTCCTTTTCATTTGGCATCCTGCTCCCAGATATCTAAACTTATTTGTTACCCTAAAATCCTAAATAGGGAAACGGGTATAGCTAAAAGAAAGCACTTCCCACAGCATCCCCCCCCCCCAACCTTTCCTCAGCTGAATATCAGTGTTGGCATATTTTTGCATTGTGAATTACCTGGGCCCAAGTGAGGTGGGGAAATAGTGTCGTAATCGATCCAATTATACCGTTGAAAACGGAAGTTTTCCGTGAAGTAGGTTTTGTAGTTGCCCTGTGAAAACCTACATGCCACTGGGATTTCCAGCCCCGTCTTGAAACTGCCGACTTAAATTAATCCTTTGGATCTGCTAAAGAGTTCCAGCATCTGATTAAAAAGGGAGAACAGCCTGATGGGTGATGACAAAATTGGACTGCTATCCTCTGGTGTTGTTTTTAAGATCGCCCACTTAATCCGCCAGGGTTAAAATTCCGGAAGCAACCTCAGCAGGGGGCGGGAGATAACTCCAGCTGTGTTAGCCTTGCGTGGCTGTTTCAGTATTTGAAAGTCAAATCGGTTCCGTGTTTTTCATTTTTATCTCAGAAATCTTTGACAAGCAGCAGGCAAACACGATATTCTGGAGCCCCCAGGGACAGTTTGTGGTGTTGGCTGGTCTCAGAAGGTGAGCGCTCACTTTGGGGAAGAATTTAAATGATTGTCTTGGCTTGCAAGCGTTAAGAAAAGTGGTTCCCACTTCTATAATCATCCGTGTATCTTGTTTCAAAAGTGAAAATGCACATTCTGAGTTTCTTTCCCTCAAAAATATTAACGTCTGGCTCCTTTGAAGCTTCCTTCACGTATAAGTTAGCAGATCCCAACCACTGGATTTTTATCCAGGTGTCAGACCCCAAAACCAAGAATGACAGGTGTGAATCTTCTGAGTTCTTTATTGTTTCACACCTGTAGTTGCCAGACTGAAGATTCTACTACCTGCTTGGATGATATACTCTGGGAACTATTGAGGAGGGGCTGTCTTCACCCTCTTTCTCTCACACACGATTTCTGGCCTGAGCTGCCACTTAACTCCTCTGGACTCCACCCCCTCCCTCCTGGGAACCCACTTTCTCACTACAGTCCATCAAGGGAGGTTCCCGAGTGACGCATGTATGGTCTGGAACCTAAACCCAATTTTAGGGAGATGAAGTTTTAGGAGAATTCCCCCCCCTCTCCCTCAGTCTGGCCAAAACATCAAAGGAGGCCAGTGGGATAATTTGCCTTCCCCCCCCCCCCCTTCTCTCTCTCTCTCTTCAGCATGAATGGTGCCTTAGCATTTGTGGATACCTCTGACTGCACCATGATGAATATTGCTGAGCACTACACAGCCTCGGATGTGGAATGGGACCCCACCGGCCGCTTTTTGGTGACATCTGTGTCTTGGTGGAGTCA
This sequence comes from Natrix helvetica, assembly GCF_964273705.1. NCBI lineage: Eukaryota > Metazoa > Chordata > Lepidosauria > Squamata > Natricidae > Natrix > Natrix helvetica. Next base: position 2,504,441 of record NC_138557.1, read on the forward strand.
CAAGGTAACCTAGAGGCTATGTTGCCTGGTCTTTTTCTCACCTGCACAGGCTTAGCTGTGGCTATTTAAGTTTTCTGTGCAGATGCCACCTTTACCAGCCTCTCTGAGTAAATTAAAGATTTCAGGCAGTCTAATAATCCACAAGGTTCTTGATTGCGCAGAGATGGATAAACTCACCTTGGAGTTAAGGGACAAGGAAGACTCGGAATATTGTACAGTTTGGGAAAACTGGTATCAATGGATAAATAACAGAAGCTTGAAATGTACAGCTTAGAAACATAGATGCATAGATATAGGAATCATTAGGAATGTATACAAGTGTATTTGAATGACAAATGGTTCTGTTAGTACTGTCAAAAAGGATCGTAATTTATACAAAACTATTTTTAAAGGTATTTGTATTGTAATGTTTTAAATTTTCAATAAAGGTTTTTTTCCCCCTCACAGAAAAGGGGGGGGAGGTTCCAGGCATGTCGTATTCCCCTCTCTTGACAGGTCAGTTCACCTATTTAGATCGGGACTGCCCAAGCTTGGCAACTCAACTCCCAGAATGCTGGCTGGGGAATTCTGGGAGTTGAAGTCCACACACGTCTTTTAAGTTGCCAAGATTAGACACCCTTCAACCAGATAGAAGATCACATGACATGCCAGCCAGGCCTGCCGTGGCTTCTCCCTCTAAGCGCTGGGATGCTGAATTCCAGCTGCTGCCGGGATGCTTTTGTCTTGGATGCCCTCACCTGACCCAAATGTCCTCCTTAGGTGGACAACGCCTACTGGCTGTGGACTTTCCAGGGTCGCCTCCTCCAGAAAAATAACAAGGACCGGTTCTGCCAGTTGCTGTGGAGACCCAGGCCACCAACTCTGCTCACCCAGGATCAGATAAAGGTGAGGCGTCCTTTGGGGCAGAAATCCGCTTGAAGGAGGACTTTTTAACAATGCTGTTGCCGAAGGAAAGTGGCAACACTCCTCAAAAGATAGATGGAGAAGGGCTTCGTCTGTAGAAAGCCTTGATTTAAATCCCCGATGACCTTCAGGGCAGCTAGTAACAGTTATATCACCGGATAAACTTTCCTTGGCAGAAGAGGGGTTTTTTTTCCCCCCTCTGCATACCTCCCCTTTCAGGTGTGAAGCATTTCTCTCTTTTTCCTTGCTGCAGCAAATCAAGAAAGATCTGAAGAGGTACTCCAAGATATTTGAACAGAAAGATCGCCTGAGCCAATCGAAAGCCTCCAAGGTAAATTGCCCCGGGGAATACGAAGCAAAGGAGATTTGGGGCCACATGAGTCAACGGTGCTACTGCCTTTGACTCCCATCAGCCTCAGTCCCTTCCGATGCTCCCTCCCCTCCATCGGGAATTGCAGCTTTGGGATGGCCAGAGGGATAGCTTAAATGACTCCTGTCTCTTACAGGAACTGGTCGACCGACGGCGAACAATGATGGAGGATTTCAAAAAATACCGTAAGATGGCCACGGAGCTGTACATGGAGCAGAGGAACGAGCGCTTGGAGCTCCGAGGAGGTACGTGGGACAGGAGAACTTGCTGCTTATCTTAGCTTCATCTCTTAATTTCCGGGTGTTTTTGACCAGCCTGGATCTGGGAACTGAGATCCCAAATGACTGCAGAGCCCCTGGTCTGAAAAGCAAAATAACCCAGGCCTATTTCGAGAAGTGGAGCGGTCATTGGGTACATATTTAATATTGAACATTTTAATGTGGCGGCGGCGCAGTAGTTAGGATGCAGTATTGCAGGCTAATTCTGCTGACTGCCAGCAGTTCGAATCTCACCGGCTGAACGTTGACTCAGCCTTCCATCCTTCCGAGGTCGGTAAAAGGAGGAACCAGATTGGGGGGGGGGGGGGATTGCTCACTCTATAAACCTTAGGGCTGCAAGAGCGCTCTGAAGCGGTACATAACATGTGATTCTGATCAAGGCAGGTACTGACTTATAAAGCAATAATTGACCTAATTAGTGTGATGTTCATGAAGAAGAAGAAGAAAAGTCTGTGACCAAACCAAAGTAGGAAAGTGGTGAAGAATCCTCTCTGGCCGCATTTTTTTTCCAAACGAAGGACAGCACTTCCGCCTTCAAATCAAGTCAAGTCTTCATCGTGGTCCCAGGAGGCCAGCAGAGTTCTGCCTTCAGATCCGCCTCATTTGAACTCACTTTCCCTCTTCCTAGGCGTGGACACAGATGAGCTGGACAGCAACGTGGACGACTGGGAGGAAGAGACCGTGGAGTTTTTTATCAATGAAGAAACCATCACAGTTATAGAGGCAGAGTAATCCCAAGGCCGTGGTGAGGAGCCTTTTCTCTTCCACCACCTTGGGGGGGGGGGCAGGAGGGGGAGCAGGGGGGAGGCAGGGGGCTCATGGGATCCGAGCGTAGTAACCCTTTTCCTCTTTCTCTGCAGCACCACCACCATCGATCGTCCTGAGAAGAGAATTGTTCCTTTTCAGGAGGTCGTCTCTCATCTTTGGAAGTTTTTTAAATCCGTATTTTTTTTCTCTCTGGACGGTGACTGCACAGAATCCATTCGTTCTGACCTACTGTAGTGCCTTTTGGTCCCCAACCTCCCAGCTGGGCTCTCCCTCCAAAGGCACTGCTTTTAATTTTGTATTTCTTTACTGGGGGGCGGGAGGGTTCGGTCTAATTTTGAGCAATCTACCACCGGAATGTGTTGCTGCTGCTGCTGCTGCTAAAATGCTCTTCGGAGCACGTGGGAATGGTCCCCCCATCCAAAGGCAGCCTTGAGACATTTTCCCAGGATCTCCAGAGGGGGAAACTCCAGCGCTTCTGTTTTGCCAGGACTGTTGCTGCGTCCCTCACCGGCGGGGGGAGCTGGTGCGACCCAGAGACAGGCCAGCCAGGAAGGCTCTTCTTTCCAGCGTGACTGGTTGTGTTGAAGCCGCACCGCGGTGGACTCTCAACTCTCCCCTATTCCGATTTTGACAGGATCTCTCTGTGGGTTGGACATTGGAAATAAAGCAAGCCAACATGCAGTCGTCTCTGGTCTCTTGTTTGCCGTGTATTGCTCATACCGCCGTTTTTATCCCCGTTCCAATTAATAGTGTTGTGGCCTACCAGTGGCCAGTGGAGTAGGCTGCAGATTCGGACATTGAGGAGGTTGGGGAGGAAGATGGGCCAGTCCTGGAGTCTGGGGAAGGCTCGGATGAGGGCTCTGCATCGGAGGCAGAGAGGGGGCCAGGGCCCTATGCCAATTATCAGCTGCCTTCAGAGTCAGACATCAGTGAGGCAGACGAACAGCTGGAGCCTGTTCCCAGTGTGTGCATGTGCAGAGCTGCCAGGAGAAGGGAACAGCTAAGGAACAAGGGCCGACTTGGGAGTAAAGCCACAGGTGGATGGTGAATGACCCTTCTCATAGGGAATAAAGAGCAGCGAAAGGGGAGTGGAGTTTGCAGGAGACAATTAGTTCCATTCATTAGGGTGAAGATCTGCTCCTGACTTCTTGCCAAGGAATTGCTGCTACAGCCTGGCGTTTGGAAGATATCGGCCTGGCAGCTCTCCAAGCCTGATCAAGGTCCGTATTTGTGAAATCTCATGAAAGACTCTTGCCGGGACTTTGCAGAAGAGGAATTCCCTTTAACCCAAATAAAAGAGGTTTTATCGGGACGAGGAGTCGGCTCCATGGTCTTGAGAAGCTTAGGTCAAAACAAATATGTCCATTAGGGTTACCCCGCTCCGTAGCCTTGCTTTCCAATGAGGCCGAGTCACTAGGACACCAACATCTGTAAGGAATGTCAAAGGGTGTGTGTGTGTGTGTGTGCAGAGATGTGCAAAACGCTGAGGACACACCAATCAGGGTCGGTTTAGGTTGTCGCTTTCCGGTTTTGTGCGGAGGGAACGTTTCAAAATCAGGAGCTGCTCTAACGGATGGGGAGCTGTTGAATGAGGGCAGCCTTAATTTCACGGTATCTTGTGCCCCGTTTTGGAGACGTGCTTCGTAGGTTGGCATTGCTAATCTATCTTGAAATCCGCTAGTTGAAGAGGGGCAAAAGTTGAAGGCGGCGACATGGTGGATTTCAAACCATCCATCCACATTTGAGGACTGTTGTTCAATGGCTAGCAAATCCGGGGGGGGGGGGGGTCATAAATACTGATAAAAAGGCCCCCTTTTTCCTTGAGATGGGGGCTGAACCTTCCTCCGATTCCTTGCACCTTCCCTGCCTCTGTCTTGCATCATCTGTTCTCCAACCCCCTGGGAAAATGCCTTTTTCCCCTCCCCTTGCAAACTGCTCCTCCAATTCCTCCTGCCATTCTTACCAATCATTTGGCCGAAGGCAGCCAGATGGGCATCTTGACCCCTTCCGCGTCTCCTGGTGCAGCCCAGAGGAGGGGATTTTGGGGGGGCTTGGCTACTACGAAGGACGTAAGAACAGAAGAACACCAGGTGGTGGTAAGTCCTCGAAAGCTGGTGGATCACAGCCCCCGTCCTTCCCTATCACCCCACCAGTGTGAGTTAGCAATCTAAATGAGATGGGGGGGTTGCTGCTGACACAGAAGATGCCCCCCCCAAGAGGGGCTCACCTTCCTTTCCAAGCTGTGCACAATTCTGCAGGATGAGCCCAACTGAAGCAAAATTCGATGCTCCCGTCTCTTGCCTTTGTTCATGTGAGGAGATACAAGGCAATTCCACCCACCTGCCACCCTCGGAAAGGTGGTACGGCATGAGCGTGCCAGCCCTTTTGAAAATGGGCACCCCTCTGCGCCTGTAGTGGTGGTGCAGAAATTGTGAGTGTGAAACCTTGCAGGAATGCCAAAGTTCTGGAAAGCCCGATTCTTGGTCTCGCTTGCAGGTGGCTCTCCGTATTCGCCCCATCAATGAAACGGAGTTGGAGGAAGGCGCATCGGTCGTTGGCCACAGAGTGGGGGAGCAGGTGAGAGGGAGGGAGGGAGGATAGATGTTGTGGACTCTGAGTTCCAGGGAAACGTAAAAAGCTCGAGAAACTGGATCCAAAAATTATATATTTTATTTATATTGTGTGTTCATCTCATTCTGAAAGGCAACTTGGAGCTTGCTTAGGCACCAGAATTGTAAATATATTTATCTAATCTAAAGCCATGGAGTTTCCCCCACCCCCACCCCCAAACTCTACCCCTTTAAGAAGTGCGGACTTTAACTCCCAGAATTCTGCAGGCAGCATCATGGCTGGGGAATTCTGGGAGTCGAAGCCCATACCTCTTAAAATCCGGAAAATTTGGGAGTGGGGGGGTGGAAACCAGTTCTGAAGAGCGCTGCCTTTTCTTGTATGCCCAGCTCTTCTATAGCCCTTACAGCGTTTTTTACCCTCCCTCCTTTTACCAAAAAAGAAAAAAGAAAAGAAATCAACACCAAAGGTCCAGTTCTTAGAGAGAAGCAGGGGGGGGGGGGGATGATGCTTGGCTGCAATTTGTTGCTTTATTTGGAAGTAAACTCTCCGATCCAGGAAAATATTTGCAAGCTGGAATAGCAGACGGTTATCCTCCTGCCAACACATTCTCCAACAGGGAGTTGGGGTGGATAAGAATAAGAAGCAGTGTGGAGTCTGGCCTTCTATTTTCCCTACAACTGCAGCGATGTTGCTTCTTTCGTACGAGGTTCTCACCTCAAATGGCCAAACATGTTTAATTTAAACTCTTAATATCGAGGAAGATGAAAACATCAAAGGAGTTACAGCTCTAAACAGCCCGAATCAATTCGTTGTTGCATGTAAAACCTAATGGCCACCAGACAGCCAAATAAATTTACAAATCATGTCATCTACTAGCATCCTCGGAAAATTGGATTTTGCTGTGAGCTATGAGTATAATCAGAAGCTGGACTATGGTGAGGCAAGACATAATAATTCCAACTCTGTTAATTGGATAAACATCGTATTGTAATTTTCAGTAGGTTGGCAATTATCTTCAGCAGTAATTTTATTCTAGGTTTTTTTTTAAAGGGCAAATGATACATAATCTATATTGCAAGCCCTTTCCTTAATTGTAGGCTTTTATCTGCAAAAGTGTTGGGAAATTGCCTTGACGTAACTTCAGTTCTGGGACGTGGTGGCTCAGTGGCTAAGACGCTGAGCTTGTTGATCAGAAAGGTTGGCAGTTCGGCAGTTCGAATCCCTAGCGCCGCATAACAGAGTGAGCTCCCATGATTTGTCCCAGCTTCTGCCAACCTAGCAGTTCGAAAGCACGTAAAAAATGCAAGTGGAAAAATAGGAACCACCTTTGGTGGGAAGGGAACAGCGTTCAGTGCGCCTTCGGTGTTGAGTCATGCCGGCCACATGACCACGGAGACATCTTTGGACAGCGCTGGCTCTTCGGCTTTGAAACGGAGATGAGCACCGCCCCCTAGAGTCGGGAACGACTAGCACAGATGTGCGAGGGGAACCTTTACCTTTACCTAACTCTTCAGTGCCTCCATTGGGTGTGTTTCAATGGAGAAGAATAAACCCAGGTTCTGCTTTCCCAGCTGGCTGGGGAATTCTGGGAATTGAAGTCCACCCATCTTAAAGGTTGAAAAACACATCTCTAAATTCTCCATCCGGGAAAGTGTCATTGCCAATGGTTGAGTTTAGATGATCTCCTGGAACTCTTCCCAGTTCTTATGGAGTTTGGTGCCGGCATCATGGCTCTCAACAACCAAATCTCCTTCTCTGAAATAGATCGTGGTCTTGATGGACCCAACGGAAGATCCAGAGGATATTTTGCGTGCCAATCGGTCGAGGGAGAAAACGTTCATTTTTGACATGGTTTTTGGCCCTCAAGCAACCCAGGTGAGGAAGCCCTTCTTGGCTGAGTAACTTGGAAGTTGCTAATCTAACCAGTTTCCTCCTCTTCCTCCTCCTCCTTTTTCCAAATCTTATTTCTTGCTAGCTTTAAATGCATTGCTTAGGAAGACGTCCTATCGTCCAACCAACATAGATGTTGTCCTATCTATCTTGAAGGCATCTCATGATTAGGTGAAACTCCTGCAGATATTTCCTACATGAGCATCCAAGAGAGAATTTACATTTTGTTGGACAGATGTAAATCTCAAGATATTTTATCTGAACAGGAGGTGAAGTTGAAAAGATAGGGGATGTTCACATTGGTTAAATCAGTGTTTCTCAACTTTGGCAACTTTCAGATGAGTAGACTGACTGGAGGAGAATTCTTGGATTTGAAGTCCAGGTATCTAAGAGTTGCCAAGGTTGAGTAACACAAGGTTAAACACATATCAAAAGAACTTAGCTTATGTGCATCCAGAACCTGGAAATAACATTTAACACAGCACAGTCCTTAAACAAAAGGATTCAGTTGAGATCTGCATATGTGGAGCTGATTGGGGTAGATTGTAGGGGTAACACCAAAATATAGTTTTATCATATTTTAACTATATCTTAAATTATTGTTTTGTATTCCAGTTTCATTTTAGACTGTATTATATTCCAATTCCATTTTAAATCGCATTTTATTTTAAATTGTGTTTTATCACATTCCATTTTAAATTGCTTTTATCAAATTTTAGTAATAATTTGCTTCTGGAACTTTGCACTTTTGATATGGCCCGAGGGCCAATTTGATAAAGGCTCAGTGTCAATGTTAAAGAAGAGGCTTCCCATTCTCCCACCTCCCTTTTACGCTTCCTGATGTAAGCTTGCTCTCCGTTTCTTCTTGTATTCATCCTGTGCCTTTGCTCAAAGTCTCTGGGGATGAAATTATTGCCACAGCGAAGTTTAAAAGTTGGAAGCCTCCTGAGAGATGAAGTCATGTTTACTGGGGATGCTAGGTACCGCTCTTGAAACATTTCCAGCACGAGTTCATCTTAGCTCTGGAAGCTGATTCTGCTGGGGCCAATTCAGCAAGTTCGTGTCTCCTTTTGAGTTTCCATGGAAGAAAGGAAATTATTTTAAAAGCCCCACGGTTATCATTTGGTTATTCAAACAAAGCAGAAAGTATTAACAATTAAAAATAGGAAAGAAAAGTATCCCACCTTCAAATAAGATTATGCAAAAACCTCTTATCAGCTTTTCTTTAATGGGATGGTTTGGAGTTATACTTTTGAGAATTGCTAGGCATATTGTCTACTTGGATATAGGTATAAAAAATATATTGAGAGGGAAGGAAGGAAGGAAGGAAAAGAAGGGGGAATAAATGAGTGGGAGGGAGAGAAGGAAGAGGGGGGAAGAAAGGAAGGTAGGGAGAGGAAAGGAGGGGGAAAGAAGGAAGGAAGAGGGGGAAATAAATAGGGGAAACATATGAGGGGGAGGGGGAGGAAGGGAAGAAGGAAGGATGAGTGGGGGAAGAAAGGAATGGGAGGGAGAGGAAAGAAGGAAGAAAGAAAGCGGGGGAAGAAATGAGTGGGAGGGAGAGGAAATAAGGAAGAGAGGGGGAAGGAAGGAGTGGGAGAGAAAGGGAGGGAGGAGGGAAGGAAGGAAAGCAAAAAGGAAGGAAGGAAAGAAGGAAGGAAAGGAAAGCAAGGAGAAAGGAAGGAAGGAGAAGAAGGGGGAAGAGGAGAGTTTCCATTTGCCCCTCTCATGATTAAAAGACTGCCTTTTCTGCTTCGCTGACGTTGGAGTTTCATTAAGAGCCCTACGTGGTACAAAATCTTTTCACACTCGTGAAGGGCGTGAAGAAGGGCTCCAGAGGTGCTAAGGAAATGTGCTAAGAAACAGAAGTCCCTCTGTGGCTTCTTGTACCCGGAGAGGCAAAAATAAAAAGCCTCCTGAACCATGGAAGTGTCAAAATATTTGGTCATGGAAAAGTCCGACCAAGAGGCAAGGAAGCTTGGGCAGCTAAGACAAAAGAAGTAGTCATACCATGACATGCTTGGGGCTGCCTAGCAAGACCATATCACGGGTGGCTTCATGCTGCAGGAACATGGATGGAAGCTACAGCTGTCAAGCAGATCTCCAGTCACCACTTCTGCATCAAAAGATACCAGCTCTTTAAAAAAAAAAAAACCTGCAGTTGAACTGGAATGAAAGTTCCTTTATCCTCACCCAGAATGGCTGAGGATCAGAGGTTGGTTCACTCCGGTTCATCCCAGTTTGGCCAAATTGGTAGTGGTTTGCCAGCCTGGGTCGCCAGAACCGGTTCTCCAGCCAGTGCGGCATGGTTTCTTCCTCCCCCCCCCCCCATTTTTAAATGTTCTGCACATAGGCATGTGCATGGAGCAAAATTGTGTGCGCACTTTACCGTCAGTAATGCTGGCAGCAACCAACCCCTGCTGAGGATTGTCCCTCAATGTAACTGCTTTACAGCTATCACAAGTTACGGCCGCCATTGCCAAGTTCAATTACGGTCATAACTTGAGGAAAGCACAAATAAGAAGCCTCAGTGCTATGGCTCTGAACTCAGACCGTAGCACAATAAAGTCACCTGGTGGTGCAGACCTGTAGCTGGCCCTGAGAAGTTGAAAGGTGGATGAATGCAAGTGGTGTTCAACCCCCCCCCCCCTGATTGTCTCCTGTGATTCTTGCTAGGAGGAGGTGTATTTGTCCACTACGAAAAGCCTCATAGAAGGGGTCGTCTCGGGATACAACGCTACCATTTTTGCATATGGACCCACCGGTAAATAGCGTTTTCTTTTTGTTAGGGTTAGTGGAAGGAGGGAAAGAGAGATGAAATGAGATTCTCCCTTTTATGCATTCCACCCCAAACTTACCAGGGAACTGGAACTGAGGATATCCATTTATCTTCCTTCCTTCTCCTCTTTCCTTCCTTCCATTGTTTCTTTATCTATCTATCTATCTATCTATCATCTATCTATCTATCTATCTATCTATCTATCTATCTATCTATCATCTCTCTCTCTCATTTATCATCTACATACCTACTATCATCTTCCTTCTTTCTCTTCTTTCCTTCCTTTGTTTCTTTCTCTATTTATCCATCCTTCTATCATCTCTCTCTCTCTCATCTATCATCTACATACCTACTATCTTCCTTCCTTCTCTTCTTTCCTTCCTTTCTTCATTTCTTTGTCTATTTATCCATCTATTCTCTCTCTCATCTCTCATCTACATACCTATTATCATCCTCCTTCCTTCCTTTCTTCTTTCTTTCTTTCTTTCTTTCTTTCTTTTTTTTTTTCTTTCTTTCTTTTTTTCTTTCTTTCCCTTCTCTCAGGATCTGGAAAAACCCACACTATGCTGGGGATGGATTCAGAACCTGGAATATACATCCGTACCCTCCACGATCTCTTTCAAGCCATTGAGGCCACAGGAGATGGCCAGGATTATTTGGTCTGCATGTCGTACCTGGAGGTGAGGTCACCACATTTAGAGGACTGCAGGTTAAAGCGAGAAGAAGAGACATAGCTTGGAGCATCCGACGGGGTAGTAGGAAGGAAATCAAACCAGGCATCCCCAAATATTTCCACCCCACTCTCCACAAAAGGGAAACATCTGTCTCTCTAGGGAAGAAGCCCCGTCCTTCAGTCCTCTACTCACTTTGCAAGAGAATGACCCAGTTGGATCTTCAAGTGGGGGATGAGATCTCAAAGCAACTGATTGGAAAGATCCAGGTTTCAGACCCCTAACAAAAGAAGACTCCAAGGCTTGAGATTCCATTTTATTAGAGATGTCATCTTGGCACATCTGGAAAAACCCGAATCTGAACGTTTCTTCATGTAGAAGAACGAATGCCAAGCCTTAGTAAGCACTTTTGGACAAGATGGGCAAAGAGGCAGCTTAGCGTCCTCACTTCTCTCCTTTTCCTTTCAGGTTTATAATGAAATGATCCGTGATCTCCTGAATCCATCCACGGGCTATCTTGAGCTGAGAGAAGATTCCAAAGGGTGCATCCAGATTGCAGGGATAACGGAAGTCTCCACGACAAATGCCCAGGAAGTAAGTATCGCCAACTTCTCGGTGGGAAGGGATGGAGGCAGTACGCAGGCCTGTTGCAAGAAAGGTCTCCATCCAGCTGATCCACACAGTCCAAGGAAGAGTTGGAAACCAGTCGTTGAATGAAGTTCCCATCATTCGGGGTCAAACGGAACTCTAACCCTAATTAAAACCTGCAATTAAACATTCAAGGATCTATGGAGGTTCTCATTCCTCCAGGTCATGGTTGTCCCAAAGGTTCTTTTTCAGAAGGCAATTAGACTTCCTTGTTTTTGCTTTTGAAGACATTTTGCTTCTCATCCAAGAATCTTCTTCCAAACTTCTTGAACTTCAAGGTCTATGGAGGTTCTCAGTCCTCCAGGTCAGGGTTGTCCCAAAGGTGCTTTTTTCAAGAGGCAACTGGACTTTCTGGTTTTTTTTTTCTTTTGAAGATGTCTCACTTCTCATCCAAGAAATTTCTTCAGCTCTTCAAAGAAACAAAAAACAGAAAGTCCAGTTGCCTCTTTGAAAAGCACCTTTGGGACAACCATGACCTGAAGGACTGAGAATCTCCATTTAGAAGAGAGCCGAAGAAGCTTCTTGGATGAGAAGTGAAACGTCTTCAAAGAAAAACCAGAAAGTCCAGTTGCCTCTTGAAAAAAAAAGAAGCACTTTGGGGACATTCCAGGATCTACTTTTTCTAAGTTCTGATGAATCAGAGTTAAGGATCAGCTTAACTGGGTGTCCCCCGAATGCCAGCGAGTTCAATCTCGCCCTGCCTTTGTAGACGTCTAGAGGTGTGTTTGTGTTTGAAAGATTATGCAGTTGTTGACCAAAGGCAACAAGGAACGCACTCAGGAGCCCACAGCTGCCAACAAGACCTCATCACGGTCCCATGCTGTCCTCCAAGTGTCGGTGAAGCAGACCAACCGAGTGAACGGGATCGGTGAGGAAGTGCGTGTCGGGAGGCTCTTCATGGTTGACCTGGCTGGATCAGAAAGGGCTGCTCAGGTGAGGTCAACCATACTTCAATTCTCTACCCAACGATGCTATCTAGCACTGATAGCATCTTCTAGTTTGGCCATCAATGACCCTACAGTCCTCCTCTTCCTCCTCCACTCTGCAAACCCCTCCCTTCTAGTACTGATTATCTCACCTAGTTGGATCATGAAACATCTGCAAGACACCACCAAGCTCAGACCACCAAGGACCCATAGTCTTTTTTCTTCTCTCCTCCTCCTCCTCCACTCTGCGAACCCCTCCCTTCTAGCACTGATGATGTCATCTAGTTGGGTCATGAAAAGTCTGCAAGAAAACCACCAACTCAAGAGAGCACTAAAGACCTCACAGTTCAACCCTCAGCTACAAAGATTCTCTGCTATCAGTGTCCACCTCTTAGTGACCATTGCTTAAAGCAGACCTCTCCAAATTTGCAAGTGTTCTCTGAGCTTGGTGGTTTTCGTGCAGATGTTCTGATCCCAAGCTTTGTAATTCAGGAAAAAGGGATCTGTTTGCATATTGAAGAGTCAACCGTTTGGTCGATAGGGATCTAGTTAGAACAGGGTTTCCTACTTCTAGTTAAAATTCACCATGCTAAATCATTCTTGTGTGCGTGTTTTTTGTCCTTCCAGATGCTAACGTCTTCTTTCCTTCTTCACAGACGCAAAATCAGGGCAAAAGGAGGAAGGAAGGGGCCCACATCAACCGGTCCCTCCTTGCGCTGGGGAACTGCATCAATGCGCTGAGCGAAAAGGGGAGCAGCCGAACTCAATACATCAATTTCCGAGACAGCAAACTGACCCGTTTATTGAAGGTAACAAATTATATGTGAAGGATACCTCTATTCACCACGGGTGGATCGGATTGCCAGAATACCCCCAATCAGCTGTTCCAGGCTGCAAAGACACCAGTTGAGATAGGAAAAGAGATGACCACAAGAACAGAAAAAGAATGGAAGAGAGGAGGAGAGAGTGAAGGAAGAAAGAGGAAAGGGGAAAGGAGAGGAAGGCCGGAAGGGATAGAAAGAGAAGGAGAGGAGATAGGAAGGGGAAGAGGAAGAGAGGAGTAGGGGAAGGGCAAGGGAAGAAGGAAAGGGAAAGGAGAGGAGGAAGAAAGTAGAGAAGGGACGAAGGGAGAAAAGAAAGGATAAGTAGGGTGGTGATAATACAAAATAGATCTATGGGATGGTAAGCAAAGCAACCCAAAATAGTTGATATTTATATTTTAACTTTTTATATGGAAAAATAAATGGGTAAAGGTGACAAATAAGAATCATAAGTATGTGAATGTATACCTGCAATTGTATGTAAGAGGCCAATTTTTTTTAAAAAAACCATTTTTAAATAAAGAATCTTCTCTCTCTAGGATTCCTTAGGTGGCAATAGCAAGACAGTTATGATTGCTCACATCAGCCCAGCCAGCAGCTGCTTTGAAGAATCTCGGACAACGTTGATGTACGCCTATCGAGCCAAGAACATCAAAACGAGGGTCAGAGAGAGAGAAGTTCGATCACCTAAATGGGGGGGGGGGGAGTGCAGAAATTCAATCCATAAATGAAAAAATGAAATGAATGAACAACGGGCACAAGAGCTGGTGGCTGACATTCCAAAATTAGCCATCTTTCACAGAATAACAGAGTTGGAAGGGACCTTGGAGGTCTTCTAGTCCAGCCCCCTGCTCAGGCAGGAAACCCTCTACCGTTTTAGACAAATGGGTATCCAATCTAATAGCGATAACCGAGAATGATGACATTGTCCTGACCGAGGCTTCCCGAGAGCCTGAAGAAAACTCCTGGTCCCGACAAAAAACCCTTTTATTAATTGACTGTGAATTCTGCTCATTCACATCCAGCAAAGTCTTTCAAGGGAGGATTTACAGTCACAGACCTTCTCTGGCTGTGAGGCAGACGAACAGCTGAAGCCTGTTCCCAGTGTGCGCAGGTGCAGAATGGCCAGATGAAGGGAACAGCTAAAGAACAGGGGTGGACTTGGGAGTAAGGCCACAGGTGGACGATGAATGGCCCCTCCCAGAGGAAAGAAAAGAGGAGCGAAAGGGGAGTGGAGCTTGCAGGAGACACTTAGTTCATTCCTGCATTCTTGCCAAGCATTGCAGCATCTGAAAGATATCGGCCCGGCCACTCTCCAAGCCTGATAAAGGTCCCGAATTGTGAGCTATCTTGAAAGACTGTGGGAGAGGAAAGACTTTGCTGGAGAGGAATTCACTGTCAATTAAATAAAAGGGGTTTATCAGGACGAGGACTTGGCTTCATGCTGCTGGGGAAGCCTAGGTCAGAACAGTTTCTTGTTCTTCTCCTGCATATCAATTAGTATTCTTGGTATTCCCTGACCAGGTGTTTCTGCCTCAACAGGTCAAGCGTAATCTTCTCAACGTCTCTTACCACATCGCTCAGTACACCAGCATCATTTCAAACCTCCGGCTTGAGATCGAATGCTTGAAGGCCAAGGTTGAAAACCAGGAGAAACATCTCCTGAGCTCTGGGGCCAAAGATGGACAAGCTCAAGGTGAGATTTTGGCCTCTTCTGGGACACTAAATCATTTCTTAAAAGAGTTTCTATATTTCTGATATATCAGTCAGAAGGACGTTGCTAGGGAAGACATGGAAAAAAGCTGGAAGGAAGATCAAAGGAACTCATCTTTGCAAAATTACAACTTCTTTGAAAAAAATGCTTAATGTGCATGATATTGTTGTGGTTAGTTGCAAAGTTGTGTCTGACCCATCACGACCCCTCCAGGCCTTCCTCTCCTCTACCATCCTCTGGAGTCCATTTAAGATCACGCCTGCTGCTTCAGTGACTCCATCCAGCCACCTCCTTCTCTGTTGTCCACTTCTTCTGCCTTCAATCTTTCCTACCATTAGCTTCTTCTCCAGTGAGACCTTCCTTCTCATTAGGTGGCCAAAGTATGTATTTGAGTTTCATCTTCAAGATCTGGCCTTCTAAAGAGCAGTCAGGATTGATCTCCTCTAGGATTGACCATTTTGATCGACAGAACAATGGTTTCTAATCTTGGTAGTTTTAAGATGGGCGGACTTCAACTCCCAGAATTCTGGCTGGCTGGGGAATTCTGGGAATTGAAGTACACCCATTTTAAAGTTGCCCAGATTGAGAAACACTGTTCTAGAAGCAAAAAAAAATTAGTTCAAAAGAAAATTGTGAAGCTGAGTTGTAGAAAGGTCTCACTTCTTGTCATCCTTAGGGGAGATTCCTCTGGACTTGGAGGAGGATGGGCATCAGTTGCAAAAATTACGGAAACAACTGGTAGGGGCCTTCAAGGAGCAGATGGATATGCGACGCAGTTTAATGGAGCTGGAGAATACCAACATGGAACTCCACGTAGATACCTCCAGGCACCTACTCATGATTGCAGAGTGAGCCAAAGGATTGGGGGGGGGGAGGTTGCAACCCATCTTTACTTTGTTAAGAGACAGCAGAATTAAAACGAGAGTGGAAATACCCAGCGAAGCAGATTTCACCTAAAGACAAGGGGTTTCAAGTTCACGGGATATACTTGAGCAGAAAAATTTAGACAAGCAGTAGGGAATTGGAGATCAAAGCAATGGTACTTTAGGCCTATCCCAGTTGAACAAAGACCTCGTAGGAAAAATCAACAATGGTTGCAAAGTTTCCTTTCAGAAAATTGGTCACTCAGAACTGGAGAATAGACACATATTGCAAATATGGGCATTGAAGTAAACTCAAGGGTACCTAAATGGAGGACTGATGCAGATCTCCAAGTCCAGAGTCCTAAGTAGGTTTTCCCCCCAATGGGATTTTCCCATGTATTTTACCAGTAAATGTGGATAAGGCAGGCGGGGAAAGTCAGCGCCCTCCTAAGCATTCTGACGCACTCTGAATCCGTTGGCGATGTCCACATTGCTGTACGAGTTCATGGAGTCATGTTTACACCCCAATTACTTCCTCCCTCCCTCCTTTTTTTTCCTTCCAGGTGGGAACGTGAGAGACTTCGTCAAGGTGGCCAAAGTGCCAATACACACAATCTAAGTGAAAAGGATTACGAGGAGGCTGACCAGGAAGATTTCCTGGAACCTGTTGAGATCACAATTGCCAGAGAAGAGATTAACACACTGGTTATAGAGCAACGGAAAACGGCTGCTTTAAAGGTAACAACAGGAAGGCATTTTCTCAGTAGGCTCAGAATTGTTCTGTTAAGTCCAGTCATTTGTGTTTCCCCGTGGACAACAGTAACACCTTAAACCATAAAATATGGGGAGCATTTTTCATCATAGGGGGGGAAAATGCAGTACTTATTTATTGACATATCTAATAAGGGTGTTATGATTTAAGGAATAAACGTCTGTTGACTTCCAAAATGGGTTAGTTGAGGTTTGCTGAGAATACGGTGGAATGTTTACGTCTCATCTTGAATGTTGTTATGTTGTGGATATAAATTCCAAGTCTTCATTCTTTGGGGTAAACACAGGGAGTGCTATTTCACCAAATAGAAAGAGGACGCCATCCCAAACTATAACTTTCCGAAAGCTTTGCAATTTATTGCTTTATCAGATTGCATGGCTGGATTTTACAATGCTAGTGTCAGACTCCAAAACCCATGGAATGGAAGGTTGTTTCTTTATTACAAGCATCGTGGCTGCTATTTTGACTTGATGTGGCCACGTCAAATGAATTGGGCCACTTTCAAAATAGTAGGATCTAGCTTTTCACTTTAGTATTCAATACCTTCTTAATATTTAGACCTTTCTTCAGAAATGGAGAATTTTGTCCCGACCTTCCAGTGGAAGGAACACCAGAGATCCCCATGTTCTCCTTTCCTAATTTAGGCTGACCTGGAACAAAAGTTGGCAAATGCCAAGAAGAAAGTTTCCCAGATGGAGAAGTTGCTTCCGGAACAAACCACCAGCAAGGACCAACGGGATGTCCTGAGCCTCTTGTGCAAGACCCACGAGCTGGAAGTTGGGATGACAGAACTTCAAGCCAACACTTTGTACAAGGACAACCTTCTCAGCCAGAAGGATTTCATCATCCAGCGCCACCAACAGTACCGGCATCTCTGTGAAGAGCTTATTCAACAGCAGTGGTCCCTGATCAAAGGTAGGTTTGGAGGACCTCAACTGATATCTCAAGAGCTTTCTCTGATAATGCTTTTCTCTAGCTTCCAGCCATACTGCACTGAGAACGCCTGACATGGCTCTCTAAAGGGGATTTTACTACTACATCCCTACCCTTACCTTCGTTGGTTTCTCTGGGAATTTGGCCATCAACTCTGGAAGCTTTCTGTCTTTTCTGTAGACCACAATATTCCAGTCCCAGGACCTCTTGAAAAACTGTACTGCCTGTATTTCCACGAGTTAGAGGAAGGAACTCTGCATCGCCTTATGATGCTTCACTCGCTGATGTCCAATGCATGGCAGGTAAGATAGAATTCTCCCCTCTTCCCCTAAATGAGGATTCCTTAGAGAGGGAGACTAAGGAAAGCTGCTTATTACTGTTGTTATTATTTATATATTAAATTTAAATGAAATGAAAATGGTGTGATATGGAAATAACGCCAGGTCATGCCAACTTTGCATGAGGTACATCTATCAGCTGATACACGAAGCTTTCATTTTTCAAAATTTATTTTCGGTTTTGTGGGATAGTTCCATTCCGGACAGATTCTGAGACAAGATCGCAACAGAGAGGAGAACCCAGACGGATCCGCCGATCACAAGAAAGCTTTCCTTCCAGGGCCCAAATTTGAACTTCCTCCAATTGTTGTGGATTCAGACAGGTACCAACGGCTTTTAGCCAAAAGAGGAAAGCATTTTTTTTTCTAGAGCAAATATCAAAGGCAGAAACACTTTGATGACACCCATCAAACTGGAGAGTGTAGAAGAAATGGCAGAACCTGGGGGTGGAGTCAAAAGAGGAACCAGCCTAGCATCGCTACGTAGCCACAAAGAGACTAAGCCCAACGCTTCTTGAATCCCTGTGACCCTTTCCTAGCACCAAAACAGCGCTCAGCGTTAGTTGAATAGATTCCTCTGCACGGGCAGGATTAGCAATAAATCAGTTTAATTGGAACTTCATGTATGATCCTGATCTTTTGCACCTGACAGAGATGGACCCAATTCATTAAAGGGAATATTGTGGAATTTCTTTCCAAGTGAACCCAAGGTCCTTTTCGTCTTCTATTTTTGCGGGGCTTCAACGATTTTTTTCTGCATCTTGCTGCCCTCATTAAATAATCCCAATTTTCCATTTGATTTGCGTTGGGCTTACTCAACAGGGCCTATAATCCAAAGACTAGATTCTCCTTCCCCATGCGGATCTGCTAACTCACCTGCCAATGTTTCATGTTGGTGTGTTTCATCTTGCAATTTTATTAGTGACAGTTACCGGTCATCCTCTAAAAACACCCCAGCAAAAAGGAAGGCGACTCATGAATGGAACCACACTCCTACTCTGTTTCATCTGTTAACACCTGTCAAACAGGTAAGTCCATCAAAAGCCCTTCTTTGCTTTTTCTGTTTTGCATTTCTTTCATCTTGGCTGTTGTGGCCTACCAGCAGGCAGAGGAGCTGGCAGCAGAATCAGACAGTGAGGAGGTTGGGGAGGAACCTGGGCCAGTCCTGGAGTCTGGGGAAGGCTCGGATGAGGGCTCTGTGTGGGAGGCAGAGAGGGGGCCAGGGCCGTATGCCAGTTATCAGCTGCCTTCAGAGTCAGACATCAGTGAGGCAGAGGAACAGCTGGAGTCTGTTCCCAGTGTGTGTATGCGCAGAGTTGCCAGACGAAAGGAACAGCTAACAGTTAATATCAAGGAAAGTCATCAATGACATCCTTGGTCAATCATCAACTAGCTTTGCAGAACAGCTAACCTTTGAATGGGATGATGTGCAAATATTGTAAACACTTTGGTTTCTAGAAGACAACTTCAGGCATCCCTTCATCAAACGTCGCCTCCAAGCTACCTTCTCCATCTTCCCAAGATTCCAGTCGGAAAAATTCCAGGGCAGGCGCCGTCAATGGCCTCTTGACCCTGAAAACATTGAAGGAGATGGTTGACAGCACCAAGCAGATTGCTTTGATTGCTGCCCACCGCCGATCCCAAGTCCAGGAGAAAGACTTTGGGAGGAAGGTGTCCTCCGCTCAGTATTTTGGGGAAGGGAATATGGAATATCATCAGCCCAGTTTCACTCCAGAACATCGCTCCAGAGGCACGGCCACTATCAATGGCCTTGGAGGGATGTTCCAGAGGAAAGTTTGGTCACACCACCAAGTTCAGAATGAAGGAGATAAAGAGCCATCTTGGGACAGGAAAACAGAGAAGAAGGGACCTCTTGAACCTACCTCCTCCAAGGTAAGATTACAAAGAATGGGCATAGCATAGACCTAGGAGTCAGATGAAGTTATGGTGGCTACACCATCAGATGAAGGTACATCAGATAAGGACCACAGTTACATCACAGTCGGGAGGGATAACTCCCAGTGAAAGTGCTGTCACTAATCCTTACCTTAATGATCCAAGCTGGATCCATAACTTTAAAAAAAAATCCCCTTACAGATTTTGCAGATGAAACACTGGTCCCCCTCCAATCAGGACAGCAATGGCCCAGGAAACCAGATGCCACCAGCCAAATCCCCAGATGGTTCGATAGGAAATTTTTCCCACATCTTTCCAGTTCCCACAAAACTCAAGTTTCCCGTTGGACAGCAAACAGGTAGAACGTGACCTAATGGGAGATTTGGGGCTTGTTTGCAGAGATCTAGGACAAGGGTGAAGAACCCATGACCCTACCTTTGTAGGACACAACATTATCCTTGACGAATCACCATGCTAGCTGGAACTAATAGACCTTGGAGACCAACGAAGCTTAGGAGATGTACAGAGATGTAGATTTCTTAACTCTTGGGTTGGCTTGCAACCATGATTGTAATACTGCTAGGTCTCAGGAATTTGGCCCAGATGAGGTTGAAGGGAGGATCTCTGAGTGTTTTGCACTGCTAATGGTTATGCTGGCTGGGAATTCTGGGAGTTGTAGTTCTCACCCACCTTGAGAGGATCTGGAGGAAAAGTTGAGCGAAGAGAACTAGGGAGTTGGTCACATCACTGCAACTTCTGGTCTACCGCAAAATGAGACCCATGTCTCCATCCACATCTTTCTTTCTTCTCCTTCTTCCCCACGGAAGAAGAAAACCCACCACAGGTCCTGATTGTAAACCACGTGGGACCTAGTACCATCCAGCAGAGTAACTCCAACCAACTGCGAGGTCACGTTCTCCAAAAACATGTCAAAGGTCAGTCTGGGACTTTTGAAGGCCAATGAATGGAGCCGTCTATACTCTACCGTCCTTGTTCAGGTTAAGGTGGAAAGCCACCACAGAACAGGCTGTGTGGTGTGTGATGTCTGGTTCGGGGGTAGCCTAGTGTGTAAAAATCCAGAGTTTCAAGCTGACAAAAAACAGTTGATGTCACAAATTCCCAACTTGTGAGTCTGGACGTCACAAATTCCCAACTTGTGAGTCTGGATGTCACAAATTCCCAACTTGTGAGTCTGGACATTACAAATTCCCAACTTGTTAGTCTGGACGTCACAAATTCCCAACTTTTGAGTCTGGATGTCACAAATTCCCAACTTGTGAGTCTGAGGACTAGTGTTATGACTCTGGAACATTCTGTTTCCCACAGCAGCATTCTGGAAAGACCTATAAGGAAAAGGAATGGGGAAGGAAAAGGGGTGTAAATATACATCAAAGTCTTAAAAGATGCAATCTTTTCTTATGACCGAGAGGGAAGACAATCGGGGTCTCTTAATGGAATTTCTGGCAGGAGACAGCGTCCTTTGCAGCGCTGGTCTTCCTTCCTGCTGCTGGTGGACCCACAGAAGAAGCTCCACACCCCCGTGGCATTTATCACACCCAGGTTTCTTTTTCTCACCCAGGGCCCGTTGAGAGCATGGGTGGATATCGGAAGCAGCAGCCCGTGACTCACTCAAAGAAGGCAGGAAAGCCGAAATAACCGCAACTGTCAGTTATCAGTCAAGCTCAGAAGGATCGGCTTTCACCAAGAGGCTGAGATACAGGAGAAGAGAATTTGGCAGACTGGGTGTAGGGAAGTGGCAGAGACTCTGGGGTTACGCTGTGGCCCCTGAACGAAAGGGCCATCTACACTGTCCCAGAACAAGACTCCCACTTTCTACTGGATGCAGCCAAGGCCATCTTAAGTCTCTCTCACAGGGACGCGGAGGGATCAGGGGGCTAAGATGCTGAGCTTGTCCATCAGAAAGGTCGGCAGTTCGACGGTTCGAGTCCCTAGCGCCGCGTAACAGAGTGAGCTCCCGTGACTTGTCCCAGCTTCTGCCAACCGAGCAGTTCGAAAGCACGTAAAAAGTGCAAGTAGAAAAATAGGAACCACCTTGGGTGGGAAGGGAACAGGGTTCCGTGCCCCTTCGGCGTTGAGTCATGCCGGCCACATGACCACGGAGATGTTTCTGGACAGCGCTGGCTTTTTAGCTTTGAAACGAGGATGAGCATCGCCCCCTAGAGTTGGGAATGACTAGCACATATGTGCAAGGGGAACCTTTACCTTTAAATCTCTCATGGTGGCCAGGCAGAAGTTTCTAAGATGCCTACAAGCAAGGAGATGGAAATGTTCCTCTCTCCCATCACTGTTACATCACAGCTTGTTCCCAACACAGAGGTAGCATGGGGTCTTCCATATTAATACTCCCGAATAAGCCACAGCCACCTTGTACAGGCAGCCCCCCACTTACAACAGCTCATTTAGTGACCATTCAGAGTTACAACGGCACTTGAAAATAAGGGACTTAGCCCCATTTTTCACACAATCACGTGACCCACACATTCAGACGCTCGGCAACCGACTCATAGTTAGGACGGGTACAAAACCCTGGGGTCACGCCAACCCCCTTTTGCGGCCTTTTGTGGCCAGCAAGATCAGTGGGGAAGTCAGCTTCACTTCACATCTCTGTTACTAACTCCACAATGGCAGTGTTTCGCTTAGCAACTGTGAGAAGAAAGGTTGTAAAACAGGGCAGAATCCATCTAAACAACGCTTCGCTTAGCAACAGAAATTTAGGGCTGAAAATGTGTGATCGTGTGTCAAGGTACCAGTTGCACCATTCTAGGGGATCTGCTGTATTTTCGAACGGTGGGGCCAAACTCACCTAACCCATGACTCGCTTAGCAACAGAAATTCTGGGGTGGTTGTAAATCGAGGACCAACTGTATTTATCCAAGCCCCGGTGCCTTTCCCAGCATGCATTTGGCTGGGTTCAGAAGAAGGGACAAGGGAGGACCTCCTGACCATGGATGGCACTAGGTGGCAGCTAGAGATCCCGATTCAAAGTCCCAATGCTCAGCGAGGGCCTGAAGGCCCTTGCTCCCCCCTCCTCCAGCCCCCCTTCCTTGCAAGGAAACGGTGAGGTGGACGTTAACAAAAAGGACACCACATCCGGATCTATATGGGAAGTCGAGAGTGGCACGTGGTGAACAGGAAGTGCATGAATCAACCGATCTTTCTCCTCTTTTCTTAATGGGTTTGCAACTCAAAGGCCTCATCTTGTTTCTCTCCCGGGGCAGAGAGAACAGTTAAAGAGTCATAACAGGTTGGTCCAAGGCACCTAGAGACTGGGAGATGGTGAATTCTGGTACCATTTTAGGCATGAAAGCCAGCTGGGTGACTTTGGCCTGGGCAACTTTGGGCCAATCACCAGGACAGTGAGTTCTAGTCCCGCTTTAGCCATGAAAGGCATCTGGGTGACTTTGGGCCAATCACTAGGAGCCAGTGAGTTTTAGTCCTGTCTTAGGCATGAAAGCTGGCTTGGTGACTTTGGGCCAATCACCAGGAGACAGTGAATTCTAGTCCTGCTTTAGCCATGAAAGGCAGCTGGGTGGCTTTGGGCCAACAACCAGGAGCCAGTGAGTTCTAGTCTTGTCTTAGGCACGAGAATCAACGGGGTGATTTGGGGCCAATTACCAGGAGCCAGTGAGTTCTAGTCCTGTCTTAGGCACTAGGGCCAACTGGGTGACTTTGGGCCAATCACCAGGAGCCAGTGAGTTCTAGTCCCAACCTCTAGCCTAGTGTATTCTGAAGCAGATAGTATCTTCAGGGTACCTCATGCCTGCTTGGGATCTGAGTGAAGACACTGGGGCTAAAAACTAGGAGACTGGAGAGTTCTAGCCCTCCCTTAGGCAAGTAGACCTTGGCTCAGTCCCTCTCGCTTAGTCTTTGGTGGAAGAAGAAGAAGAAAAGGGTCAACCCCTTCCAAGAAAACTGCACGGCCATTCAAAACTCCCCCTCCCCATTTGCTGGGAGAAAGTACTAAAAGCCCCTTGCGGAGGGGGGGGGGGGGAGAGAAGCAAAGCCCGGAGTTGCAGCGGGAGCTCTCCAGCTTTCGCGGAGCGCAGCGCAAGGCTTAGAGAGCCTCTGGCGCGCCCGGGCAGCGCTGCGCAGTGCCGGCGCGGGGTGGGGAGCGGGCGGGCGGCGCTTGTGCTGGCTGGGAGACCCCCTTGCCGGGCCGGGCCGGGCTTCTCGCGAGAGGGGCGGCGCAGCCCCAGCCGGAGGAGGAGCCGCGGCCGGGCTGGCCGGAGAAAGAAAGCGGGACGGGCGGCCGAAGCGCGGTCCGGGCAGCGGGACCGGCCAGAGGTGAGCGGGGATGCCGGGTGCAGGTGGGCAAGGGGATCGGCCAGGCCAGCGGGATGGGGGATGCGGCGGCGGCAGCTCCTTCCTCCTCCGCGCCCACGTGGGCGCATCTTTGCAAGATGCCTTGCTTTGCGCCAGCTTCTTCCCCTTGGATTCCCTCTCCTGGGCGCGCACTGTGGCTGGATCGGAAGCCGAAGCCGCGCTGCCAGCCGGCCGGAGGGAGAGAGATGCGCAAAAGGACTTCCGCGGGCGGCAGCTTGGAGATGCCCCCTGCCTGCCTTCGCCATCCTTGTCTAGGCTTTTTCTCTCCCTGCGCAGGAGCGGCTGCTGGCTGGGGAGGGCATCTCCATGCCTCCCCTCTCCCCATCAGGCCCAGCTGGTGGCCAGCTGGATCTGGGGAGGGGGATGCTCCCTGCCAGCATCCCTCCTGGGCTGGGATGAGGACAGATGTGTCGTCATCTCAACCAAGGGATGATGCTTGGTGGACATGTTGCGATGCTTCATGACACTTGGCTGTGTGAGGTGGTTGTGTCTTGGGGTGGAGCCCTGGGGTACAAAGCTACCTTGTGATAAAATACAGGAGGAGAGGTCGAGCCGTGGTCTCTCCCCTTGCTGGTGAAAACACAACCCTGGTTAGGATTGGAGTGGCCGGAAAATAAGGTAAAGGTTCCCTTCGCACATCTGTGCTAGTCCTTCACGACTCTAGGGGGCGGTGCTCATCTCCGTTTCAAAGCCGAAGAGCCAGCGCTGTCTGAAGATGTCTCTGTGATCATGTGGTTGGCATGACTCAACGCCAAAGGCGCATGGAACATTGTTCCCTTCCCACCAAAGGTGGTTCCTATTTTTCTACTTGCATTTGAACTGCTAGGTTGGCAGAAGCTGGGACAAGTAACGGGAGCTTGCTCCGTTACGTGGTGCTAGGGATTCAAATCGCTGAATTCCCAACCTTCTTATCAACAAGCTCAGCGTCTTAGCCCCTGAGCTACTGCTTCCATCCAGTTTGCCCATCGTGTTAAGCCATTTCTTGCTTGTAGCCTTGTACCCTGAGCATGCCACGATTTCCGAGGTAAGGTCTTAAAGCTCCAAATTATGTTTTATAAACCTGGCCAGCTGGCTCCCCATAATTGTGTGCTACCCTGAAGCACATGGTGGCTTAATATAACACTGTCTTTTGCAGCTCACAAAGAACAGACTTTGTGGTGGGAAACGAAAGTTCCAACTGGGGTGCCAATTTTGGACGATTGAGGAATTCTGGAAGTCCACGTGTCTTAAAATGGAGCAGGTTGGACATCCTTGGGTTAAACCAGCTGTGTCTCTGGCTGAGAATGTTGATTTCTTAGTCTTGGGCTTTTGGTGGTGTGCATAAATATTTCAGGAAACGAAAAGGAGGAAGTCTATAGAGCTCATTCTAGGCTCTTCCTGCAGAAATGGGATACACAACGCAGCTGTAATGCTCCGTGCGCCTTTGGTGGGGCAGAGGTTGCTTCATTGCACTTCCTGTCCCCTTTGTACATGGGTGGGGGGGTTGTGACAGCTCTCCTTTTTGGGGGCAAGAGGGAATGATCAAGCGTAAAGCTGTAGGTGCCTGGATATCTTCATCCTGTCTTGGAAGACTTCAGTTGATGTTCTGAGTGGCTTGGATCTTCAGCGCTTAGGATACTAGGAATAGTGTCCCGGAGAACAGAAAATTGGAGGAAAGCTAAGTGGATCCCTTAGCTCAGAGTGGATCCCTTAGCTCAGGGTCTCCAACCTTGGCATCTTTAAGACTGGCCCTTATTCTCATTGTACAAAATAAATACAGCAAAATATATATTTGGAACATTAATAAGGTTCGAGGCTTAGAGGAGGGGTCCCCGACCTTTCAGACCTCAGGGACTACTAAATGCATAATTTTAAATCCCGCAGACCATTCATGGGAATTTTAAAAAAAGATAAATAGTATTTAGTGCAATATAAAAAATGCAAATGATTTTTCTGCAGACCACCAAAAAATTTTCATGGATCACCAGTTGGTGACTGCTGGTTTAGAGAGCCAATTTGGTCCTAGTGGGGAGACTAATTGGGAGATGGTGAGTTCTAGTTCAGCCTTAGGCATGAAAGCCAGCTGGGCGACTGGTCCAATCACCAGGAGAAGGGGAGTGCTAGTTCAGCCTTAGGCATGAAAGCCAGCTGGGGGATTGGGCCAATCACCAGGAGATGATGAGTTCTAGACCCCCACTTAACCATGAAAGTTGACTGGGTGGCTTTGGAGCCAATCACCAGGAGACAGTGAGTTCTAGTCCTGCTTTAGCCATGAAAGCCAGCTGGGTGACTTGGGGCCAAATCCCATTTTCTCCATCCAACCCTTTTCACAGGGTTGTTGTAAGGAGCATCAGATATGTTCGCCACCTGGAGTTACTTGCAAAAAGAATGAAGGCGGGATACAGGTAAATACATAAGAGTTAGGGGACAATGTCTCCATTGTGACATCATTCAGTCCCTGGCCTGACACCTCATTATGGCTTGTGTCAGTCGTCTTAGTTGAAGACACAAGGCAAATTAAAATGCATGGCATAGAATCCAATCCTGGGTCTCGGTGTTTTTACACCTTTGGCAAATTTCTGCTCCAGTTTATTTGCCCACCCGCCTCCCAAATCCAATTTACATCACTAAGTGCAAATGCCCTTTGCAGACCTGTGATGTGTTTCCAACTTCTCTGGGGAATGAATGAGAAAAGATCTTACTTCTCTCCCTGTGGCTTTCTGTGAAGCAAACGCTTTTTGATTCATTTGAGTTTGCCCAGGATACCAAATCATTGCTTGCTTGCTCTGCTTTTGCTTGTTGACAAAAATCCCCACAGTCCTCCTCAAATTCTATTTTTAATGTGCAACCACTTATGAGTCACCTCAGGTTGGCCCAAGCCTTCTGGGGGGATGGAATCCAATTTCTAGCCAAGGAGGTTGCTTTGGCCAAAAGTGGCCAGTTGATTATGTCCATGGATCTCTTGAATGGGCCCCTGTCCATCCTGCAGTAGAACATAGGACATCATCAGAGTTGGAAGGGGCCTTGGAGGTCTTCTAGTCCAGCCCCCTTCTCAAACAAGAGACCCTATACCATTTCAGAGAAACAGCTGTCCAGTCTCTTCTTGAAAACCTCCAGTGATGGAACATTCTGGAAGCAAGCCGTTCCACTGGTGAATTGTTCTCCCTGTCAGGAAATTTCTCCTTAATTCTAGATTGCTTCTCTCCTTGATTCGTTTCCATCCATCACTTCTTGCCTCGCCTTCTGGTGCTCTGGAAAATAAGTTGAGCCGTTTCGTCTTCCTGAAGATTCCCCAGTCTGTGCAATGCACATTTAACCTACCTTTGGCTTGTGGGCCATGGAAATTTCATTGTTCTAAAAACAAGCCCGCTGTCGGATGTTAAATTTGGCCCTTGGCTCCTTTTTCTGCCTGAGCCAGGAAGGGCGTCTTAACCCGTGACTTTGCACTCTTTCGAACAATAACCGTGCAAGGAAGAGCCCCCTCCAAAATCTCGGGTCTGTGATGCATCAAGACTTCTTCGTGTGTTGTTGATTTTCACATTAGGGCGAAATCCAGAGATGCAATCAGGGCGGGACTCGTTCCCAAAGCAAACGCACCATTTTCTACGTTTGTTTACATGTTTCCCCCTTCCATCACATCCCGAAAAGAGCATTTCCCGTGTCTGCTTTGCTTCCTGTCAGATTCCACAGTTGGAATGTTGCAGGAACTCCAGCCCATTTGAGAAGCTGCAAGACACACCCTCCAGAAAGCATTCCCGATTATTCTGCTTTACCATACTTTTCGGAATATAAGACGCACCAAGGTTTTGAAGAGGCAAATTTTAAAAAAAAAGTTTTTGCACTCTGCAAACCTCCCAAAAACGGCTCAAAAAATGGCCCATTTTTCGCTCATTTCTGCCCTCTCCAGCCCCCAGGAGCTCTCTGGAAGCCTTCTAAAGGCTATGAGCCATTTTGGTGAAGGGGCAGGGTTTCGGGAGGGAAAGAATTGCTGTATTCAGTGTATAAGACACACCCAGATTTTCGCCATGTGACGGCGAAGCATGTGAGTCACTTTTGATGTGGAAGGAAAATGTTGTTATTATTTGTGGAGAAGGTTCCTTATCTTGGAGATCTGGTTGATTAAAACAAACAAACCTAGAAACATTTTGTGGTGTTCTCTGTTTTGGCGGAAGGGCCTAAGAAATCAGGACTCCAGAACCAGCTTTTGAAACAAATATCTGGACTTCCAACTATCCCAGGTTTTCAAGGAACAGTGCCAATATTTTTCTGATGCCGCAATGCTTGGTAAGAATGCAGGAATGAACTAACTGTCTCCTGCATACTCCAGTCCCCTTTCGCTCCTCTTTTATTCCTTATGGGAGGAGCCATTCATCGTCCACCTGTGGCCTCACTCCCAAGTCAACCCCTGTTCTTTAGCTGTTCTGGCAACTCTGTGCATGCGCACACTGGGAACAGGCTCCAGTTGTTCGTCTGCCTCACTGATCTCTGGCTCCGAAGGCAGCTGATAACTGGCATATGGCTCTGGCCCCCTCTCTGCCTCTGACACAGAGCCCTCATCCGAGCCTTCCCCAGACTCCAGGACTGGCCCAGGTTCCTCCCCAACCTCCTCAGTGTCCGAATTGGCTGCCAGCTCTGCTGCCTGCTGTCGGGCCACAATAAACAGAAACTTCCAAACTCTGTTGATTGTATCTAATTCTGGACTCATACGTTCATCGGCTTGCCAGCCAAGAGATTTCAAAACAGGAGAGAAACAGCGTAGAAACGGATGAAATTGGTCCTGAGTAATCCAATTTGTGCCAATCGTGTTTACCGAGGGGGAAAGGTTATCACATTATCTCCAGAGGGGAAATTCACTTTTGTGCGAAGTAGCTCTGAAAAGAATTGTCAGTAAAAAAACAGGGAAACTCAGATAACGGAAAATTGCCAGAGGGAAAGAGAGAGAGAGATGAACTTTGGAGAGGTGGGTCAACCCAGAATGGGGAAAAAAATCAATTCTGGATTAGGGTGAGAGTGTCAGAGCGATAATACCACACGTGCGATGCTTTAATACAAGTTTTATCTACAATGGTGTGAAATGGGTTCTGCTCTATTTTGCCTTTTGTTTTTTTGGCCCACCTTTTAAAATTTCAGGTGTGCTGCAGGTTGAAGTAGACAGAACAACCAATAGATGAGATTCTCTGCTTCTCTGGGTCTAACTGGGGGATCCATGGTACTCTCTGATCTTGCTGTTTTCATGCAGACGTTTCACTACCCAGCTGGGTCGCATCATCAGTGCAGCACTGAAGATGTTACCGATAAAAGAGAATATTTATAGTCCAGGGTTGAACTGTGGTGTCCTCAATGCTCTCTAAATTTGCTGGTTTTCTTGCAGACGTTTCATTATCCAACTAGGTAACACCATCAGTGCTAGAGGGGTATGAGGTTTGTGGAGTGAAGAAAGAGAAGAGGAGGAGGGAATGACTGTGGTCATTTGGTGCTCTCTGAGCTTGGTGGTTTCTTGCAGTCGTTTCATTACCCAATTAGATAACACCATCAGTGCTAGAAGGACGTGGGGTTTGTGGAGTGAAGAAAGAGAGGAAGAGGAGGAGGAACTGTGGGGTCCTTGGTGCCCTCTGAACTTGGTGATTTCTTGCAGACGTTTCATTACCCAGTTAGGTAACATCATCAGTGCTAGAAGGACGTGGGGTTTATGGAGTGAAGAAAGAGAGGAGGAGGAAGAAGAGGAGGAGGAGGTGGTGGTGGTGGTGGTGGTGGTGGTGGTGGTGGTGGTGGTGGTGGAGGAGGAGGAGGAGGAGGAGGAGGAGGAGGAGGAGGAGGAGGAGGAGGAGGAGGAAAATGACTGTGGGGTCCTTGGTGCTCTCTGAGCTTGGTGATTTCTTGCAGACGTTTCATTACCCAGTTAGGTAACATCATCAGTGCTAGAAGGGGAAGCATTCAGAAAGCAAACTCACTTCCTTCTAGCACTGATGATGTCACCTAGGTGGGTAATGAAACGTCTGCAGGAAAACCACCAAGCCCCTAGAGCATCAACCACTCCACTGAAGATGTTACCTAGCTGAGCGAGGAAACGTCTGCACAAAAACAACCGAACCAAAGAACAACAAGAGCTCCTCACATAACCAACCTTCTCCACTTCTCCAGAATCCCATCTGATGTCTTTAAGGTGGTGAGACTGCAGAAGTCCGGCCTGCTCTGTTATTTTCTCTTGAACAATGTTTGCGAAAAAGAACGCTCACGTTGTCTTTGGTACCCCCTGCAGGTTGCGACAATCCCACCGAAGCCATGTTGGAGTCCAGAGGTTTTTCGTCGAGTTGGAGATGAGTTCGGTGAGGAAGCAGCTGAAGACCCCACCTGGCAGCATGACCAAGGCCCGCCTTTTCCGTCTCTCGGTGGCCCTCGGCTCCATTTTCATGATCCTGTTGATCATCGTGTATTGGGACAATGTCGGGACCACCCATTTCTACCTCCACACCACCCTCTCCAGGCCTCAGGGGGTGCTCCCCACGGCGGGGAAGGACAACCCAGGTGCTCTGCTGGAGATGGATGACTTTTTGGAGGACCTTTTGAATTCCAACCTGAAGAAGAGCGTCGATGCGGGCAGGAAAGCCGAGAAACCGAAGCCTCCCTTGCGTGCGTCGAGCAAACCAGCAGGGGCCAGCAACTTGGAGGAGAACGTCAGAGGCTACGACTGGCCCACTCGGGAGGCCAACACGGGGCTGGACCAAGCAAAGGTGCAGAAGGAGAGACGGCAGATGCTGCAGGGCTGGTGCGCCAATTCCAGCTTCTCCTTCCCGACCAAGGAGAGGACCTTCGACGACATTCCCAACTACGAGCTCAACCACCTCATCGTCGATGACCGTCACGGCATCATCTACTGCTACGTCCCCAAAGTGGCCTGCACCAACTGGAAGAGGGTGATGATCGTCCTGAGCGAAAGCTTAATGGATCAAGGCCTCCCCTACGTCGACCCTTTGGACATCCCCCGCGAGAACGTCCACAACACCAGCACCCACTTCACCTTCAACAAATTCTGGCGCCGCTACGGCAAGTTCTCCCGCCACCTCATGAAGATCAAGCTCAAGAAGTACACCAAGTTCCTCTTCGTCCGGGATCCTTTCGTCCGGCTGATCTCGGCCTTCCGGAGCAAATTTGAGCTGGCCAACGAGGAATTCTACCGCCGCTTTGCCATCCCCATGCTCAAGCTCTACGCCAACTACAGCAGCCTGCCGACGTCGGTGAGCGAAGCCTTCGAAGGTGGCTTCCGCGTCTCCTTCTCAGACTTCATCCAGTACTTGCTGGACCCTCGGACAGAAAAGTTGGCCCCTTTCAATGAGCACTGGAGGCAGGTGTATCGCCTGTGTCACCCCTGCCAGATCGAC
The DNA here is from genome assembly GCF_964273705.1 of Natrix helvetica. Classification (NCBI taxonomy): domain Eukaryota; kingdom Metazoa; phylum Chordata; class Lepidosauria; order Squamata; family Natricidae; genus Natrix; species Natrix helvetica. The sequence continues at coordinate 2,535,283 of NC_138557.1, forward strand.
TATGACTTTGTTGGCAAGCTGGAGACCTTGGACGAAGACGCCACGTACCTTTTGCAGCTTCTCAAGGTGGACCATCTTCTCCACTTCCCTCCCAGCTACCGGAACAGGACAGCCAACAGCTGGGAGGAGGACTGGTTTGCTAAAATCCCCATGGCCTGGCGACAGCGGTTGTACAAACTCTACGAGGCTGATTTCGTACTTTTCGGCTATCCGAAACCAGAAAACCTGCTCAAAAACTGAGGTGGAGGAGTGTTCCCCCCGAATCCCAAAGAATCCTCCTTATTTGATGTCCCCCAAATCAGGGCGTCCCCAATTCCCAGGTTGCAGCCCGGGACTGGGCCACAGCCTGTTCGGAACTGGGTCGCATGAGTAGAAGGTGGGTGTGCACACGCAGCTCGATTTGCGCGAGCGGTGGGGCGCTCCCTTGCTCGTGTGAAGCTCCATTTGGAGCGGCAGGTGCCCCCACCCCTCGCACAAACGTAGCTTGGCAAACGCACATGATTACCTGTTGCTCGTGCCTGGAGCTTCGTGTGCAAAGGCCCGCCGTTCGCACAAACGGAGCTTCACAAGTGCTCGCAAGGGCCCGTCGCTCTGTGCAAATGGAGCTTCCCATGTGTGTGTGTGCAAGAGCCCGCTGCTCATGGAAAGGGAGCTTCACGCCGCTCGTGCCAAGTGAGCTGCTCACACAGAACCGTTTCCTCTCTCCCCTCCCCCAGCCCGCAAAGCTGGAAAGGTTGGGGACCCCTTCCCCTAATAACAAGGTCGCTCCAGATTGACCCTCCCCAAGTGTCCCTTTTTCTACAGCCTTTTACAGGTTGCCCGGTGGCCAGCTCCTGAAACCTTCTGCAGAAAAGTTTTCCCCAAGCCTCTCTTGGGTTTTTCGTCCAGTGCGGCCTCTTTATGTTTGCGGTTGTGTTACCGATCCGGTGGATTCCGCCACTGCTGTTCTATGTCGATGCTTTTTTTCTTGGTGCGTTTAAAACAAATGGGAAGAAAGAATTAATATATTAAAAAAAAGATATTTAACACGGAGCCTGCCGTGGGAAGGAAGAACGAAAAAATGTGTCCTCTTATGTTGCTTCTGTTCAACCTGCCCCCCACGCCCACCCCTTAACCCCGGCCCGGAGGGTGGGATGCGGTGAAAAAAAATGCTGCGCGTTCAGAGACCCGGCTGGTAAAGCAGCAGACGGATCCTTGGTTGCAGTTGTGTGTATTTATTTATTTACCTACCTTACTTACCCTATTTTTCGGACTATAAAGACGCACCAGTGTATAAGACGCACCAAGATTTCGAACAGGTAAGTAAGAAAAACTTAGTTTTTATCCTCCCCGGCCTCCAGGAGCCACCCGCAGGCTTCAGCAGGGCTGAGGGGAGAAATGGGCCATTTTTTGCCTGTTTTTTCACAAAAATGGGATGCGGGGGAGGGGGACCTTCAGGAGGCCAAAAATGGCTGTATTTGGTGTATAAGACGCACCAACATTTCCATGCTCTTTGGGGGGGAACTGCATCTTATACTCCGAAAAATACGGTACCTTATTTACTTACCTTCCTTACTTATTTATTTCCTGCCATTGTTTTTTACAAATAACCCAAGGTGGTGAACATATCCAAGACAGCTTCCTCCTCCTATTTTCCCTACCACAACAACCCTGTGAGGTGGGGTGGGCTGAGAGAGGAGGACTGGCCCAAAGTCACTTAGATGGCATTCATGCCTGAGATGGGACTAGAACTCACCGTCTCCTGGTGATTGGCCCAAAGTCATCCAGCTACCATACTTTCGTGTCTAAGGTAGGACTAGAACTCACTGTCTCCTGATGATTGACCCAAACTTGCCCAGTAGGCTTTCATGGCTAAGACAGGACTAGAACTCACCGTCTCCTAGTCATTGGCCCAAAGCCACCCAGCCAGTTTCATATATATATATTTGTCATTAAAAAAAAAAACCCATACAAATATGCCAAAAGTTTTATTTTGAAAGGTGTTTGGAAAAGACCGCAGGGGAAAAAAATCATTAACCAGGTTCACTGGCCTTCTAAACCATGGCTTCATCTATATTTTGGCTATAAACCAAGTGTAAGAAAAAGCACAGTATGAAGTGTGCAGATGTACTTTGCAAGAGACCACTGTCTCGGGCCACAATTGCTAGTGAAGAGCCCATCCTAGTTAAGGTTCTCTCTAACTTGAGTTTCAGTAAACCATCCCATGATCTTTAAGCCTCTCTCCCAGGAATTGTTGTGACCTCCCCTGTTTACAGCTTTGTGGAATCCTGGTCTACAGAAAAATACAAGCAATGATTCTTTGGGGGCAACCAATCTTTAAGGTGAGGTATCTGATCAAAGATCTGCAGAAGCTGGGATTTTAGAAGACCCCAACACCTGTGAGATAAACCCCCTGCCCCAATAGCCACTGGATATCTCAGCCATTAAAGACCCATCTTAGAATAGAATAGAATGGAATGGAATGGGATAGAATAGAATAGAATTCTTTATTAGAATTAGTGTACATAAGTAGTGTACATAAAAAGACAAGATACATTCATCAAGAACCATAAGGCACAACACTTAATGATAGTCATAGGGTCCAAAGAAGCAATCAGGAAACAATATCAATATAAATCGTAAGGACACAAGCAGCAAAGTTACAGTCCTGCAGTCATAAGTGGGAGGAGATGGGTGATAGGAACGATGAGAAGACTAATAGTAATAGTAACGCAGTCTTAGTGAATAGTTTGACACTGGTGAGGGAATGATTTGTTTAGCATTTGTTTAGCATCTTGGAATGCGTTGGCCGTTTTAAGTGCATTCCTTTCAACACTTGCAATTTCACATACGTAAAAATTGCACAGAATTTGGAATTCACAAGCGTCCCCCTTCTTCCTTCGTTCTTCCCCCCTCCCCATTTTGTGGAAGGAGACCCCAAATCTTCCTCCTGCATATCTCTGGAGCCAAAAGAACTAGATTCTTCATAGGTCCTTAGCTGCTCCAACTCTCCGCAGCTGATAGTAAGACCTGCCCTTCTGGCATTTGCAACTTTGCTTTGCTGCCAAAATCTGGAAAGTGTGACTCACCCCTGGAGAAAAACAAGGCAAGGGCCTTGTCAGGATTTTGCACGGAAAAGATAAACAAAGGCGGGGATTGCCAAAAAGCAATCCGAATATATTCATTTCTGACAGTCTTGTCATTTTTCGACATGAGGTAGAAGTGACTGGGAAGGAGCAGAGAGTGTGTGTGTGTTGTGGTGGTTTTCTTAAAGCAAAATTAGAGACGGTGCTTGGGCTAAGGAATATGCAATCAAAAGGCAAACGGACAATTTGTAATATCTTGGGTAGAAAAAGTCTGGAAATCCTCAAAGGGAACAACATGTTTCTGTGCATATCCATCGGTCTTAATTTTAAAATGTCTAACCAGAGAAACTGGGTGTTTTCCAGATCTTTCAAAGAGGCTTGGCCCTCAACCCTTCCATATTTTCAGGAATCAAAAATCATCAAAAATCCAGAAGATGTTCTCCTGAAGTTGTTCTTCGGGCCACAGGTGTGCATCAAGTGAACTCAAGACCTTGGGAGGTGGGTTGCTGGCCCAGTGAGGTCCTTTGGACCAAGGTTCCTCACCTGTTGAGACAAAGCAACAGGAAGGACCACCAGAACAAATTAAGAACCGAGAATCTTCTACCCATTCAATCTCCGAGCGAATATTTCAAAGTGGCTAGGTGAGATGCCTCCTCCAGGAGCATCCCAAATAAGCAACTGTCAAACATGAATGTTTACCTGGGGCCTCTAAGCACCATTCTTCGGGGGGGGGGGGAGAAGGAACCGTCTAAGGCATTTAAATCTTCCTCCCCTGGTAAGCCATCATCAACTTGGTCTATTGACTAAAATTGGTGAGGATGTTAGATATGTTGTGGTGGATGAGCCTAGACAAATGAAATATGGATTTTAGAAGAAGAAGAAGAAGAGGAGGAGGAGGAGGAGGAGGAGGAGGGAGGAGGAGGGAGGGAGGAAGAGAAGGAATAATTAAGGGGAGAGGAGATTTATAACGGTGTTAAACTGGGTTGTTTTCTTGCATCTGTTGGAATGCAGACATGAAGGTTTTGGAACAAGCCCTTGTTTGTACTCGATGTTTTCTGCCATGGAAATACAGGAGGGGTTGTAGAATGGCAAGTGAGCCAAAATGACACAAGGAAGCGTTGAACTAGGCCAACCGTCTGTGGGGGGGGGGGCGAGGGCTGTGAAAACAAGCTCGACGGGCGTTGACCTCAGCTTTCCCCAAAATATCCCTCTGGGATTTGCTTCCCCTTTAGAGCTACTGGTTTAGAGGAAAATGAAAAGGGGGTTTGTGAAAAGTCTTTACCAAAGGAAACTTCGAAGCATCTGGAAAAGAAAGAAGGGGAGCTTCTGAATGACATATTTACAGTGCCCATGTCTACTCTGGCCATCATGCTAACACAGGCGGGATTATTCACATGTTAAAAGATGACATCAGTGTTTTGAGGAGGTCAGCTTGTTCAGTGGCTTGTGATGGCTGGTGGCTACTGGATATTATCACATTTATGGAAGTCTTCTATAAATCTCATTTATCTAATTTAAAGAAGACCATAAGAGGCTCAGTGGCTAAGACGCTGAGCTTGTCAATCAGAAAGGTCAGCAGTTTGGCGGTTCGAATCCCTAGCGCCACGTAATGGAGTGAGCTCCCGTTCCTTGTCCCAGCTTCTGCCAACCTAGCAGTTCGAAAGCAGGTAAAAATGCAAGTAGAAAAATAGGAACCACCTTTGGAGGGAAGGTAACAGCGTTCTGTGCGCCTTCGGTGTTGAGTCATGCCGGCCACATGACCACGGAGACGTCTTTGGACAGCGCTGGATCTTCGGCTTTGAAACGGAGATGAGCACCGCCCCCTAGAGTCGGGAATGATTAGCACATATGTGCAAGGGGAGCCTTTACCTTACCTATAAATTTCTTCAATCTCATCAATGCAAGCATGTAGGTGCAGTTTCTCCTTGGTATCTGGGACCTATTTTCAATGCAAAGTATGTTAAAATATTTGCATATTTCTCTTTTGGGAATGTATGGTTCAATAACAGAGTTTCCTAAACTTCATGCAGGCAGGTGGGAAACTGCTAAAAGCAGTCAAAACACTGAGCAGAAAGAAGAAAACATCAATGGTTGAAATCAATGATTCTCAGCCTTGTCGACTTCCCGATGGGTGGACTTCCACTCCCAGGATTCCCCAGGGAGACACCCACTGTGGTTTGTTTCCAACTCTGGGACGATACGGGACTGAGATTTTAATTTGGCCTATCCTGAATCCGAGACACCAGCTGTGATGGGATGATCTTGCTCTCCTAACGTTTACATTTCCCCTCCCTAAGGCCAAAGGAGGTTAATTCAGGTCCTGTACCACCATTCCAGCTCAGACCATTTTCCAAGTGAAGCCATCACTCGCCTAAACGGAGTTTCTCAGCTGCAAAATATTTATGTTTGCTATATTAACATTAAACTTCCTCCAGGACACAATGAACAGAGGGCTGAGCTCAGCCAAGGGGATAAACAGAACGCTGGCCTTTTTGACTTTAGGGACAAAAATCCGTTTCTTTCTGCCTCTCCGATATGGGATTCCTTTAATATTTGCAAGATGCAGCTCAGCAGCCTAAATGTTTTCCTTTCAATAGGCACATAAATACATAATCTTAAAAGGAAACTTTGCGGAGGGGTGTAGCCCTTCTCTAATTCCCCTAGAAAAATTGCTTTCTACATTGTTGGCGTCCTCCTGCTCTACTCTCACGTCTTCCACTTAAAGACTATGTTGAAATCTCCTTGGTCTTCTCCTCCGTCTCCCTTTCTCCGGTTTGAGCCATGTAAATATCAAGAGAGAGGGCTGCTCCCTCCACACTTCATCATCTCACTTCTTCTTCCGGCAGCTTTTTAAGAAAGATAATATTCAGTTAAGACGCCTGGTCTTTTTCTGCAGCTAGGAAGACCAGCATGGTGAGAACTGCAGTCTGTTGGCCATTCCTTCGTTGCTCAGAGACAAGCCAGGGCTAAGTTTGAGGTGACAAGTTTTCCTCCCGGCTGCTTCGGATGGCAGATTCATGAATATCCTGGCATAGCTGTGTGAAATCTGCCGGGTGGAAAAACTAGCAGGGGGCTTAGGTAGCCAGAACTCTGCCAATTAGCGGAGCACCTCCATGTCTCACCACCAGAGGGCGCGTTTGGACAATATGTTCTTCTAGGAGAGTGTTTCTCAACCTTGGCGACTTTAAGTCCTGTAGACTTCAACTCCCAGAATTCCCCAGCCAGCTGGACCACGAAACCAAACATCAGTAATTTTACTATCCGATTTTATCAAGAGTGGTGTCTCTTCCTCTTGATTCTTTCCTCTTTGATGGCAGCTGACATGACGGTTGCTGTACCATCTTCCAATTTTGAGTGTGGGGCTTTCCGTGCGGATGCAGCTGCCCCGAGATATCAAACTCTCCAGGAGGCCACATTTGAGTCTCATGGGAAACCCATTTCCGTCTCTCGGCAAATAGCCTTTTAATGTCCTTGAGCTTTGTTTGCAGGGGAGCCAGTTAAGAGATGGATTAGAGTCAACATCCCAGCTTTTATCACCGGACGTTAACACATACCTGACAACTTCAGTGTTGTGTGTCACTTTCATTTCTTTCCAGGTCATTAGTCCCAGATTCTGGAGTTTCCATTCCTCGGTCTCTGGAGCGGCAGGGAGCTTGAGTGTTCGATTGGCATTTGTGCAAACACCTCCACCTCTAAGCATTTATCTTTTTTCATTAGCTCAGGTCTCCAGAGGGTTAGCAGGTGGAGAAGCTGTTATGTTTATTTGTTTATTTGTTTATGTCCTGCCTTTTATCATTTTTATAAATAATTCAAGGCACTGAAGACAACACAGTATTTCGTCTTCCTCCTATTTCCCCCAGCAAACTAACCCTGTGAGTTGGGTGAGGTGGAGACAGAGCGATTGGCCCAAAGTCACCCAGCCATCTTTCACGCCCAAAACAGAACCAGGAGTGACAACTTCTCGGTTTATAGCCCAGTGCCTCCGCTACTAGAACAAAGTCTAATTCATTAATGTTCAGAGTCGTTAGACTGTCTCCTCCAATGATGGTTGCAGCCCAACTGATTCAATCGTCCCATAAAAACCAACCCCCCAAAGCCACCATTAGCAGGCAGGGCAAAAGGGAAAACTCAGCTCTTTTCTCTCCTAAATTAAAAATAATAAAGGCCTTTATTTATATATATGCTCTCTACAATCTTGAGATGCCCTTTCTATAAAAACCAAGAAAGGTGCATGTAAGGAGACAGGGGAAGCATACATCACCAGCAGTTGAAAGCTTGCTTGTTAGCTGATGAGTTTATTGATGAAGATCCAGAGGGAAGACAGAGGGAGAAACGGCAGATATGTCCTCCCAGAAAGGGGATATCTATTTATTTATCTGTTACTGTGATTTGCACCGCTTCTGCAGACTCCAAGCGTCTGATGAATAATAAGCATGAGATTAACACACAAAATGTCAATAACAAAAAACAAGCAGTTCTTGAAATCTCACAATTCAAGCAGCAGGGGCTTCAGGGGAGCCTCAGTGCTACTCTGTGTAAGGTAAAGGCAAAGGTTCCCTTCGGACGTGCGTGCTAGTCGTTCCTGACTCTAGGGGGCGATGCTCATCTCCCTTTCAAAGCCGAAGAGCCAGCCCTGTCCGAAGACGTCTCCGTGGTCATGTGGCCTGCATGACTCAACTCCAAAGGTGCACAGAACACTGTTCCTTTCCCACCAAAGGTGGTCCCTATTTTGCTACTGTTTTCGAACTGCTAGATTGGCAGAAGCTGGGACAAGTCACGGGAGCTCACTCCGTTACGCGGCACTAGGGATTCAAACTGCCAACCTTCTGATTGACAAGCTCAGCGTCTTAGCCCCTGAGCCACCGCTTCCATCCAATTGCCCATCGTGTTAAGCCATGGCTTGCTTGCAGCCTTGCAACCTGGGCAGGCCACAATTCCTAGTTAAGGTCTTAAAGCTCCAAATTATGGTTTATAAACCTGGCCAGCTTAATATAACGAGTTCACCACGCTGTCTTTTGCAGATCACGAAGAACAGATTTTATTCTTCCATGGAGACGTCTTCAGACAGCACTGTCTCTTCGGCTTTGAAATGGAGATGAGCACCGCCCCCTAGAGTTGGGAACGACCAGCACATATGTGCAAGGGGAACCTTTACCATAACCGTAGTTGATATATAAGGTGATCTTAGACCAGACTACTGCAGCTGTGGTTGCGGCCATTGTTAGCTTCTTTTTGGGTTGTTAAGTCAGGTTCTTTTATAGCCGAGTTCACCGACCTCCCATGAGAAAGCATCTCAGGAAGGGAAGACAGCCAGCTCTTTTCCGAGGGGGAGAAGCTGAGAAGAGAAGCCACCTTCTTCTGGTACCTGCTCCTCATTTCCTTCGCCGATCTGTACAGGCTCCCCACAAAACAGTAGCAGATGGGGTTCAGGCTGGAGTTGGTGAGGCTAAGCCATTGAGAAAAAGCCCGCAGTTGCAAGACCAGTGGAGATGGCTCTTCATCCCTCAAGGACTTGGGGCTGTGGAACTCTATCCAGATGTCCACCAGGTAAAAGGGCAGCCAGGAAATGGCAAAGAGCAGGACTAAGGCGATGACCATTTGAGCAACCATCCGGCGGGTCTTCAGCCTGGAAGCCAGCAAGTTCTCCTTCAAGGCGCCGCCGTCTCTCAGGGTGCTGGTGGGCCTCCAGAGCCGACGGACGGTCAAGAAGCAGATGACCACGTTGAAGGAGACCGGCAGGCAGTAGAGAGCACAGAAGAGGAAGACATTGTAGCTTTGCTTGAGCTCTTCCCGGGCCCACACCTCACGGCAAATGGGGAACACCAACGGGACATCGTGGGCGCCCACCCCGATCTCCTCTGGTCGGTTGGTGAACACGAGGGGCATGCAGATGCCCGAAGAGAAGACCCAAATCACCAAGATGGTGTTCAAGATCTTCCTCCGGGTGAAGAAGGATCGGGCTCTCAGGGGGTTGTGTAGGCTGTAATAGCGATTCACGCTGATCACCGTCAGGCTGAGAATGCTGGCGGAGACGGAGAGAGCTTGGATGAATGGCGCCGCCCTGCAGAGCAAGTCTCCGTAGACCCAGGCCTTGTAGATCAGGTTCCCGGTCGTGATGGGCATACAGATGCAAACCACCATCAGGTCACAGATGGCTAAGTTGATCAGGAGGCTGCGGGTGGCATTCAGGCTGGGCATGGGCTCCCTCCGCTTCCGAGTCAGCATCCGGAGGGAGAGGACGTTGCCCACCAACCCCACCAAGAAGGACGCCAGGTAGAGGACGGCGAGGCTGAGGATGACCGGATCTTCGTCAAACAGGAAGAGCAGTTTCTCTACCTCGGCCCAAGCCAACCCGCGGCTCCCGTTGGGCTGCCCCGACAGAGGGAGGTTGGGTGGCATCGTCCACGGCTCCGGCTGGCTCCCGAGAACGGAGAGGTTCATAGCTGGTGGAGGCGACATGGGTGGGTGGGTGGGGAAAGAAAGGACGTGGTTAGGACCTGGGCGAGCTGAGAAGGAGCTAGTGAGGTTTGAGGGGGAAGAGCAGAGGTTTCAAGAAGAAGGGAGAGAAGGGAGGTTACTGCCCACGAGGGGGTTTTGTTTTTAAATGAAAAGGTGGGGCGTCAGCTAAGAAAGTGTAGCAAATCTTCCCATAAAGACCCCCGAAGTGAACGGTTTTTCTTCCTTCGGTGGACGGGAAGTTGCCTCCAGAAGTTGTGGGGGCTCCAATGCTGGAGGATTTTAAGAAGAACTTGGACGATTACTTGTCTGAAAGGGAACAGGGCTTCCTGCCTGAGCTGAGGGTTGGACTAGAAGACCTTCAAGGTCCCTTCCCACTCTGTTATTCCTTCCTTCCTTCCTTCCTCTAAAAGATCTTTCTTTCTTCGCTTTTCTCCTTCCTTCCTTCCTCTTTCCTTCCTCCCTCTTTCTGCAAAGTGTCATTATAATTTCACACTTCTTTTTTCTGACTTTCCCCAGCACAGAGTGATCTCACAAATGGACAGTTTGGAAGCCCCAGGATTGCAGCTTGTGAATCATTGATAAAATAAGAGGCTAAAATTCTTTTTCTTTCTTTCTTTCTTTCTTTCTTTCTTTCTTTCTTTCTTTCTTTCTTCCTCCCTCCCTTCCTCCCTCCCTCCCTCCCCTCCCTTTCCCTTCCTTCATCCTTCCTTCCTTCCTCTTTCTTTCTTTCTTTCTTTCTTTTTTTCTTCTGTCCTCCTTCCCTCCCTCCCCATCCTTCCTTCCTTCCTCTTCCTTCTTTCCTTCCTTCCCTCCCTCCCCTTCTTCCTCCCTCCCTCCCTCTCTCTCTCTTTCTTTCTTTCTTTTTCTCTTTCTTTCTCCCCCCTCCCCCTCCCTCCCCCTTCCTTCTTCCTCCCTCCCTCTTTCTTTCTTTCTTTTTTTTCTCTTTCTTTCTCTTTCTTTTTCTTTCTTTCTTTCTTTCTTTCTTTCTTTCTTTCTTTCTTTCTTTCTTTCTTTCTTTCTTTCTTTCTTTCTTTCTTTCCTCTCTTCCCACAACTACTAGGAACAGGAGGTGGGGAAGGCATCAGCCCTCTGAATTTCTTGAGGGGGAGGACAGGATCCAACTATTAGAATATTCTGTGCCTGCAGCCTCTTTCCAACTGCTAATCCATTATTTCCAAACAATAGCAGTAAACACTCGGCTGCCTGCCTGCCTGTCTCCTGAATTTCTCCCCTTAGAAAGAAATGAACTTACCTGGAGCAGCCGAGGGGACTGAGGAGGCTCACTGGAAGATGCCTGCAGCAAAACAACTGGGCTCCCTCATACGCCTTCCACACTTCCACAGTCCCTGGAGCACAGTAAACGCTCTTCACACATGCAAGTGACACCCCTCCCTACCCCCACCAAGCCGGTCATGATCTGCAGCCCTCCAATTTTGCCTCCCCACCCAGCAAATCATAATTTCCCACTTGGCCGTCTCGCCCTGCCACAGCTCACTCGGGCGGCAACAATTGGATGCACACAGAAACACTCACACGCAGCCCCCCCCTTCCCAGCACGCCTGTCCAAACGACCACAAAAAGATGCACAGGTTTTTAATGTGTGCCAGGAAAAGCCGTCATGAAGGTTATCTTATCTGTCTTGTCTCTCTTATTATCTTGTCTTCCGGAGACAGAATACCATTCACAATGCTCAGTTGGGACTCTCCTCCAACACTGCACACCTGAAGACACTTTCCTTGAACGCCCTAAGCCACAAATATAAATCCGTGGTGGGATTCAATTTTTTTTTGCTACTGGTTCTGTGGGCGTGGCTTGGTGGGCGTGGCATGGGAAGGATACTGCAAAATCCCCATTCCCTTCCAATCAGCTGGGACTCGGGAGGCAGAGAATAGATGCGGGCGGGGTCAACCAAGGGTGATATTTGCCGGTTCTCCGAACTACTCAAAATTCCGCTACTGGGTCTCCTTTCCTTTCTACTTTCCTTTCCTTCTCCCCTTTCCCCTTTCCCCTTTCCCCTTCCTTTCTCTTTCCTTTTTCTTTTCTTTCCTTTTTCCTTTCCTTCTCCCCTTTCTCTTTTCTCCTTTCTCCTATCCTTTTCCCTTCCCTTTCTCCTTTCCTTTCCTTCTCCCCTTTCTCCTTTCCTTTCTCCTTTCCTTTCCATCCTTTCCTTTTTGTTTTTTTCTTTCTCTCTCTCTCTTTTAATCCGGCATCTGCAACATATTGCTGGACATATTTTCAGGCTTTGCTCTGTTTAGGAAAAAGTGGTCATCACACAGGAGGGAGAGCGGAATGTGAAAATGCTGCTGGAGAATTATGAAAAGCTTCTGGGAAGTATTTTTATTTTTGGGGGGTGGGGGGTGGCGTGGCTGACCAAAGAGCTCAGCCTGGACTGTGAATCGTTTCATCTGTTTGATTGGCTGGGAAGTCTGGAGAGAGAATGCAAAATTCTCCCGCAAGCAGAGCGTGGGAAAGGAGCATTTAAGAGGAACAGGGGAAATTCTGCCACCCCCCTTTTCTGAGAGCCAATATGTTCTGACAGCTCATTTTTACTTCTCTGCGCTTTGAAATGTATTTGGCCTTCCTTTTTCTTCTTCTTCTTGCATCAGGGGCCCTTTTGGCCCTGCATCCCCACCCCCCCACCCCCTCCCTGCAATCCTCAGGCATTAGCATCACAAATTATTTCTTTAGCAGAGCTGAGAGCGAGAGCGAGAGCGAGAGCGAGAGCGAGAGCGAGAGAGAGAGAGAGAGAGAGAGAGAGCTGTGGAGGACTTGCTGGCCGGTGTCTGCTTTCCATAAGTGGTGGCCTTTTGCCTTCTGAAAAGGTTTTATCTCTGGGGGGAATAATAGCTATGGGGCGACCACAATGGCTGTCTTGTTTGACTGGATCAGAGGCCTGGCTTGGCTTGGAGATGTTTGCTTTTGAATTTAAGGGATAGGACGCCCAACGCCTGAATGGCTGGGTGGTTTATAAATAAAAACCATTCTCTTCTCCCCTCTCTTCTCCCTTCCCCTCCCTTCCTTTCCCTTCCCCCCTCTCTCCTCTAATTATTTTCTATCTATGTAATATATCATCTATCATTTATCTTCTGCTATACCTTTCATTCTCTCTCTCATCTATCTATCTATCTATCTATCTATCTATCTATCTATCTATCTATCTATCTACCTCATCTATCTATCTGTCTATCTGTCTATATCATCCATCTATCATATCTATCTATCTCATCTATCATCTATCTATCTATCTATCTATCTATCTATCTATCTATCTATCTATTTATCTCATCTATCTATATCTATCTATCTATCTATCATCTATCTATCATGTTTTCATCTATCCTCTATTGATTATCTCTATCTATCTATCTATCTATCTATCTATCTATCTATCTATCTATCTATCTATCTATCCTTATCATCTCTCTCTCCCTCTCATCTACCTAATTACAATTGATTGTACAGTTTTCAAAACCCGAAGTCCAACAGCTTCTCTCCTGGGAACTTGCAGAGATGAGGAAGAATCTGTTGACCAAGTATTCCTTTTAAGCCATCTCAATCTGAACTATCCGCTGAAGACAATTGCTCTCCTCCCCCCCCCCTCTCCCTCCCCCCCAGTTGATATGAGTTTAATGGACACAAGAGGAACATCCCATCTGATTCCTCCCCTTTCCCCCAGCTGGGCTCTGAGCAGAATCTGGCAGAAGGAGGAAGCCTGTGTATAGCAGGCAGGCAATTGCAGGCTTTATCCTCAGCCCTTGGAGAGAAGTTGTGGGAACGCAGCGATCTGGAATTCCTTTCGGATCTGATCAGAATCTTGATAGGGATGCAGTCCAAGAGTAAATGTCAATTACAATGGGAAAAATTAAAATTAAGAACGTGTTTCCTTTCTGCTTTGCTCTTCTCCAACTCCAATGACCAGTTTAGTCCATATCACTTTCCACTTGGCCAAGCTCCCATTATGAATGTAATCACTTCATCTGGACACAGCACAATGCTTTGACAAAAAGAGTAAAGATTTTCCAAACTGGAAAACAAGAACAAACCAACATTTTTAGAAGAAGTTGTTTGGCCACACAGCAACTCTTGCCCGGCCTTAGGCGTGAAAGTCAGCTGGGTGACTTTGAGTCATTCACCAGGAGATGAAGAGTTCTAGTCCTGCCTTAGGCATGAAAGCCAGCTGGGTGATTTTGAGCCAATTGCCAGGAGTCGGTGAGTTCTAGTCCTGCCTTAGGCACGAAAGCTGGCTGGGTGAGCTTGGCCCAGCCCATCTTGCTCAGCACTAAGAAGAAGAAACCCCTTCTGAAAAACCTTACCAAGAAAACAGCAGCGACTTCTCCAAGAATGAGCCATAACTGAAAAGGAGAGAAAAAGTTTGAATGGCCTTGTAATATTATTCCCAGCCTGCAGATGACGCCATTGGGCAATTTAAAAATGTCTTTATGGAAATAAATAAATCTGACAATTCAACCAGTGAACCAGGATTTCCCAGAAGAAAGTCACTTCATTTCTTCTTTTCCCATCCTTGTCCAATTGGCACCATTTGTGGTGAAGTAAAAGAGAGGTCCAAAAAAAATCCAACTTCCTACCATCTGAATTTCTCCTGCTCTCCTTGATTAGGTTCCATTCCTTCTCCTAAATCTCATTTTTTTTTAAATCTTCCCAGGGTTCCAGAAAACCTATCCTTCTAATTTTTGTTGTGAACCAGAGACTGGGCTGCCATTTGTCAGAAATGGTGTAGGGTCTCCTGCTTGGGCGGCGAGGGGGAGGGTTGGACTAGATGACCTACAAGGTCCCTTCCAACTGTTAAATTTCTGTGATATCCTTCACATAGCCAATGAAGACCTTGTTAATCCTAACTCTCTCTTGCTGGTTGAGTTAAAAACCTTTCCGCCCCATCTCAACATACCTGTCCTTGTAATCTTTTTTTCATCATATTTACACTCCTGTCCTTTGTAGCCACCGAAATATATATAGGACAGGACAGGTGGGCAGACAAAGGCACACCTGTTGGCAGGCCAGGTTCTCTTTGCACAGGTTGGATGCTGGAGGATAAATGATATTTGCTTTGTTCCGCCGAGTGAGATATCTCCCCGAAACCTTGGCGTGGTTCCTCTAATCACAGCGTCAACTCAAAGATCCGGAGTACAGGATGACAAAAGCGGCTGTGTATTCTCTCAAATTATCAGTGACTCTGGCATTTTAGTCCTAGTAGTTAGACTCAGCTATAATTATACACCAACGATGAGGAGCCAACCCAGAGAAAACTAACTCAACCCAAAGCTTCGATTGGCAGATTTTTCCTAGTCTTGAGCAATCATTAAAGAGAATCCCCTAATCCTGGAGATTAAGGACTTGTGTGAGAAGACGCCTTTTGTAGCCGGGAGTCTGATTTCCCCCCCAGAATTGCTTAAAAATGGTATGTGGGAATTAATATAATGCCCTCAGGGGATGCATTTGGGCCTCACATCGAAGGTGTATTATCTCTAAACTGTTTAGAGATGGTGGCCAAAATTGTTTGAGCTTTGCAGTAATAATTGGACGGAATAGGCAACACTCCAGAAGACAGGCTCAAGGTACATATGGATCTTGACAGATGTGAACATCTAAGAAAATGAAATTCAAGGGTGAAAAGAGTAAGGTTTTCTACATTTAGGCAAGAAAAAGAAAATGCACAAGTACAGTATAGGTACCTCGCTCAATAGTAGTAACTGTGAGAGGGATCTTGGAGTCCTAGTGGACAACCATTTAAATAGGAGCCAGCCATGTGCAGCAGCTGCCAAAAAAGCCAACACAGTTCTAGGCTGCATCAACAGAGGGATAGAATCAAGATCACGTGAAGGGTTAATGCCACTTTATAAGGCCTTGGTAAGGCCACACTTGGAATACGGCATCCAGTTTTGGTCATCACGATGTAAAAAAGAGGTTGAGACTCTGGAAAGAGTGCAGAGAAGAGCAACAAAGAGGATTAGGGGACTGGAGACTAAAACATATGAAGAACGGTTGCAGGAACTGGGTATGTCTAGTTGAATGAAAAGAAGGACTAGGGGTGACATGATAGCAGAATTCCAATATCTCAGGGGTTGCGACAAAGAAGAGAGAGTCAAGCTATTCTCCAAGGCACCTGAGGGTAGAACAAGAAGCAATGGGTGGACACTAATCAAGGAGAGAAGCAACTTAGAACTGAGGAGAAATTTCCTGGCAGTGAGAACAATGAATCAGTGGAACAGCTTGCCTCCGGAAGTTGTGAATGCTCCAACACTGGAAGCTTTTAAGAAGATGTTGGATAACCCTTTGTCTGAAATGGTACAGGGCTTCCTGCCTGAGCAGAGGGTTGGACTAGAAGACCTCCAAGGTCCCTTCCATCTCTGTTATTCTATTAAACGAAGCTAGCTTGAGACTCAGAGAGTCCAGAAGAGAATCAAAAGTTGTGTGTGTGCCTTCATAACCTCTTTTTTATCTCCTTGGGAGTTAGTTGGAAGTTCTTTTACTATTGAGACGTCCATGCCTGGTCTATAGACCTCTCTCTGCCCTCTCTTCGTGGCTAGAAGAGCCACAGAGATAGGATCTCCGTAACTTTCTTGCCACGTTCACATGGAGCTTTGATATTTCTCGATCTCTTTCTTTAAGTCTACCGTTGAAGGGGATCAACCAGCCGCTAAGGAGACAATGGACTTGAATTTCCTGCATCAACACCTTTCCCTCCCCCCATCCCTCCTTCCGGTCTTCCCCTCGGAAACAAGGATGTGTGGGTCAAAAGAACCAGGATGTGGTTGTTCAGGTGTTTAAATTTGGCTTTGAAAGACAAGGATGTCCGTTCTATTATGATGGTGCATTTGACCACAGCATGAAGGGCAGGTAAGACAGACGTCGCAATGTTGATTCTGTTGGTGGGACAAATGAAGGGACCACTTCAGAAACGAGATTATGTGGATAGGGATGGCTAATCTTTTCCAGACTGAGTGCCCAAAGCTACCCTCATATAATTAATAAATAACTGTGGAGCCCGGGCTAACAGTGTCCTACAGGTAGTCCTCGACGTACGACCACAATTGAGGCTAACGTTTCTATAGCTAAGCGAGACAGTCGTGAAGTGAATTTTGCCTCATTTTATGTCCTTTCTTGCCACAGTCGTTAAGTGAGTCACTGCAGTTGTGGGTGACACGGTTGTTAAGTGAATCGGTCATAAATAGGAACCCATCACCAAGCGTCCGAATTTTAATGACACGACCATGGGAATGCTGTAAAGGTCGTAACTGTGAAAATCGGTCATAAGTCACATTTTTTAAAATAAAATGTTTTCATTTTTCGACAAAGACGTACAAAACATAAAACCATCTTCAATTGCATACAGCGTGTCGATTGGTTACAAGATTTTTGTGCATCCTTTCCATATAGTCCTCACTTACAATTTATATGAAATCACATATTATCAATCAAATGTAGATGTATACATTATTATCATTACACATCATTTATTTGACTAGAACTATTATTATTCCTTCATTCTAAACAAGATATTCTAGATATCGGATCCATTTATATTATAACAATTCATTACATCATCTTTAAATCTATCCAATAATAATGTATCTTTATATTGCATTCTGTATCGTCCTATAATTTTTGTATTATAAAATTCTCTGGTGTCTTTCGTTTCCATGTGGTTTTTTTTAAATCTAACCCAGTGTTTCTCAAATTTGGCAACTCTAAGGCATGTGGACTTCAACTCCCAGAATTCCCCAGCCAGCCCAGCTGGCTGGGGAATTCTTGGAGTTGAAGTCCACATGCCTTAGAGTTGCCAAATTTGAGAAACACTGATCTAACCCCTGATAAGTCACATTTTCTTCAGCTGTAACCTTGAACCAGAGGTGGGCTTGGACCGGTTCGGCTGAGTAAGGAGTAACTCGGTCTCACACCCTCCCGAACCGGTTCTATCGTCATGGTCGCCATCTTGATTTTCGGTCCTGCACATGCGCAGATCAATCTTCATTGCAAAAATGTATTCCCCCCCCTTTTTCTAATGCTGTGAGCATGCGCGGATGTTTTTTGCATGATGAAGCAGTAGTAATGCCGGCAGCTATTCACCCCCTGCCTTAAACGGTCACTAAACCAACTGTTGTAACTCAAGGACTACCTGTACGTAGGAAGCCACATGGCCCAGTCTCCGTCTCTGCCATTGAGTTGCCACACTGAACTTCAGAACCACCAGGGGAATCAAGAAGGCGGTTGAAGCCTTCAAAGTCTTCGCAGAGGGAAAGATGCATTCCTGGGGCCAGCTTGCAACAGCCTCCAACATCTGGAACAGTTCACCGAGCTGGAATTTGAGTTCCTGCAGTGGGAAAGGGCTTGAGAGGAGGACGGCTCCCGCTGGGTTTAATGGACGAAGAGCATCACCTTTGGAGGCCCAAGTCCCCCAACTCAAGTGTCCTTCATAGAAGAAGATTTATCTTAGAAAGGTTGATGTCCAGTTCCAGGAAGGGTCATCTGAAGGTGTCACTGAAGCTACAGTGATTGGCGGGTGATTGGATATGAGAACTGGGGAGGGGGTCAGGCAGAGATAGATGATGGAGATGGGTGGGGGGAATGAAACAGCAGGAGGGGCTGTATTGGAATGGAAAGGCTGGGTAGCTGGTCTTGGTGGGTGTGGCAGGGGGAAGGATACTGCAAAATCCCCATTCCCTGGTGGTCTCTGAACTTGCTGGTTTTCTTGCAGATGTTTCATGACCCAACTAGGTAATATCATCAGTGCTAGAAGGGAGTGGGGTGTGCAGGGAGGAGGAGGAGGAGGACTGTAGAGTCCTTGAGTTTATTGGGTTAGGTTGACTGTACCCAACAAGAATCCATAAGATGTTCCAGATCACAACAACAAAAGGGGTGATTGGGGTCAAACAGCTTAAAAGCCATTGCTCAAGATTTAGACTTTTGAACCAATCCAGAGAAGAGAAGAAGGCACAGTCCTCGTAAATAAAATAAGATCCCTCCTATTATTTTTGGAAGCCACCCCCCCCACTGCTTTTCTCTCTCCCATACTTGACAAGAAGTCCGTCGACTTTGCAGCTTCTAAAAACCCTTCAGATTATGGATGCCTGCAACGGGCTGGAGGCCATGCATAAATTTAAGACCCGGAGGAACGGTTTGCATCCTATTCAGAGTAGCAGCATTCCTTGTCCTTGTTCAACCTTCCCCCCTCCCCAAAAGCAGCCACAAAAATGTGTCTTAAGTTACACATGAGTATAAAAAACACATGCCGTTCGCACACACCAGCAGGAGAAACGTGAAACTGATGTTCGAACTTTTGATGAAATTTCTCCTGGGACGGAGACTTCCGTGGTCTGTTTAAGGCTGTTACTCACCGAAGACTCCAACCCGGTTACTTTGGAGAGGGGCAGGAACCACAACGGATGTTGCTTCCTTCATCATTGTTGGCTCTTGGCCCAGCCTTCTAATCTTCTAAGAGCCCAAGATATAAACATCCTGGATCTTCAAACAGGTGAGACGTTGCCAGCAGCCCAAGGAACATTAGAGCATTATTTCTCTGTCCGTCAAGACTTCGCCTCCACCCTTGTTTTTCACCGCAACTATAAACCACCTCATCCTACCTGTCAGAAATCAAGACTTGGTATCTGTCCGTCCTTGCAAAAGCTACCAACTGCCCATATCAAGGGGTGTTGCTCTCTTAACCAGAAAAGAAAATGGGGAAGGGACAATTAAAATCCTGGCATCAGAGTCAGACAGTGAGGAGGGTTGGGGAGGAACCTGGGCCAGTCCTGGAGTCTGGGGAAGGCTCTGAGGAGGGCTCTGCGTCGGAGGCAGAGAGGGGGCCAGAGCCATATGCCAGTAATCAGCTGCCTTCGGAGTCAGACATCAGTGAGGCAGAAGAACAGCTGGAGCCTGTTCCCAGTGTGCGCATGCACAGAGTTGCCAGAACAGCTAAAGAACAGGGGTTGACTTGGGAGTGAGGCCACAGGTGGACGATGAATGGCTCCTCCCACAAGGAATAAAAGAGGAGCAAAAGGGGAGGGGGCTTTTGCAGGAAACAGTTAGATTCGTTTCAGGAGTCTGTCCGTGAATCTCAGAGACTCTGTGCCCAGTCTTCCCTTGCACAGCACCTCGTTTGGAAAATATTGACACGACAACTTTCCAAGCTAGATGAGGTCTGTGGTCATAAATATTCCTTTGAAAGATGGTTTGCCAGGCCTTGCTGAATGTGAATGAGAAGAATTCACATTTGTTTAATAAAAGGGATTTTGTCAGAAGCAGGACTCTCCCTCCCGAAGGCCAGAGAAGGAACAATGGATGGAAACTGAACAAGGAGAAATTCAACCTGGAAATAAGGAGGAATTTCCTGACAGTGAGAGCAATCCACCCATGGAACAGAAGTTGCCTTCGGAAGTTGTGGGAGCTTCATCACTTGGAGGCTTTCAAGAAGAGACTGGGCTGCCCTCTGTCGGAAATGGTGTAGCGTTTTCTGCTTGGGTAGGGGTGGGGGTTGGACTAGATGACTTACAAGTTCCCTTCCAACTCTGTCATCTCTTTAAGAAACCTAAACCACACCACTCATTTAACAAGGAATCTCAGGCCAGTTTTGGGAACACTCCCTGTTTTGCAAAAGTGTGAATAATCTTCGTGGTTAGATGGGAGAGAAAAGGAAAACATTGCCTAAGACATTAACACAACAGGGGTTGAGTTGCCAAGGGCAGAGAGGAATCAAAGGGAATTTTGCACATTTTTTGTTGCCAATCCCATTTGCAACCTGTTTGTTACCTGCTTTGGACTATTCCTGCTGAGATACAGAGCCTGTAAAGTCAGAATTTAAAAATATATATATTTAATTCTCTTGGGAAAAGAAAACTATTTGGCTGTCTGAGCATTCTTTTCTTGCCTCAAGAAACTTGCCTCTTTTCTTGCCTCTTTTGTTACCCCAAGAAGAGCGCAGGAGCATTAAGGATGGATGTTTGGGATAAATGCACCCTTGAAATCTCTGTGACAGACAGATCTACAAGACGTGTGTCTTTGGATGTGAGTTCCAGGCATTTTTAGCGGATTTCCCAGGTTAGAGTTTCCTCTGTGTCCACGACGTTCAGGAACTTAATCATCTGTCAGGAAGAGACGCTCATGTGTTCTCCAGCTGTGGCCTTCTCCATCTGCTTTGTACATTTCTCTCCGAGGTCCCAGCATGGAACAAGGGATGTCTTTCTTGCAGCATCACATGACAGTGCGTGATCCATAACGTTCTGCCCCATAAGCGTGAAAGGTTCAGAGATCAACCTATGGGGGGGGGGGAGAAAACAACCCACCATTAACCCAGCTCAGCTTCCTTCACACTTCAGATCTACAACACATGTGGAAGTAGGAGATTCAAAAGGTCTGCTCTTCAGAGTCTACAGGGACTCTTGAAAGTCACAATGGTCAATGGATTAATGATGTGTTGTGAGAAACCAACCAACAAAGGCTTAGTCAGGAAGCGGTGGAAAAACAAGCTATGGCTTAAAAATCTCTTCCAAGTGAGGAGGTTGCACCCCAAAATATCTGTTGTCTAGCAGACGTTCAGGCATGTTTTCTTGGCAATCATGCTCAAACGTTTTAGCTAGGCTTACTATTACATCCGACTTCCCCAACTTGTCCATTTCCAAATATGTTAGATTTCACCTCCCATACAGGCTGGGGATTATAGGAATTGAAGTCCAGGACATCTGGAAAACCTCTGGTTTCCAAAAGGTTAATGCACTCTGATTTCAAACTAATGTTGTATCTGAAATTCTGGAGCTCAAATTTCCATTCTGAGAAGTTCCTCTCAAATTTTGTTAATGAGGTGCCACTGATGGGCTCTGAGGACAAATGTTTCCAAGACTGATCTGTTTCTAGTAATATCTTCTAGTTCTTGCAGGACACAGCAATAATATCCATAAGTGTCATGTTAAAAACCATGATGGAAAGATGTCCATCCAATGATGCGAATTTTAAGTCACTTCGCTTGCATAATGATGTCAGGATGGACACTCTCCTGCCCTTTAGATTTCCATGATCATCTTTGATAACCATCCATCTTCTCCACAATCATCTTCTTCGTCATCTTCATCCCTCAATCGGTGAAGCATACCTGCTTGAAGGACACACTCAAAATATGGGAGTTGGTGTAGACAATTTTGTTTGGTTTCAATAATACTGACTGATTGGTTCTGCAATCTGTAATATTCCAAGTGAACATTTCCAACTTCCTAATTCAAAGAGACTTTCCTCTAGTTCTTTCTCAACCTCCCATTCTCACAGCTCCTCAAAAGGTGGGTGAAATAAAAACAAGTTAAGAATGTGAGAATGGAAAGAAAGAAGAAGGGAGGAGAAGAAGGAAGACAAGGAGGAGAAAGATGGAGAAGGAGGAGGAGGAGGAGGAGGAGGAGGAGGAGGAGGAGGAGGAGGAGGAGGAGGAGGAGGAGGAATGGAAACTGACCAAGGAGAGATTCAACCTAGAAATAAGGAGGAACTTTCTGACAGTGAGAATAATCAATCAAGGGAACAGAAGTTGCCTTCGGAAATTGTGGGGGCTTCATCGCTTGAGTCTTTCAAGAAGAGATTGAACTGCCATTTGTCAGAAATGGTATAGGGTCTCCTGCTTGAGCATGGGGTTGGACTAGATGACCTATGAGGTCCCTTCCAACTCTGTTAACTTGTGAAGAAGAATAAGAATAAGAAGGAGGAGGAGAAGGTTGTCATCCTACAGAGAATGATGCTGTTTTCCTTCCCACTAAGTAAAGGACTTCCTCCCAGAGCTGCTGAGATCCAATTTCTTCTACCATTAATTCATGGTGAAGCAGAAGAAGAAGGAAGAGTCTCAGGCAGTTAATGAATATTTCAGATGCCAAAAGCTACTCTCAGGTTGCAGGACCAGTGGGGGAGGAGGGGAGAAGAACAGAGGGCTAGCCCCATGTTTATAAACAGAAGCAAGTCAATTAAGATAAGAAAAGGCACGGTAATTCAATTAAAGCCACGGAAAGTCACCAGGGATGAGTTTCAAAGCCCTGTTGGATGTCCCAGACTTTAAAGCTGTCAAAACGAGAAAAGGATTCTATTACTTTTATTGTCTGTGTAAGAAAAGCTGGGTGGAGTTGTTTTTGATGCCATTATTTAATTTCCTCTTTCCAGAAAACACCCAGGGTAACGACCGTATTCCAAAGAAGGGTCAAAAGTGCCAATGGCGGCTGAATTCCTATGTCAAACCCTAACCTTAACTGTGGCCTGCTTGATTTTTGATTTACTATATTAGATAAACCCAGCCATTCTGTTTGGAAAACCCCGATTTATGGCTTAGGGTAGTGGGCAAACTCAGCCAATAGTGGTTTAATCAATAAATCGGGGACCTTAGTGATAGTGGAAGCTTCTCTACCCAACTTCCTTTTTGAGATGTCTAAGGTAAAGGTAAAGGTTCCCTGTGAACATGCATGCTAGTCGTTCCCGACTCTAGGGGGCGGTGCTCATCTCCATTTCAAAGCCGAAGAGCCAGCGCTCTCCATGATCATGTGGCTGACATGACTAAATGCCGAAGGCGCACGGAACGCTGTTATCTTCCCACCAAAGGTGGTCCCTATTTTTCTACTTGCATTTTTATGTGCATTCCAACTGCTAGGTTGGCAGAAGCTGGGACAAGTCACGGGAGCTCACTCCGTTACGTGGCACTAGGGATTCGAACAGCTGAACTGCCGACCTTTCTGATCGACAAGCTCAGCGTCTTAACCCCTGAGCCCTCCGTGTCCCTTTGAGATACATAGTATTAGAGAAAGTCACACTCAACTCCTGATGAATGCATGGATGGGAATTTTTGGACACCGTTCAGAGGTAGTTTGTTATTGTGTCCTTCAGGAATGTTTTAATGACTTCCCTGTCTGGCATAAAGTCCGACGCCCTTCCTGGTTTCCCCCCTCCAAAAATGTATAACTAACCAGATCCACTGTTTTTCTGAATATTGAATAACAGAGTTGGAAGGGACCTTGGAGGTCTTCTAGTCCAACCTCCTGCGCGGGCAGGAAAAATAGTACCATTTCAGACAAAGGGTTATCCAACATCTTCTTAAAAACTTCCCATGTTGGAGCATTCACAACTTCTGGAGGCAAGCTGTTCCACTGATTAACTGTTAAGAGAATTTCTCCTTAGTTCTAGGTTGCTTCTCTCCTTGCTTGGTTTCCATCCATTGCTTCTTGTTCTACCCTCAGGTGCTTTGGAGAATAGCTTTGACTCCCTCTTCTTTGGGGCAGCCCCTGAGATATTGGAAGACTGCTATCATGTCACCTCTAGTCCTTCTTATCATAAGATTAGACATACCCAGCAACCGTTCTTCATATGTTTTGGCCTCCAGCCCCCTAATCAACTTTGTTGCTCTTCTCTGCACTCTTTCTAGAGTCTCCACATCTTTTTTTATAATATGGTGACCAAAACTGAATGCAGTCTTCCAGATGTGGTCCTACGAAGGCATCCAAGTTTGGTAGGAGTTGATACCATCTCTAGGAACTCCCCTCTAATCTAACCGAGGGAGTTTTCCTCCAGGAATTCTGGAGACCCTCAGCTTGGAGAAGGTATGCCTAGGTGGGCAAAGGGACTGAATAAGCTTAAATTTCTTGGCTTAAAAGGTTGGGAGGATTATCTACTTTCTTCCCTCACCCTACCCCACTCTTCCATTCATGCGTAAGTGTCCAATTAGTTCTCCTCCCGTTCACTCCCATCTTGCTCTTTCTTTCAAAGCCTCAAGAGCCATTAATCCACTTTGTAGCATTAAGAGTAGGCTGTACATCATGAGATCATTCTCTCGGTTGGGGTCCCTAGGAATCTTCGCTTGGCTGTGCCAAATTTAAGGGCTCTGAAGGCCTTGAAAAGCCCTGGCTGGATGGACTTTAAAATGCCTCCGTCTTTAGAATGCCTCGGTCAAGACCACGCTTGGAATCTGGCACCCACTTTTGTTTGCCACAATATAAATAAAGATGTGGAAACTCTAGAAAGAGTGCAGAGAAGAGCAACAAAGATACTTAGGGGGCTGGAGGGTAAAACATTTGAAGAACGGTTGCAGGAATTGGGTATCTCTAGCTTAATGAAAAGAAGGACTAGGGGAGACATGATAGCAGTCTTCCAATATCTCAGGGGCTGCCCCAAAGAAGAGAGAGTCAAGCTATTTTCCAAGGCACCTGAGGGCAGGACAAGAAGCAATGGATGGAAACCAAGCAAGGAGAGAAGCAACCTAGAGATAAGGAGGAATTTTCTGACAGTGAGAACAATCAACCCATGGAGCAGAAGTTGCCTTTGGAAGTTGTGGGGGCTTCATCATTGGAGGCTTTCAAGAAGAGATTGGACTGCCATTTGTTAGGAATGGTGTAGGGTCTCCTGCTTGAGTAGGGGGTTGGACTAGAAGACCTCAAAGGTCCCTTTTCAGCTCTATTCTGATTGATCTGATAGCTTGGGAAGTCTGCGTTGGCTAAATTTCAGAGCCCAGCAGGGACTCCCGGTGACTGTTTTTTTTAATGAATGAGCCCTAACTGCAAACTCTGCAATTCTTTCAGTTTCCCCGAGAAACTTTTGTCTCTGTGTCTCGGTTTGGCCTTGTTGGAGGATGTGTTTTCCTTTGCTGAAAAAAATTCAGCTGGTCTTTGTAGGAAGAGAGGTGGTTGTGTTGAGGGTGGGGTGGGGTGAACCCAGAACTTCCTGGAAAGATTTCTCGATTTCAAATAAGTCTGGCACGCCAACGGCAGATTGGTGGTGTTTCCGTGGGATGTTGGCAGCTTTAGAATTCGAAACAGTGGGATTAGCACTGAGCGGTCAGGATAGTCAAAGGAGCCTGGCAGCTGCCAAAACAAGCTTGCAATGGAAGGAGCTGCTTCGTCTGGGCTGCAATGCAGAAGGTAGTCTTAGTCCTTCAGAACAGGGGTCCCCAACCTTTTGGACCTCAGGGACCAGTTCTTCTTCTTCTTCTTCTTCTTCTTCTTCTTCTTCTTCTTCTTCTTCTTCTTCTTCTTCTTCTTCTTCTTCTTCTTCTTCTTCTTCTTCTTCTTCCTCCTCCTCCTCCTCTTCCTCTTCCTCCTCCTCTTCTTCCTCCTCTTCTTCCTCTTCCTCCTCCTCTTCTTCCTCCTCTTCTTCCTCTTCCTCCTCCTCTTCTTCTCCTTCTTCTCCTTCTCCTCCTCCCCCCCTCTTCTTCCTCTATCTCTACATTGGTTAAAGGTTTCAGCAGGCCATCAAATAAGAATAAGCTATAGGAAATCTCCACGCACCCTTATCTGAGCATCACAATAAATCACAACTGCAACCCCGTAGGCCAACAAGGAAACCCCCCACCCTGTCAAATTCCCCCCCCCCCCGTCTGCTCCATCATTCATATCGGGGGGATGACACATCCTCTCACCCTGTTCCTCCCACACTCCCCAAGAGAGCCCTTTCACCCTGAAGGGAGGGACTTCCTCTATGGAGAACGGGTGCCAATTCTATGCTTTCTATGTTCCCACCCCCCTTATTATTTTTGGGCATTTTTCCCCTCCCATTCATTCATTATCTTTCAAAGCGAGATCTTCTAAGCTTTTTGGGGGGAGCAAGAGGGGGTCCCAGGGCTACTCTACCCTTTCTCAGAATATTTGCCAAAACATTAATTGCTCCGTACAAATGTCTTTTTATGCAGCCCGCTGAGAAGTCCTGTCTCTTCCTACAATGGATGGAAACTCTATTCTTAGCCGACTGGGAGACTTTCCAGGGGCAGATGGCAAAGAGCAGAATATGGTGCCTCGGGGTCTAAAGGAAACTCTAGACACCCTTTCAGAGAACAGAAGGCAAATGGCCACAAACCACAATATTCCTTGGCAAGGCTCGGAGAGGATATTTGTCTTTCTGCCATCCAGGCCCAGGTTCCCCAGGGAGACCCCCCAAAGCTCTAGGCACAAGTCAAATTCTTGGTCTTTCTGAGTTGACTCTTTTCCCATCCCGTGTGGCCTTTGCGGGTGGGGGAGTTGACCGCTGGATCCCACTTTCTGGTTGCAACCAGTGGTGAGATTCAAATAATTTAACAACCAGTTCTCTGCCCTAATGACCGGCTGGGTGGGCGTGGCCATGGTTGGTATGATCAGGGGGTGTGGCAGACAGCACTCGGCCTCCTGCATCCCCCCTGGGCCTAGTAGGTCTCCCTGCACTTACCTGGGAGCCAAAGCGGGGTGTGTGAGGACTCATGGAAGGGGTGGGGCAGGGCCAGCCAGCAATTTAACAACCGGTTCACACAAACCAGCTCAAACCGGCTGAATCCTACCACTGGTTGCAAGATGGGGAATACAGAGGACCAGAGTTGTCTCTGAGGTATGGTCTAAATTAAAAGGGGAAGGTGGTGGACACCCATGTTGCGATTGTCACTCCACCCACCAAAACTTTGTTTGCATCGCAGTAAGCCCCCTTCTTGGTCATACTCTGAAGTTTCCCTGGGACCAGAATCACAGAATAACAGAAGGGATAGTGGAGGTCTTCTAGTCCAGGGGTCACCAAGCTTTTGGACCTCAGGGGCCACTAAATGAATAATTTTAAATCCCGCGGACCATTAATATGATCAGCCTAATGACTGGCTGAGTAGGTGAGGTTAGGTGGTCATGTGACTCGGTGGGCGTGTCCAATTCAATGTCACTCACGTCAAGGGGCGTCTCGCCAGCCTCTACTCACCCCTTCCCTCCCAGCCTGCTTGCCTGGGCTCCTTAGGGCCCCAACAGGAAGCAGTTGCTGGAGCTAAGCAGCCACCATGAGAAAGAGTTGGCAAAACAGCTGGCTCAGTTCAAATTCTGACCGAGAAGGAGGCTCAGCAGAAGCACCTCACTGAGGACTAGGAGCATAGGCTTGCCAAGCAGAGGGAAGACCTGTGGGAGTGCAAGGCCAGGGACAGGCGCCTGGAGGCTCAGCGGGCTGAGATGGTCAGCCAGTTCCAGGCCATGATGCAGTCCCACTGGAACGAGGCCCTCTGGCTCTTCGCCTCCAGCAGTACTTCCCTCCAGCCTTTGCCCAAAGCCCCCCACCAGGAGGCTGAAGCAGACCCCAAGTCAGAATTTCTGCCCCTCTCCGACCTGCACAAAAAGACCCCAAAGGGGGAGACTCTCTGCAGCAACACAAGCCTTCATTGCACTTATCCATCCCAGGGACGTAGTTTGAGGACCCCTGATTTAGTACAATATAGAAAATGCAAATAGTTTTTCTGCAGACCACCAAAATTTTCTCACGGACCCCCAGTGGTCCACAGACACCAGTTGGTGACCGCAGTTCTAGCCCACCTCCCTGCTTAAGCAAGAAAGCGTTGACCTCTTCCTTTTCTATGTGCAAATCTGATACTGCGGTTGAGTTCAACACGAATCTGGATTAATAGGAAAGCTTCAGCCCCCACCCCACCCCACATCTATCTCTGCTGACATCTGTAAGTTTCAGTGACCCTGAAGGATCTTGCGGGGCTTTGGACATCAAGGATGGAGGGTGACCAAGTCCATCCTCCATCCTTCCGAGGTCAGAGGGACGCTGGGACTCCACCTTAGGATATAATGGAGCAGCTTTTCAATCATGCTTCCTTTGAAAAATAATCCAGCTACACTTTGTTTTGGGGGAAGCTGTGCTACATCTAGAGCAGGAAGAAGTTAATTGCCATCCAGGGGGTGGTAGGCGTGCGTTCAAACATGTTTGAAATGTTTAATTTTCTTGAAAGAGAAAATATGCTCTCCGTTAAACCCTCCTCCCTGTTGACACAGAGGTTTTCTATTAGGAAAGTCAACATACAAGATTTGCAATGCTGGCATTTTTGCTTTGCTTCCAAACAGGGAATTTTCTCTCTCTCAAGGTGTTCCTTCCCAGTTTTGGGAAGTATTCTTCCCAGATTTGCAGAAGCTGGATGGAGAAGATAAAACAAAACAAATAAATCCGGCTGGTGGGAACGAGGTATCCCAGCAGTTACACACACCTTTCTCAAGCTCTTTGCTAGCTCCTTCATCTCAAAGGAGACCTGGGTTGAATTAGGGCAACTAGGCATTGAGTACCTTGGAGAAAACCTAGGAGATGTTCCTCTTAACCTCTATATCAGTTATGGCGAACCTTTTTGGGCTGGGGAGTTCTGGGAGTTGACCTCCACCCATGCTGGGGAATTCTGGGAAATAAAGTCTACCCAGGCTGGTTGGGGAGAACTGGGAGTTGAAGTCCACCCATGCTAGCTGGGGAATTCTGGGAAATAAAGTCTACCCAGGCTGGTAGGGAAAACTGGGAGTTGAAGTCCACCCATGCTAGCTGAGGAATTCTGGGAAATAAAGTCCACCCATGCTAGCTGGGGAATTCTGGGAAATAAAGTCTACCCAGGCTGGTTGGGGAGAACTAGGAGATGAGGTCTGCCCATTCGAGCTGGGGAATTCTGGGAATTGTAGTTCACCTATGCTAGCTGGGGAATTCTGGGAAATAAAGTCAACCCATGCTGGCTGGGGAATTCTTGAAGTTGACGTCCACACAGCTTTAAAGTTTCCAAGGCTGAGAAACTCTGAGCTAGACTGGTGAGGAAATTACAGAAATGCATGGTGTGTTTTTTGGGGTTGTGGAAGGGGCTTAGTCTGTGTTTGGGTCTGGGCTGCATTGGCCAAACTTATCTCTCCCAGGACCCGTAGTGTGAAAAGATTGATTTTTTCCGCTTTGCTGTTTCAGCCGTCGCTTATCGTGGTCTCTTACTGCAAGTCTACTGGGTTATTTTTTTTTAATTTGGCTGTTTCCTGGATGCAAGGGGGGGGGAGCCAATCTCGGCCCACTGCAGAAGCTGAACCCCCACCTGGTTTTTCCAGACATAATTTATGGCGGTGACTATTATTGGAAGGAAGTTGTGGTGGATGGATGGGGTTACAGCTGCCGTCCCACCAAAATGAAGGGGTCCCTGGAGTTTCCTCACATCTTGCAGGAGGTTGGGGGGGGGTGAGGATTAAAATGGGGATGCATCCGAGGCCATGGCACTACCAGGGCTAGGATTTGGGGTAACAATCTTAATTACTTCCCATATTTTGAGATGAATGATGTTGATAGGCCATTTAAAAAGGACTTTCAGACTTCCAATAATATATTCCTTCTTCTCTCCCTCCCTCCCTTCCTCCCCTTTGCCCTTCCATCCTTCCTTCCCTCCCTCCCTTTTGCCCTCCCTCCCTCTTGCCCTCCCTCTCTCTTGCCCTCCCTCTCTCTTGCCCTCCCTCCCTCCTTCTTGCCCTTCCATTCTTTCTTCCTTCATCCCTCCTCCTTCTTACCCTTCCTCCCTTCCTCCCTTTTGCCCTTCCATCCTTCCTTCCTTCTTTCCTCCCTCCTTCTTACCCTTCCCTCCTTCCTCCCTTTTGCCCTTCCATCCTTCCTTCCTTCTTCCCTCCCTCCTTCTTGCCCTTCTTTCCTCCCTCCCTCCCTCCTACCTTCTCTGCCGGGCAGTCAAGGATGTTTGGGAAGAGTTCATAGTTGGAATGACCATGGAGCTAAACTTCCCAATATAAATTTAGCTCCACTACGAGTCCACTTCATCCCTCTAAACCAGAGCCTGATTGGTTTGCTCTTGAATCAGCCAACAGAAAACCAGACTGCTGAGCTCCATGCAAGCCACCTGAGATGTCAGAAGAAGTGGAGATGTTCTACAGAGAAACGGGAAGACTTCAACGAAGGTGGATTTTGTTCCAGCTTCTGGGTTGTCCTTTCATCGGAGGGGTCATCCTTCTTCACCTTTTCCATTCACCCCAAAAGTTGACTCTGAGTTTGCTCAGAAGGCGGCCAGGAACCCAGCTTGGAGAAGGTCGGGCTTCTTACTTAGGCAGCTGGAGTGAAATTATTGTTTTTAATTTATCCTGTGATGGATGGCTGCTGGCTGGAGGAGATCCAAAGTGACTCTGTATTTAAAATATGTCTCCCGTTTCCCTTTCCAGCCCCAGCGAGGACTCCAGATCAACCCGAGAAAGATCTATATATATATATATTTACAATCTTTTCTCTCTCTTGCTTGTTTGCTCTTGTTTCTCCCCAACTGGGAAAACCTTTAATACAATAATACAATAATACAATAGTAGAGTTGGAAGGGACCTTGGAGGTCTTCTAGTCCAACCCCCTGCCTAGGCAGGAAACCCTATACCGTTTCAGACAAATAGCTATCCAACATCTTCTTAAAGACTTCCAGTGTTGGGGCATTCACAACTTCTGGAGGCAAGCTGTTCCACTGATTAATTGTTCTCACTGTCAGGAAATTTCTCCTCAGTTCTAAGTTGCTTCTCTCCTTGATTAGTTTCCACCCATTGCTTCTTGTTCTACCCTCAGGTGCTTTGGAGAATAGTTTGACTCCCTCTTCTTTGTGGCAACCTCTGAGATATTGGAATAATGCTATCATGTCTCCCCTAGTCCTTCTTTCTCTTAAGCTAAACATACCCAGTTCCTGCAACCGTTCTTCATATGTTTTAGACTCCAGTCCCCTAATCATCTTTGTTGCTCTTCTCTGCACTCTTTCTAGAGTCTCCACATCTTTTTTACATTGTGGCGACCAGAACTGAATGCAGTATTCCAAGTGTGGCCTTACCAAGGCATTATAAAGTGGTATTAACACTTCACGTGATCTTGATTCTATCCCTCTGTTGATGCAGCCTAGAACTGTGTTGGCTTTTTTGGCAGCTGCTGCACACTGCTGGCTCATATTTAAATGGTTGTCCACTAGGACTCCAAGATCCCTTTCACAGTTACTACTACTGAGTAAGGTATCACCTATACTGTACCTGTGCATTCCGTTTTTGTTGCCTAAATGTAGAACCTTACTCTTTTCACCATTGAATTTCATTTTATTAGATAGTGCCCAATGTTCAAGTTTGTCAAGATCCTTCTGTATCTTAAGCCTAGATCCTTCTGTATCTCAGCCTTTGGCTGAGACAGCAGCCAAAAATGTGTCTTGTTTTCTCTCCCTCTTGAGAATTCCCCGGCCAGCATTTCCTATCGCCTCTCCTATCTCGTTGGTTGGGCCTTTGAGAGTTGGATGCTTCTGCATCCAGTTGTCTAGTCTAATGAAAAGAAGGACCAGGGCTGACACGATAGCAGTCTTCCAATATCTCAGGGGCTGCCCCAAAGAAGAGGGAGTCAAGCTATTCTCCAAAGCACCTGAAGGCAGGACATGAAGCAACAGATGGAAATTAATCAAGGAGAGAAGCAACTGAGAACTAAGGGTAAATTTCCTGACAGTGAGAACAATTGATCAGTTGAACAGCTTGCCTCCAGAAGTTGTGAATGCCCCAACACTGGATGTTTTAAAGAAGATGTTGGATAGCCATTTGTCTGAAACGGTGTAGGGTTTCCTGCCTAGGCAGGGGGTTAGATTAGAAGACCTCCAAAGCCCCTTCCAATTCTCTTATTCTGCATTGCATGCATACCATTGCATGAAGAGCCACGGTGGCACAGTAATTAGAGTGCAGTACTGCAGGCTACTTCTGCTGACTGCCGGCTGCCTGCAATTTGGGCAGTTCGAATCTCACCAGGTTCCAGGTTGATTCAGCCGTCCATCCTTCTGAGGTGGGTAAAATGAGGACCCAGATTGTTGGGGACAAGAGGTTCCACCCACCAGACTCTGACTCTGTAAACCGCTTAGAGAGGGACTGTAAAAACACCGTAAAGCTGTATATAAGTCCAACTGCTATTGCTATACCAGTAGAATTAAACGTGGCAAACAAATCATTGCCCCAAGTCTTCACTGGATAAGGAACAATTGGGGGGTGAGAAATTATTTTCCTCCCACCCAGTCCTTTCCCGCCACGATCATATGATTGCGGGGACACTGTGAGAGTCGTAAGTGCGAGGACCTGTCTGTATTTTCAGTGCTGTTGGACCTCTGAACGGTCACTGCACAGACAGCGGTCAGTCAAGGACTAACCTGTATCTTGAAGGGGGAGGAAAGAAACCTCGCAGAAATACACTATCAGAGACAAAACAGAACAAAATTTGGCTCCTGCAAGATGTGAGCTCAGCAATAAAAGCAGCAAACGGGGCTGATTTTGCAATCGCCCCTGTGAGAATTGTCCGGCTT
Organism: Natrix helvetica; assembly: GCF_964273705.1. Lineage (NCBI taxonomy): Eukaryota > Metazoa > Chordata > Lepidosauria > Squamata > Natricidae > Natrix > Natrix helvetica. The sequence goes on from NC_138557.1 coordinate 2,567,839, forward strand.
GCAACTCAACCGAGGCGACCTTGCCAAGAGGGATTTGATTTTCCAGAAGTCAGATTCCTCTCCCCAGCCTCCCAGCGGCTCCTTCCATGGCTGCGCCATGTCAGATGGCACAAATCCACCCACAAGAATAAAATAAAATAAGGCCAATCGGCTTTTCCTGCCCCAAATCGCGCGTCTGTGGCGGGTGGTCCCCGTATACTCCCAGCCAAAGACAGGCATGTGCCCCGAAGGCTGCCGCCTGCTTGCTCCCGGGCTAAGAATAGTTAGGCAAATATTTAGACATCAGCCCGTTTTAGCACTCAGGGGAAGACCAGAGAGGGTGCTGGGTTTTAAAATAGAAAGGGTAGAAGCAGCAAATGCATGACAGGACTGGGGGAAAGACGAAGTGAAAGCGAAATCCAAGTCCAAGGGAGGCCAGCAAGGTTTGGGATGAGAGAGAGAGAGAGGGAGACACACAGAGAGAGACACAAAGAGAGAAACAGAGAGAGAGATAGAGAGAAACAGAGAGAGAAACAGAGAGAGAAAGAGGAAAAAAAGAGAGAGAGAGACAGAAAGAGATAGAGAAACAGAGAAAGAGAAAAAAAGAGAGAGGCAGAGAGACGGAAAGAGATAGAGAAAAAGAAAAAGAGAGAGAGACACACACAGAGAGAAAGAGATAGAGAAACAGAAAAAGAGAGAGAGACGGAGAGAGGCAGAAAGAGAGAGAGAAAAAACAGAGAAAAAAGAGACACAGAGACAGAAAGAAAGACAGAAACAGAGAAAAAAGAGACACACAGAGAGAGAGATAGAAAGAGAGAGGGAAACCGAGAAAAAGAGAGAGACAGAGAGACAGAAAGAGAGAGAAACAGAGAAAAAGAGACAGACAGAGACAGAAAGAAAGAAACAGAGAAAAGGGAGAGAGAGAGAGAGAGAAACAGAGAAAAACAGACAAAAAGAGCGAAAGACAGAGAAAGAAAGAGAGAGAAAGAAACAGAGAAAAAGAGACAGACAGAGACAGAAAGAAAGAAACAGAGAAAAGGGAGAGAGAAACAGAGAAACAGAGAAAAAGAGAGAGAGACACACACACAGAGTAAAAGAGAGAGAGAGAGAGAGAGAAACAGAAAGAGAAAAACAGAGAAAAAGAGAGAGACAGAGAGACAGAAAGAGAGAGAGAGAAACGGAGAAAAAAAGAGAGAGATCTTTCTCTAAAACTTCTGTATTTCCCCTTCAAGGTCATTTCCGTGGCGTTCTTCACATCCCAACCAGCAACCAGTGCCGTCTAATGTGCCTTTTGAGAGCTTGCTGTGTGTCCCGGATCCCAAGGAATACCACTGGACAAGACAAGGGGGGGGTCACCGTGGTGAACAATATGGATGATGGGGAAGAACACAGATGTGGTGTGGGGGACCCCTTGGCAACGGGTGATGATGTTCAAAATGGCGCTACGTGCTGAGCTTAAAAAAATGTGATTTATGACCAGATCCTGCAAGATTAAGAGAGATACCGGTATGGCCACCAGAAGGAGTTGATTCCTGCCTGCTGGTCCATTGCTTTCCGCCCCCTCCCCACTATACAAGTCGTTGGGGGGAGTTTGGGTCAGAACGTGGGAAAGTACAGATGGCCCAAGGAGAGAGGGGGGCTTTGTAATACCTCTAGAGTCAAGCCGATGCCTGCGGCGGTGAGGCAGCTATTGGGGAGCCCTTCCTGCTTGGGATGGGGGGGGGTGACCAGAAAGAAAGACCCCCTTTTGTTAGACTTGGAGAGAAATTATTACCCATCACTCCCCATCCATCCCCTGGCCTCCTTTGATGGATCTCTCAACCTTTCTTAGCGATTTCTTGCCTGAGCTGGTGGCTCAAAGCAAGTGAATGGAACAGGGTCCCTAATGTTTAAGCCCCCCCCTCCCCATATCCTCAGCACCATCTGCTCTCTTACTCTCCAGCCCTCCTCCCTCCCCCCAAAAGGAGCCCATCCCACCCGATTCCCATACCTCTAAAACGTTTCCACGAGTTGATGGCTTTCTGATATGGAGCCCCCTCCTCCCCTGTTCTCATTCCTTTGCAGAGAAGAGCAGCCCCCCCCCCACTCTTGCAGGAAATGTATGTGGATGGAGAGGGAGGGAGGGAGGGGAGAAGGGCTTCTTCCATCCTAAAACACCCCGCTTTCCTCCCCACTCTTTCTGTAAAGAAATGTTAAAAGTGTGTCAAAGGACAATGGATCTTCATCCCCTTTGCGACCTACCAGCTGCTGCTGACACAAAAGGAGACCCTCCCCTCCCTGGGGAGGAGAGGTTGGGTGGGGAAAGGGGGCAGTAGGTGACCTGAAAGGAAAACCTGTCCAGAGAATCAATATTCCCCCCTCCTTCGGGCCCTCCTCCTTAACTAGAGGGGACAAAATGCAAGGGTTTGTTTAAGCTGGAGAAGGAGGTCCCAGGACCAGTTAAGAGGCAGCATTAACCCTCTTCTCAGCTTCTCTTTTTTTTCCCCTTAGGCAGAAAATTCAATTAGTCTCAAGCAAATGAATTCCTAAGGAATAAAGACACACACACACAGACACACAGAGAGAGAGAGAGAGAGAGAGAGAAAGAGAGGAGAAAGAAAATGGGCTTTTATCTGTCAAAGAAAAGGGACTTTTTTCCCCCAGAAGCAAAGGAACTTTCCCCCACACACACATACACCTCTTTTCTTTCTCCTTTTGTCCCAAAGGTGCTTTTTCAAAAGGCAACTGGATTTGGGGGGGGGGGGCTTTTTCCTCTAGAACAGAAGAGGCTTCCGTTAAGGTGGGGGTATAAGGAAAACCTACCATTTGCCAGGGATGCAGTTCTCGCAGAAAACTTGGAAGAGGAAATGCCAGTTTTCAGCCCAACCGTCGTAAAAAGACGGTGCTGTGTCTGTGAGGCATGGCAAACAGTTGTGTATACGTGGTTGGGTTGCCAAGCACCTGATGTGTGCTGATGATGTGATTATGGGAACTGTTGGGACTTGGGGTCAGGAAGGGGAGCGATGCATTCCAGAGGAAGGGTTTAGAGAGATTGTGTGTGAGAAAGAGAGTGAAGACAGCTCCTTCTCAATGGTTCCCAGAGTATATATTTAACAATGCACGTAATCTGCTTTAGTTTGGCAAGATCTCTGTCTATAAATGAGGGAACAATAAAGAAATCAATAAAGAATTCGGTTCAGATAGTTCGTGTGTGAGAAAGAGGGTTAAGACAGCTCCTCCTCAATGGTTCCCAGAGTAGCTGTTTTATGGTGCAGTGCTTTGGTTTGGCAAGATTTCCATCTAGCGGTGAGGAACAATCAAGAAAGCTGCTTAGGGGGTGGAGGAGATGATGTCGCGCATGACGACGACATGCGATCTTGGAGCTCCAAGATCACAGTCGATACTTTTTCTGCTGGACAGTCCTTTTGGACCTAAACCATCCCGAAGAGATGGTGACAGGGAAGAGTATGTCCTGCTGATCTCAGGGACACCCCAAAGTCCCTGATTGATCCAGGAGAATCTCTTTTTGCCGGCGACAGAAGGACAGCCATTGAAGCTGCTGAAGTTGGGACAGCTCTGGAATGGGAGGAAAACGGAAAGAGAAAGTGGTGAGGAAATCGTATTATTATAAAAGAGATTACCAAAAAAAGATCAGGAACAGATCTTCACCATAATGAATTGAACTAATTGTCTCCTGTAAACTCCCCTCCCCTTTTGCTCCTCTTTATTCCTGATGGGAGGGGCCATTCACCATCCACCTGTGCCTTTACTCCAGAGTTGACCCTTGTTCCTTAACTGTTCCCTTCTCCTGGCAGCTTTGCGCATGAACACACTGGGAACAGGCTCCAGTTGTTCGTCGGCCTCACTGATGTCTGACTCCGAAGGCAGCTGATAACTGGCATACGGCTCTGGCCCCCTCTCTGCCACTGACACAGAGCCCTCATCAGAGCCTTCCCCAGACTCCAGGACTGGCCCAGGTTCCTCCCCAAACTCCTCACTGTCCAAATCTGCCATCAGCTCTGCTGGGGGGGGGAGCACAAGCCACCCAAGCCGAATTCTGCAAAGAAAACACAAGCTATAAATAATGCAGAAGTGACTTTGGAAAAGGGGAGAGGGCTTGTCTCTCTGCGCCCACCCAGCTGCTAACTCCCTTGTCATCAGAACATCTGGAGAGATATTTATTCCCGTCTTCCTCTCCTGCCCTCTCTCCCACTCATAACCTTCCTGCTGTTCAGGGATGTTTGCAGCCGGCGTCTGCATTTTGCCATCTGCTTATTGGACATCCCAACGGAGAAATATCAAAGCCATGCTGGAAGATCTGTGGTGGGGAAATAGCAGATCGTGATGGGCCTTCTGGGGACAGTTTGGCCTGCACGGAGTCATTGCGCCTCACGGACACACCTGTGCTGGGGTGTGGGTGTGTGTTATTTTGCAACCTTGATACATCCCGTGCAGGTCCAAGGTCCATGCTGGAAGGTCTGGAGAGGCTGCCCAGTTCTAGAGGGATATGGAGGAGCTGAGGCCGAAAGGCCAGGCAGGAGGGATGAGCAGGGA